>NC_133319.1:190813-331849 GCF_012295235.1 Primulina huaijiensis
GTTTTCATGGATGATCCAAATAAGAGATCCGTCTCACAAATACGACNTTGTTCATTCACTCTAATTTGTAATAGAAAAATAATTATATTCGTCACGTAACTAGTCGGAAATTTTCAATTTAAAATGAACAATTGACAACAATTAATAAATAAGAAAAAAAACACATTAATCAATGGAGTGTGTGGGGCACGTGTGGACCAGGGAATTTAATTGGACGGAGTAACTAATTGAAAAATAACGTGTACAAGGTTGAAATAAATATTGATTTTCATTTAAATTTAAACTGAATTTGTAATTTTAACCGTGTAATTTGTGTATATTTTTTCATTTTCGTTTATCCTTTGAATTAACATGCTCCATAGCAAGTTTCAGAGAAAGTGTCCCGAGACAAGATACAGCTCCGTTGCGAAAACTTTACTCTCATATTTATCTTATCCCGACCTTAACCATCAGCCCCAAACGTTTTACGTTCAATCTCATTCTTCAGACCGAGTTAACCCGACGAGTTTTTTTGATGTCTAAAAAAATAAATAATTTAACACCTCATACCAAATAATTTTTAGGCCGGATTATGACGTAGACACTCCACCTAACTTCCTATTTTTTAGGAGTATGCCTTTTGTTTAACTTTCAATCCACCGTGACTTGCCTTCTTGCATCCTCCTCCGATGCTCTGAAGCTACTCAATTTTTTCGATATAAACTACGATCATAACCATGAAGTCTTACCTTACCCACATGAAAATCCACTTAAAATTTAGCATGAAAATCAACTATATTTCGCTTTTCAAACTTATATTGGCTCTATCTTATAACACTGTTTTTATAAAATCTGATCTAGATCCACTTCATGACTATTGTGTTGCGGATTCCAAAAAAACTCAAAATTTCTTCTCCAATGGCGTCCCATGCATAAACCCAGACCAAACATTGGCTTCCCATTTCGCTACATCTGCGTTATCCAAGCCAGGTGATATGAACCAATTTGGATTCAACATTACCCTCACTAACGCTAATAGCTTACCCGGGCTCAACACTCTTGGCTTGGTCATGGCACGAATCGACATAGCGAGTAACGGTCTCGTGCCGCCTCATTCTCACCCTCGAGCATCAGAAGTCACCATTCTACTCGAGGGTTCACTTTTAGTTGGCTTTGTTGATACGAACGATCGTCTTTATACTCAACAATTACGACCTGGTGATTGTTTTGTCTTTCCAAGAGGCCTAATTCATTTTTTGTATAACCTTGACTTTGTGAACCCAGCATTGACCATGTCCGGATTAAGTAGTCAGAATCCAGGGGCACAAATTTCATCGATAGCCACATTTACGTCGAAACCCCTCATGCCGGATGAAGTTTTGAAGAAGGGGTTTAAGGTAAATGGTCAAGATGTCGTTAGAATCAGAAAGAACCTCGGAGGATGAACATTTATTTATTTATTATATCTTTGTCTTTTGATTGCTGGGAAATTTTTTTATTAATTGGATGCTTTCATGCACGTACGTGTTATGTACGTATTATAAAATAATGAAAATTGAAATGATTATTATGTAATTTGCATTGAGTGGGAAAGCTTGTGTTTGTGAAATGAAATAGTGAAGGTCCCGTTTTGTTTGAACTTACTGGTGATGGCTTAGTTCAATCGAAATTAATATAACACAAAATATTAAAGTAAAGACGCGCGTTGATATATATTTAAAAGGTGACTTTTATTATTAAGAAATGAAAATGTTGTTGGGTTTAATTTTATAATCTGAATCAATCCAATAGAACAACGTTGAATAAAATATATAGTTGTTCGTCCGATGAATAACAACAAATTGGTCATTTTCGGATTTTCGATTGGATGAAGAACCATATGGTATTTCGGTGACATTCATCCGTTATCCACGTGTCAAACAAGAAGCTATGATGGAAAGTGAATTTGCCAAACCCGATAGACAATGATGTTGGATCTAATTCATCTAAACAAGAAGAAGAAGAAGAAGAAACCATTTGAATGATGCAAGACCTCTAAAAAGTACACAATCCAAGAAAAGGTAAATCACTCTCACTTTTTTGTATCTTTGCTTTTAAATGACGGTCAACTAATTTAAATTGCCATATTTAATGATTTGGGTAAGTAAATAAATAATCAAGTCCCTTCACAAATTACACCAAACCCAAATTTTTTGTCTTCCCTAAAAAAAAACGGAAACAACAATCTCGGAACCAAATTGCTTTACCAAATCAAAATGTACAAACAAGTTCAAGAAAGAAAAATGTAAGGTTACACGTTGCCCAAATGCAATTTTTTTTTTCTGTAATTTCAAAACTATTAAAGAATCAATACAAAAAACACGTTCAAAACAAATAACCAGAAAATCCAACAACATTTGCATATGAGGCAAAGTGTCGATGCTGCACTCCAGGTTGTACCCTCAGCTGATCAGGCTTGTACAAATCATAAGGCTCCCAAAGATAATCCAATGGACAAGGCCTCCTCTCATCAAGCCTAACCCAAGGTTTCCCCATCCCACTCCAGTGCAGCAGGCTCACTGCACCAGGATGCAGCGCCCTACAGGATCCCGCCACGTTGTCACCACCTAACCCGTGCTGGTTCCACCTGTGATCAATGGGCTCCACATTCCCAGCGAATACGAGTAAAAACGGAGGCAACGAACCCAATTCGTATATCCGGTGCCTTCTCTGCAGTTCCATCCAATTCTCGATGTTCTTCTCGTACTTACCCTGCCTCCACTTGTCCAAATCCATTACCATAACACCCGTGTTGAAATAGCACGGGTTTCTTGACCCGAACACGCGGCTCAGAACCGGGTCGGACCAGAAAGCACGTGTGAAGTACTTGGTGAAGTTCGCGTGGCAGTATTCCGGCGCTCCGATCACCTTCTTTTCTGGGATGTTGACCTCCCAGAGTTTGTGGATATCGTCAACCAGTACAAGATCGGAGTCAAGATAGATGACTCGTTGGACACACGGGTCAAGAATGTTCCCCAGATAGCTTCTGGCGTAGTTTAACGGGTTCTCCAAAGCTGAGCGTATGGATGGGGAAATGAGGTTTATGACTGTGTCTTCTCGGAAAATGTACACTTTAAAGTTGAGCGAGGGGAATGTGGATCGAACGAGTCGGGTCAGTACCCGAGGACTGGCATGGTCAAACTCGGCGGCGATGAAGTGAAAGAAGATTTGCTCTGGGCACGATCCGTGGCGGAGGACTGAGTGCACCGCCGCCATTGAACCACGGAGGTACTCGGAGTCAAGGGTCATCGCCACGTGAACCAAAGACGCATCGCAGTGTGATAATCCGTCGGAAGACGATGCCGTTGAACGGCAGTTGACGCCGTTGCGGTACTCCGGGGCCTCGGAGAAGAAGTAATTAATGCCGTTGAAACCCTGTTCCGCTGAAGCACCGTTGGGTAAGAAACGAATACCGAGACACATCGATGGGCAGCAAAGAAACAAGATCAGAAATCTTACGCATGAAACTGAAGTGGAAAATCTTGAAACGGCCATTTTTCCCAGGGTTCCTGAGAAGAATGGCTTTTGAATGGGATCTTGTGCAGTAAAAATTCAATTAGAACTGCAATACTGACTTGACAGCCTGGGAGGAATGTAGAAAGATCGAGGAGAGCTTTTCAAAGAAGAAAACGAGAGTAAAAGGCATTATCAAAATCTGATACAATCTATCAATTTGATACAGATGAAGTCGAAAAAAAGCAAGTTTGAATTTGTAGTTTTCGGGTTATTTTGAACCCGATAACTGACACGAAAAAAAATGATCGGATTGTGTTGTATTGTGTTAGATTCAGATCAACGTGGGTTGATCCGAGTTGATTCAAAAATTTTAAATTAAATTATTATTATTTTTTTTGAATTTATTTAATTTTTTTTAAAAAAATCAAAATCAGATTAATGGAGTTGATCTGATTGATTCGGCTCCGCATGGAGAGATTTCAAGTTAGCTCGGGTTCGGATTGAGTAATTTTTGAATAGTGTTATTGCTCGATCCGACCCAACACATTCGCACTTTTAATAAAATATATATACATGATAGAATTTCGCACCATAATTGTGATTAGGTAAAGAATAAATTTCAAACGAAACCAAAAGCGGTTACATTTCTACCTGCATGAGATGCTCATGGCGAATTTGCCAAAAATAATTATAGCTTTAAAGCGATCAATTTTATTTTCTTCAGCATAATGAAAGGAGATTAAATTGCTAATCCAAGAATTTTATTTTCTTGAGCATGTATTTTACTGAAATTAGAGACAATTGTTTATTATATTTTAAAAATAATTATTTTAAACTGAAATGCTTATTGATATGTTTTAATTTGGAGCAAACTGCAAAAGCAACGGCATCTCCAACTTATTGCGTTATCTCATTGCAATTTTAACTTCAAAATAATACATTTCTTTCATTAAATACAAAGTAGTTATTCTATCTATAAATTCTAAGAGTGAGTCTCATGTGAGACCATCTCACGGATCTTAATATGTGAGATGGGTCAACCCTACTTATATTCACAATAAAAAGTAATACTCTTAACATAAAAAGTAATATGTTTTCATGGATGATCCAAATAAGAGATCCGTCTCACAAATACGACCCGTGAGACCGTCTCACACAAGTTTTTGCTCAATTTTTAAATTTAACTCTAAAAACAAACGTTCTTAAAATATTTCATATTATTTTATTCTAGAATTATTTATCCATAAATTAATTATGAAGAAAAAATCTTACACTTAAATTTAATAAAAATTATTTTATTATTAGAACAAATAATTTAATCTAATTAAATAAAGTTAATGAAACTAATATTTTATTAAAATTATCTCTACGTTAATATAAAAATTAATTGTTTGAGTAGTTAATAAAATAATGTAATCTTATTTACTTTACATTAATGTAACCTTTTTAGCAAGCACATGCACAACCTGGTTTGATTGGATAACTCCACCGAGTGCTGCATGCATGGTTGATGAATAAACTTGACCGTGGGGGTTTTCAGAAAAAACTCTGGAAATGGCTTTTATCGTAGTCAAGAAACAGTTAGTTATTCACGGCCTTCTCGATTTGTATTTGGTTCAAGTCGATTTTGACTCAGGCTCGATTTAAAAGCGCATAGTTGTGGTAGGCAGCCATTTAACTTAAAAACGGTGCGAAATAGGTGGTAGCTGGATCACAGTAGCTGCAATCAGTCTGGCGCCACGTCATCACGTGCTCGATCCCTTTCGTTCGACCACCTATTCTGGGTCTTCCTTATCCTATGCTATTCGCCTTATATCTTCCAATGGCACAAATGTACGTATTTAAAAAATAATATAATAAAATAATAGTTTAAAATTATCAAATTTAAAAATGTATGTACTATTTTAAATTTATTTACAGTTTTTAAAATGAATTCATGTTTTGTAAATGTTTAAGGTACAAACATATTCCAATAACCTTAACTAAAAGTATGACTAGGTTTTTTAAACAAAAAATAAAAATCGATGCTTAATTCATCATCAAGGATCCAAATTAATTTGGGACTTGATGTCTACGTAGTCATGGCTAACAAATTTGGTTGATATAAAACCGGTCTGAAACCTATACTGCATAATTCGGTTCAATATGAATCGGTTAATGTGGTTAAGGGTCGAACAAAATCCGTTTTTCTAATTGAATTGATTTGTTTTTTAAAAAACTTGATTTGGAATATGAACCAATCCAATCAGATAACATGATCTGCTCTGTTCCGATCCAAAAACGACTTCAATTCGGTCCGAAACGGCTTATGAAAAATTAATTTCGAGCACTTCTCGATAACAATTGTCACTTGTAATTCTACATATAACAAATAATATATATAATTTTCAAATAAAATGACATGTTTAACTACATATTTATTGAAGATAAAAAAAAAGTTGGTTTCACTCTGATCCAACTCAATCATGCTCATTTCTAATTCGGTCAATCGTCCGGTCAAATTCGAGGCAACCAATTTCGTTTTGACTCGGTTTTGGATTAACTTATACAATCAATCTAGTCAATCCAAAACCAATGTAATCCGGTATGTTATCCGATTGGTTTTGGTTGTAATACTCTATAATTCAAAAACCGTTAAATCTTGTTCGACCCGGTCAAATAACATGACTAACATAAATGTATTCAATTCAGACTTGTAATAATTTTTTAAAAATAATAGATTTTTATGAAATTGTTAGATTTTTGTGGAGTTTTAATAGTATGTAGCAAAATTGTAAAAAAAATCTATGGTCAATATTGTAAAAATATATGTACTTTTTTTTATATATATTAATAAGTTATTTTTAATCACATTTTATTTTAAAAAATAAACTCATAATAATGTTTCAATAAAAAAGTAATTAAATAATAACAACAATAGAAAGATGGTCAAATTGAAAACTTGATAACTTCGGGGACTAGAATTGAAATGTTTCATTATCTTGTTGCGCTAAAACGGGGACCAGGCACAATCGATTTCACTCCCGCCATGACAGCATTTTCTCTCTCGCAATCGTCTCTCACTCTACAAAGCTACTCTTCTTTCCCTCTATTCAGACCATTTCCCCACTTCCAATTTCCAAAATCGTTTCGTTCTGCGGAGAATCTCCAATTCAGAATTCGCTACAAATTTCCCAAGTCAATTTTCCCCAGTGAGTCCTCGTCTCAGCTCTCCGACGAAGATAATGAAGCAGAAACGGATGTGGATGATGAAGAATATGACGTGGCGGCCGAGGAATACGAGGTTGTCTCCGGAGAATTTGGTGAATACGGTGAACAAGACGAATACGATGACGACTGCGTTACAGAGGATAGTGTTGGTAGGGAATCGAGGATTGAGGAGTTGAAGTGGCAGAGAGTCGAGAGGCTTCGGAGTGCAGTACGGGAGTACGGTGAGGAGATCATTGATGTAGAGGAGTTGTCCTCCATTTACAGCTTCAGAATCGATAAATTTCAGGTTTTATTATACGATTTTACGAGCGGGTTCGTTTTTTGTTCAAAAAAGCAACGCCCATGAATATCTAATTTTCAATTTTTGCTAGATTTTCAGTTGTCAACTGGAAGATGCAATCGCCTGGTGTTTTTGTTGATTTATTTGCAATGCACTTGTTCAAGTCTGTAACTGTAGTAATGGAGATTTGAGGCTGTGCTATGTCCGTGTCTTAACGAATGTTGTTATTGATAATTAGGAGATTATCGAAGTAAGTGATGTTTTACAAAGAAAATTTGAACTGTGTGATTCATATATTTTTGGCTGAACCATAGATAGTGTGAAAATTTAAATTTTTTGTAAGCTCCGAGTGCTTAGTTTTGGTGAGGAGCTGACCATACATGAGGGAATATCTTTGAGTTATAAATTATATTGGTTGTTTACTTTTCGAGCAGCGTTATGCATGCAACAGAATTTTTCCGGCACTAGTTCATGAAAGTTAATTCATTATAAAGTACAATGATAGCATGAATAGGTAATCTTTGGAGTGAGCATTGAAGGCACAGCATGTCTTTGCTACGCTGTGCACGTAAAGAAAGTGTGAAGGTACGTACTCTATTTTTGCAGCGGATGGCAATTCAAGCATTCTTGAGAGGTTCTTCAGTTGTAGTTTCTGCACCAACTAGTAGCGGAAAAACTTTGGTTGCTGAGTCCGCAGCTGTCGCAACCGTAGCCCGAGGAAGGAGACTGTTTTATACTGCTCCTCTCAAGGCTTTGTCAAATCAGAAATTTCGCGAGTTTCGGTAAGTGAAGTTGAGACTGTTTGAGTTGTTTCTGCTAATTTTGGGACATTAATGGGTTCCAATTCTGATATGTGATTTACAGTGAGACATTTGGTGATAAAGATGTCGGCCTTCTTACTGGGGATTCTGCAGTTAACAGAGATGCTCAGGTTTTGATTATGACTACAGAGATTTTGCGCAACATGCTGTATCGAAGGTGCATCAGAGAGTTCGACTGTTTATTTACTTGGTCTGTTTTTAGATATTCTTCATATGATTATTCCAACGGAGAATAGGGCATGAAAGTCACTATTGATATTTTTGGCTGATAGAGTACCCCAACCTTCACATTTGTCAAGTATTTTGTTCCTTCACTC
This sequence comes from Primulina huaijiensis, assembly GCF_012295235.1. Taxonomy (NCBI): domain Eukaryota; kingdom Viridiplantae; phylum Streptophyta; class Magnoliopsida; order Lamiales; family Gesneriaceae; genus Primulina; species Primulina huaijiensis. The sequence continues at coordinate 198,916 of NC_133319.1, forward strand.
ACTTTTGATAATAAGTTTTTTCATAGTACCTTTATAGCAGAAATCTCATTGTCTTTATTTTCTGTCAAAGTGTTTGATCCAGGTCCTTTTCACTCACTTTGTTTGGTTTTAATTAAAACTGAGGATTTGCGTCTTTCTTTTTTTGTCATTTTAATTGATAAATTTTCTCATGCAGTGTTGGATTGGCTTCCTCCGAAAGTGCACTTTCCAATGTGGATGTGATTGTTTTGGATGAAGTGCATTATTTGAGTGACATATCTCGGGGTACCGTTTGGGAAGAGATTGTGAGTAGTTTCTCCTGAAGAAGTTTGTAATATTACTGATTGAATATGTTGTTAATTGGTGCTATCTTCACATAGGTTATTTATTGCCCCAAAGATGTTCAACTCATCTGTCTGTCAGCAACAGTGGCAAATCCAAATGAGTTGGCTGGTTGGATTGGTCAGGTACTGCAGCTGCTGGTGTTTACTTTTCATTTCTTTGCTATATTACCAACAAATTTGTTCTCTTCTTGGAGTTTATTATAACTTTCTTATTTCAAAATATTCAACTTCCTACCTTTCTATTTCTGGTTGAACCGCTGTCAAAACTTGAAAGCAGCTTTCCGTATGTGGTGCAGATTGCAGAAAGACTTGTAATTTCATCTGTAGATTTGAGTTTTCTCGTGTCCAGTGAACATCTACGTTTTTTTGTGTCATATCAAGATGTGTGTTGAAGATAAGATGCAGCTAGTTATGAATTTTTTTTAATCCGTGAATCAAAATTGTATGACTCAAAGAGTTGAGTGTGCAAGTACACTGGGTAAATTAAAACCGTGACGCCTTTTTGTGGTTGCATTGAAGCTACTAGGTAATAAATTATTAGCACGAGAATACTGGATTAATGGACATCTATATACTTTAATTTATTCTTTATTTCATCCCATTTTATTTGTTGCTGCCGTCCCTAGATTCATGGAAAGACTGAGCTTGTAACCTCATCAAAGCGTCCAGTTCCATTGACTTGGCACTTTTCAACAAAGACAGAACTGTTACCGCTTCTTAATGAGAAAGGCACCGGGATGAATAGGTGATTATATACCATCGCTCTCACTCTGTTTATTATGTGCTATAGCCGGCTTAAATAACGCCTCTCCTTTTTTCGGAAGCTATCCAATTGAATGCACTCCATTGGCAATGCAGGAAAATTCTAGCAAATCTCATTGCTCTCGACTGCTTGGGTGTATCATTTGTAATTGCATGATCTTCCTCCACAGTATGTTTATAAAATATAGAAGTTTCAAAGCCTGCCAAATCATTGAATGAATTAAATGCTGAAAACAGAAATTTCAAAGTTTTAAACCGTACTTATCATAGTGACTGTCTGCTCTGGTTCATTCGTCGATTAGATATTTCTGAATCTGCAGCAGGAATAACGACCTTTATGTTTCAGGGATTCGAACCTAAATTAAATTTGTTGTCCTTTAGTCCCACTCCTTTTTTATGTTTACTGATAATTTTGGAGTAGCAATCTTGCCGTGCGATGAGCTACATCAAAACTTTTCCGTTGGTTTGCAACATTTGGTTTCCTCTCTTTTTCTCTTAATGAAATAAGATGTTTCAACATCGTTGTGTAACTGGAATAATTACTTCCTGCCAATCTAATCATCGTGATCTCTATCCTGGAAGAAATCCAATGGCTTTCTGTGTCTTATGGTCTGAAACAGGATGCTTTCACTAAAAACTACACAGCTCGATTCATCAGGGGATAATTCATACAAGAATGAACGTTCTAGAAGAAGGAAATCAAGAAGATATGATGATGATCTGCCTTCAAGTTCTAAGAATGACATGAGTTCTATCCGCCGTTCACAAGTATTGACTAACCCTGTTTTTGTCCTTAATTAATAATTTATATCCGTCACATCTCTTTTTTCCCCATTTTTTTATTGTTATGGTAGGTCCCCCAGGTTATGGACACATTGTGGCATCTTAATGCAAGGGATATGCTTCCAGCGGTTTGGTTCATCTTTAGCAGAAAAGGATGTGATGTTGCTGTTCAGTATCTTGAAGAGTGCAAGCTATTGGATGAATGTGAGATGACTGAAGTAGAATTGGCTTTGAAGAGGTTCCGTCTTCAATATCCTGATGCTATGAGAGAATCAGCTGTGAAAGGTCTTCTGAGAGGTGTTGCAGCACATCATGCTGGTTGTCTTCCACTCTGGAAATCATTCATTGAAGAGTTGTTTCAAAGGGGACTTGTGAAGGTTGTTTTTGCCACGGAAACTCTTGCTGCTGGAATTAACATGCCTGCTAGGACAGCAGTTATTTCATCTCTGAGCAAAAGGACTGAAAGTGGACGCACTCTTTTAAGTTCGAATGAACTGCTGCAAATGGCAGGACGTGCTGGCCGTAGAGGCATTGATGAAAGGGGTCATGCTGTTCTCGTCCAGACTTCATATGAAGGGGCTGAAGAATGTTGCAAAGTTCTCTTTTCTGGACTTGAACCTCTTGTGTCGCAGTTTACAGCATCGTATGGGATGGTGCTCAATCTTCTTGCGGTATCTTTTTAATCTTTGTGTACTTTGACCAAGTTATTTTGGTGATATGGAGTTCATGTGTCAAAGTTCTGCAGGGTGCTAAAGTTACTCGGAGATCGCCTGAACCTGGTGATGGGGATGTCTCACAATCTGGTCGGACATTGGAAGAAGCAAGGAAGTTAGTTGAGCAAAGTTTTGGAAATTATGTTGGAAGCAATGTCATGCTAACTGCAAAGGAGGAGCTCTCCAGAATACAAAATGAAATACAGATGCTGACTTCAGAAATTACAGATGAATCCATTGATAAGAAAAGCAGAAAACTACTGTCACCATCAGCTTATAAGGAGATCACCGATCTTCAGGAAGAATTACGGGTATTTCTGTTTCTTACAGTTCTTGAATACTTTTTCTGTCGCTCCTGACTGTTGAAAACTATCATCTTGACTTTTCGTTATTATGGATGCGCTAATCACAATTATTTCCTTCTTAGGATAAAAAACGTCTCAGAAGCGAATTACGGAGAAGGATGGAACTTGAGAGAATTTTTTCATTGAAACCTTTACTTGAGGAACTTGGAATTGAACATTTACCTTTTATGTGCCTGGAACATACTGATTCAGATGGTCTTCAACATCTAATCCCCGCTGTGTACTTGGGGAAGGTTGATTCTTTAAACACTTCAAAAGTAAATAATATGGTAAGCTTGACTTTATGAAACCTTCTTCCTCCCTTGCAGTTGACTTTGGAAAATCTTAGTCACATCTTCGCTAAATCACTTAGTGCCATCCATCTGTGTTCTCGCATAGCCCATGAACCTTTTGTTATGATTCAATAATTGCCTATGCTATCTAACCGTGATATTTGGATTGTTGTACGGTTTAAAATATTAAATATGGGAGTTACATTGTTATGACTAGCTAAAGTTTTTGGTAAAACGACAAATACTTGGTCTTACAATTGGTATCAAAGCCAATGTCACGAGTTCGATTTTTATTGATTGTAAGGAGAACAGTTATTTGGAGGGAGATTGTTAGGGTGCAATAATTGTCTATTCTAGAGAGCAATCGAAACGTGACTTTTGAGCTGCTGTACAATTTAAAATATTGAAACGGTACTATTACCATTAGCTATAGCTGTTGATAAAGCGGCGAACACTCGATCGTACACCTTTGCACGTGATTATTGAAACATCTTTCTGAAGCACATTAGGTTTGTATCTGCTAGATTTTGCATTCTACTAATCATTCCTCTTTCATCTTACCACTTAGTCTCTGGTTGGCGGTGGCTTCTGTTGCCTTGAAGATGGTTTAATGCTCATACAAGTCTCTCACCATATCAAAATATTTGCAAACATGTCATTCAGCACTGAATTGTCATGTTCTCCGGCATGAAGTCCATAGATATGATTTTGACTTAAATGATTAAAGTAAAAGAATTCATCTATTTCCAGCACATTCTAGTTCGATGTGTTACCGAACTTTTACATTCTTTATTAAGATCTCTGTTATAATTTGTTGCCTACCCTCCTTGCAGGTTCATGAGCATGATTCTTTTGCATTAAATAAAGATTTTTGTTTAGACGAAACCAAATCTGAACATCAGATTGAACCCTCTTACCATGTGGCTCTCAGTTCAGATAATTCTTGGTACCTTTTCACAGAGAAGTGGATCAAAGCAGTCTATCGAAGTGGATTTCCTAATGTTGCCCTGGCTAAAGGCGACGCTTTGGCACGTGAAATAATGACGCTTCTGCTTGATAAGGAAGAGACGCAGTGGCAAAAGGTTGCAGAATCTGAGTTTGGTGGTCTTTGGAGCATGGAAGGTTCTCTTGAGACGTGGTCCTGGAGTCTGAATGTACCAGTACTGAGTAGTCTTTCTGAAGATGATCAGGTAATCCAGTATCTTACAAAATTCACCTAACAAAGCATATTTTTGGGCCTCAAATGTGGCAGCATGCTATGCAATGAGACAACCTTTTCCGTCTGAGCTATATGTTGAAATAGTTTCTCTGTCTGTGAAATTAACCGGTTTTGGGTACTAAAATTACTTGTTATGCATGGGTTTCTGCTAAAGTTTCAGTTAAACCTGTATAAAGTTAAATGTTTCATCTTTTCTTTTGTTAAAAGGTTGTAGTGTTCTCTGAAACATACCAAAACACCGTAGAACTCTATAAGGACCAAAGGAACAGAGTTTCGCGGCTGAAGAAAAAGATTGCACGTACGGAAGGCTTTAGAGACTACAAGAAGATTATAGATATAGCGAAGTTTACCCAAGAGAAGATACGACGCTTAAAGGCTAGGTCACGACGGTTGATTAGTCGCATAGAACAAATTGAGCCATCTGGTTGGAAAGAGTTTCTGCAGGTGATCGACGATACACTAAAAACTAACAGAATTTTAATCAATTTTTTTCCCCTGAAAAACGGGTGCTATTCCCTTTTCTGATGCCTTCCAGATAAGCAATATCATACATGAAATTCGGGCATTGGATGTCAACACACATGTTATTTTTCCTCTTGGTGAAACTGCAGCCGCAATTCGTGGAGAAAACGAACTCTGGTTAGCAATGGTTCTGAGGAATAAAATTCTTCTTGACCTGAAACCTGCACAGCTTGCTGCTGTCTGCGGAAGTGTAGTATCAGAAGGGATAAAAGTTCGACCATGGAAAAATAACAGGTGTCTGTAGTTTCTCTCTTCTTTTTTCTGTAAGTGGAGCAGTATTGCATGTTATTTTGATTATTTGATCAATGGTAAAGTGATGTTTTATCCAACCTGCCCATTTCATTTTAACTACTTCGCACATTCTATTTGTCTATTTCACCTCTGAGAATGACACTTGATCATTTGTCGTTTCGATTTTTCAGCTACATTTACGAAGCTTCGACTATTGTCATGAATGTAATAACTCTTCTGGATGAACAAAAGAGCTCACTACTACAACTCCAGGAAAAGCATGGGGTGAAGGTAATTTCATGGTATTTACTGGAATATGTGTTTTAATTCGTAGTTATATGGAGCTTTACACGGCAACGTTTTACAGATCCTATGCTGCTTGGATAGCCAATTTTCAGGCATGGTTGAAGCTTGGGCTTCTGGCCTAACTTGGAAAGAAATTATGTTGGACTGTGCCATGGATGAAGGAGATTTAGCTCGGCTTTTAAGGAGAACAATTGACCTGTTAGCTCAGGTACACGTTCTCAGTATTATTTTACCACCATTGAGAATTCACTTCTCTGCATCTTTTTTGCTTACATTTCTTGTTTCATTTATATTTCCCTTCACTTGTTTTAACGCAATTTCAAAATCCAAGTCCTGATGAACGAACTGATTCTCTAATCTTTTCTGGAATCTTCTGGGTATTATTATACTGAATGCAGGTACCCAAGTTACCAGATATCGACCCTCTGCTGCAAAGCAATGCAGTGAAAGCAGCAAGCGTGATGGATCGGCCTCCGATAAGTGAATTGGTGGGATAAGCTCCAGGTAAATGGTATTGCTTCAAGTCCTAAGGTAAGTTACAGGCATACAACTATATATGTAGAAATTTGAGCCACTGGCATAAAGAGAAATCAAATTTCTTATTAAACTAAATAAATAGGAATTCTATTATACTCCCATTTTTATCATGTGGGTACGAGTTCATTTTCTGTTATCTAAAATAATGGGGAAGGGGAACATGTGGGCTGGAAAAATCCCAAGCATAAAGAAAAGAAATGGTTAAGATGATCAAAGTTGCTCTAAATAATGTCCCCCTTATTTGTTTTTCCATTTTTATATTATGCAGATCAAATTGCCCATGCTCATTCATGCTGTCAAATATGGAGCCACCCCCCATTCCCCATTATTTTACATAAAATAAATTACATAACGTTGCCGTAATTTTTTTTTAGAAAAATCCGTTTTTACGTAAGTGTTGTATAATAAAATGATTTCATCCCCTTGTTTTGAAACAAATACTTATTTGTACTAAAATATGATTCTGGAAAAAAAAAAAAAAAACAGAAAAAGAGTGAAATTCCGACGCACTGGTTTCGTCTCCTTGTTTTGAGACGAATACTTTTGTGTACTAAAATATGATTCTGGAAAAAAAAACAGAAAAACAGTGAAATTCCGAACACGCGAGTGCGTGCACGCATTTGTATATATACATATACATGTATGTGGTAGTAATAGTATATGAATGACAAAGAATATCTGATATAAATATGANATGTTGTTTCGTGGAAGCCCACTTACCCCATTGCCTGTAGGGAAAGAAGCCATTGTCTGGACAGGGATGACACTCATTAGCTCTACTATACATACCCATTCCTTTAGAAGCGTACAAGTTACCCTCGCAGAGTTGATGAACATGTTTTTTTATTTATTGCATTTGAAAATTTTCATTTTTTTTGTTTTGGATTTGTCTTTCGCGACTTACCATGTTTTGTGAAGAATCTCATTGAATTGAATGAAAGACTATCTCGACTCGACCTTTGATTACACGTTTCTTATATATATTATGAAAACAATATNATAATGTTTTCATAACCGGACTGTTGATCAAAGGTGTGCATCTTAAAATATCGGTTCAACGGAATGATCGGATTGGTTCAATTGGATGATTGGATTGAAACCTTGTTATATTATATAAAATAATAATAAAATGTATTAAATAATATATTATAAATTCTAAATATTTTAAATGTGTATATAAATAATAAATTTTTTTCCAATGTTTAAAATTCAAATAAGTTATAAAACTATTAAAATAATATTTTTAGCAAAGTGTAAAATTCAAATAATTATATATGTAACAAAAAAGAATAATTTTAAAATTAAATTAAAAAAATTATGAACTGGTCCAATCGGTTTGACCAGTTTAATTTCGGTCCGATCAGTTTGACCAGTTCAATACTGATTTTTGATCGATTTAATAGGTAAATCAGTTTTTGGACGATGTCCATATTGGACTTTTGATTCACGATTGAACCAGTCGGTCCAATTCTAAAAATACTATATATTAGTAGCATAATGATTAATAATCTTAATATTTTAATTTAGCCATTGGATGAAAAAAATATGTATAATCAATTAATATTTCATTCTTCATACAAATCGTGTTAATGAAATGACAAAAACTTGTGTGAGACGATCTTACGGGTAATATTTTGTAAGACAGATATCTTATTTGGGTTATCCAGGAACAAATATTACTTTTTATGCTAAGAGTGTTATTTTTTATTGTGAATATCCGTAGGGTTGATCCGTCTCACAGATAAAGATTCGTGAGACCGTAGACTTATTCTAATTAAATAACCGAATATAATATTTCATTGAATACAACAATGTAATTACTTTCATTTATTCATGCTGAGAGGCCGCGTCATTTTTGCGAAGAAATTTTTTTTTTACATTGAAATGTTACTTGCATTTTTAAAAAGTAAATAATATATTTTTATTTAACTAGTTAAACAATTTTTTCTTTAAATATGTATTTTTTAAGTTCTAAAACATAAAATATATCCTTTTAAAACCTATATACTTTATTATTTTTATTTTGGCAAAAAATATATCCAATATAAAATTTTAAATATAATTGAGCGATCACTCTTTTTGCTATTCAATTAAATTGAATTATAGAATTTCAAACTAATAAAATTTATCGAATATTACCAATATATCAATCTATTTTGCAAAAAATTCAAACTCGTAGTACAGTAAAACCTCTATAATGAAGAATGAAACCATAACAATTATCATGGTCGGCACTACATGATGTGTTGTTAATCATTATTAAGAGATTATTAATCTTAACAAAATTACCCTGTTCTTCAACAGACAATCTTATACATCGTTCAATGTTCCTGTTTTCTTCTTGTCTGAGATCTTCCGTATTAAATCAGCCCAAGATTTTAGAAGTTTATTGTTTCTGTTAAAAACAGAGAATCGGGTTCTGTTCCCTTACCATTTTTCGCTACTGGTGAGTGGTGGATAGGCATGCTTATCGGTTCATGGGTTGGATGGGTTCCGATTCCAACCGGTTCCAGACCGGGTGGTGCGGATCAGTTCTGGTGCCAAGGTAACCAATCCGAACCTCGGACTTTAACCGGTCCGACTCGAACCGATTCCGGCTTCCGACTATTATTATTTTTAATATAAAATTACTTTAATTAATGAACATTTTTATTTATTATTTTGAGTTGAAACAATACTAATTAATCATAAAAATAAAATAACTTAAACATTTGATTTTACAATTAAACATATAAAATTCATCACGATTTATTAAAATATATTTTGAATACTCCATATCTTCGTTGGAACTTGAGCTTTGAAATTCGTCGATTGCTCCAGCGGTCTGCAGACCAATTTTGTAGACATGTTAGCATGCTAAGTCTATATTTGGACAACTAAAAAGTTTGATTTGAAATTGGAATTGGAATTGGAATTGGATTTTAAATCCATGGATTTGGAATTCTATTCAAGTGTTTGATAAAAATTTTAAATGTAATTTTGAATTTATTTTAACCGTTAAAATTAATTTATTTATATTAAAAAATCTTGTATTACTATTTTTTAAAATGATTTGTTTATTAACAATATTTATATAAATATTATTATTTTTTATCAAAGAAAAAATTTATTTTCGAACATATAAAAATATTTTTAATTGAACACTTTTTTATAAATGCAAAAATTATAAAGTTTATAATTAAAAATAAATTTATCAAAATTTCATAAATTAAGTTTTTACAATTAAAACAACATTTTTTAAATAGAAATGTCTTATTCATAAGATTTTTAAATATAAAATATATAAAATTCGTTTCGAAATAATTTTCTCAAAAATATATAAGAAATAAATGTTTGTGAATTGATAAAATGTATTTTTGGATAAATGATACTTTATAAAATTTGAGAAGAACATTTGAAATTTATGAGCAAATTATAAAAATTTATTAGTAAACATACTTTTTTTTTACCAAGTTCCATGAAATCTCATGAAATCTTATCTATTTTACAAAGATTTCAACTAGTTAAATCAAATCCATCAAATTTCACTAAATATCAATCACATTTTGAAATTCCATTTTTCTAAACATTAAAATGATATTTTTAATTCCAAATCTCACTAAATCCGCTTGAATTCTATGATTCCAAATGCACTACAAGTGTTTCTGGCTTTAAATTAGTTCTTTGTTAACCAATTATTCTTTCACATACTGAAAATGCTGATTCGGAAGCAACAATTGAACTTTGAATGGGTAGGACATCTCTTGCAACTGCCGCTGACATTAGATAAAGTTGATAATTTACTTTACACCAATCAAGAATATCGAAATATTCTGTAGTCTCGATATATTGGTTTAGATAAATTTGAATCTCATTGTAATTTGTTTTTATCATCGATTTGAATTTTTGTCGTTTCAAATTTTAAGAGAAATTGAATGCTCTACTTTTGATTTTATCTGTCAACCTCTCCTTCGACTGAACACTAGGTTCACATTGTTCACTAGCATACTAATCAAACAATTTTTGAAAAGAATGTATGATTGACTTCTTTTGATCGTCAATATTATTCCGTAGAAATTTACATAATATTCAAAAAAAAACTCGTCTAACTCATCTTAACTTTGACTAGGATCAAGTAATGTTGTTAAACCATGCACAATTGAGATATTATCCCAATATTTTAAAATTTTACTTTCCCTATTTGAAACAAAATAACACATAACAGAATCATCACAATATTCAATTAATTTATAAAACATAATAAAAAACAAAAGTAGAAACATGGTTGAAATATGGTAATTCATGCCAGAAAATTTCTTAATTGCTTCTTTAAAATTTTTAACAAAGAAACACATTTACTCAAAAATTTTCAATCATCGCCAGTCAACATTAAAGACTCTAACGCAATATTATTATAATATGGAGTAACTAAATCTTGAAAACATAACAAAGTATGAAATAAGTAAAATAAATAATTTCATTTAATTTCAACATGAAGAAGAAATTTTTTAAATTCAATCCCGTTTGATTCGACTAGTTTTTCCAACCACGTCCGTGTCTTTTTCACGTAATAATTTCAGTTTTAGTGAATTTTTAAAATATTTAATCGCAAGAGTATTGACAGTCGCATTATCTAATGTGATCGACATTATTTTATTTTGTGTGCCATTAATCTTAACAACATTTAAAACATGAGTGGGTCTCATGTGAGACCGTCTCACGGATCTTAATCTGTGAGACGGGTCAACCCTACCTATATTCACAATAAAAAGTAATACTCTTAGAATAAAAAGTAATAATTTTTCATGAATGACCCAAATAAGAGATCCGTCTCACAAATACGATCCGTGAGACCGTCTCACACAAGTTTTTGGCTTAAAACATAACTAGTTATAGTGTATGCATTGTGTGACAATTCTAAATGATCTAGCGATAAAATTCTTTTTTGTGTAGTCCAAGTTTCATCAATCCAATGATATGTAACAACAAGATAAGATTCATATTTCAAATTAGTCCAAATATCAGTTGTCAAACTAACTCTACAAGAAATATTTGAAAGTGCGATGTTAATGTTTCTTTATATTTTTTATATATATCAAAGTAATATTTCTTAAGTGTGTGCCTAGAAATATTGTAAAAATCAGGTTGATATATTAATAGTACTAATAAATTCAACAAAACCTTCTTTTTCAACTATTATAAAAGGTTGAAAACATTTGATAACAAATTTTACGATGACTTTTCGAGAAATTTCTTTTGTAATTGTGAAAGATTCACCACTTGAAGGGTTAATTTGTTGTTGGGTAGGTTCCTCACTGAATAGTTGTAGTGTATCAGGGTTAAGTTTATGTATATTGACTAAATATATTTTCAAAGTACCTCTACCATCAGAACCACCACCCGTTTTGTAAGAATATCTGATTTTGCAAATTTTACATATGACAAAAGATTTGTTCGTAACTTGTTGTTCAATATCGAAGTGATCCCAAATTTTGCTTCTCTTTGCTTGGCATGTCGTCGTTCTCGTTGCCATCATGTTGCTTGCTTGGGTGGACGATGGCGTCTCTACATCTTTGTGAGGAGTTCTATGGCTTATTCCTCCTCGTGACCAGCTTCGACTTCATCAAAGTTGGAGATGTAGCCAAAATTTTCACCAAAGTCGGAAATATATTTACCTCAACCACTACCACGGTTTGAAAGATGATGCCATTGAAATTAGAATTATTTATATGAGTAAATTGCTAAATAGTAATTAAATAATAATAAATAGAATATTGATTATAGATAAAATTATAACACAATTATTGAATATATTTTGAGAAATAATAGTAAAGAGATAAATTGATTATAGAGAAATGTAGAGTTAATAGAAAATTGATATGTGAAAATATAAACAAAATGATTTTGTATTTATAGTAAAAAAGTGAAGTTTAAAAAAAATACCATATTGAAAATTATTAATGTTGCAGCATCTACTGAATACTACAATAACCATTGGCCAAGACATTTAATTTTTTTTTATTTTTTACTTATTGGATTTCCGAGTCGGGGTCCGGTAACAAGTTGGGTTCGTTCAGAACAAACTGTCAAACCAATAAACAATAAATTGAACATGGTTTCGGGTCCGGTTAAACTATATCGGACCGGTTTTGGTCGGAACCGATGAGTTAAGCATGCCTAGTTTTGCTTTCAAAATAGGCATCTTCAAAAAAGGATTTTACAAGTAAATACCCATAATTAGTTCGTACATATCTAAACAAATCAACATTCTAAGGTCCAAAGCACCTAAAGAGCTCGATCGGATCATAAAACTGGCCGTGAATATCCCCACAAACAGCAACGACGGGACATTTAACCGGCTGCACGTTCCATTCTGACCTCCTGCTCCGATAGCGGTTTGCACTCATCCAAATCCCCACGGTCATGACCCAGCATTTTCGGAGAAAGAATCCGAACTCTACGACTCTCCTGTTTGAATTCAAAATAAGAATTATCTGGAATATGAAATCAATAGAGCGACCAGATCACCATACATAGATCTTGATTCGATGACTCCATTCCTGCTTGCCCTAAATCTAGGCATGACACACAAAAAAGAGTCTTTTGTGTGTGGATGTAGAAGAGAGAAACAAACTGTCAGATGAATGTCCATGTGTTGACCTACGATTATTATTATTTTAGATCCCATTGATTATTTAATGATAAAATTACACGTAAAATCGTAAAGAGAAGTTGCTAAATAAAGGAATACACAAAGAGAGGTGGATGACAAAATATAGACAAATGGATGATCCATCTCCAAAAAATTTCCAACAAACATATCCCTTTCATTTACCCTCTGCATCAAATGATCTTCTTCCATCCTTGATTTATCAATCAAAATATAAAAGAATAACCTTTCCCCCCTCAATGGCTGACTACAACCATCCTCCTCCACGCCCCATGGGGACGACACAAGGATACAACAGGCTGACTACGTTGGAGGTAGAAGACCCTGGAACCCGAGACGATCCGTTCGACTTCATCTCTGAAATTCGTCAACATTACTTTGATCTACACCAAGTATTAGGTTCTACATGTCAAAATATCGATTGGGACCGTATTTTCGTGTCGGCTTTCATCTCCATATCTGTACTACTCCTTGTCATCGCTTTCTTCCCTTATATGAACACTCAACTCCGATTAGACGATAGGTTTGATCATGAATTTTCTCTAGATTCATTGACCATTTCGGAGTTCCAGGTGTCGGCTTCACAAGTGACGGGGAAATGTGATGTTGCGTTCAACATAACAAACAATGGTGAGAGAAGTATTTATCATGAAAACTCAGTGCTTTCTATATTCCTCGATCATGAGTTATTATGGGTGACGAGAACAGGAGACTTCTTTCTCGAGATTGGGAGTAATATTATGTTCAATGTGAGCATAAACAGGACGACGGTATCAGTCCCTGCCTCGTTCGTTCCAACAGCGCTTCTGGAGTCCCAAAAACTTCATAAGCCATTGAATTTTAAACTCAAGTATGATGGAATATTGCGCGAGGGTTTGGCCGCGTGGTATGAAGAAAGATCGCATGTATACGTGGTTTGTGGTTGGGTTGAGATGCAATTCCTGGATGAAACTACTCTAAAGGGAGGGCCGGGAAATTGCACTACTGAGAGTCCTTGATCGAAAAACATGGATTAATAATCAATTCTTGGATGGATCCCATGCACTACACAAGACATTATTGATTTTTTTTGTTAAGAAATTTGTTGGAATTAACGTTCTAAGCATTAAATGCCGGATGAACTATATTGTTGAATTGCATTCGTATGCTTGCAACATGCATGCTGAATGGGACCGGGGCAGCTCATTAGAGATGCATACCAAATTTAGCATTCTCCGCCATATTTTGCAATCTATAGATTAATTAAGTTTTCTTTTTCCAAGACGCATTTATGTATTTGTTTTTGTATCTATCTTTGCGTGAGTCTCCCGTTCTCCATTGAATAGGTTGGACGAGATTGATTGCTGTGTACACTTTTCATGCATTCTCTCTCTTTCCAATATTCTGTGTCTTCTAGTGGAAGATGTTCTGATGATTTATGAGCGCATATATAAATATTTTGTTTTAGGATTTAAGATTCCATATGATACCTCGACAAATTGCCAAAAAAATGGGGGCATGCGAGGAATTGCTAGGGATTGGACGACTGTAGTTTTCATCTCTGTCCCCCTTACTTTCCATGGTTCTTCTGTTGATGTGTTGAAGCTTGGCCGGTGAAATAGAACATGTTATTTTTAGCTGTAAACTTAATAATGCACATCTCGAAGTTAAGTTTGAAACTGTTGTTAGAATTGAGATTGCATGCCTAAACACAAAAAGGGTTAGTTTAATCCTGTGCATGTCTTTGCCGATGAAATCTCTTGCTCGGCTGGAGAAAATGCTAGCTTGTTACATGAATTATCAGTCTATTGCGATAATGAATTTACTATGTTCAATCAAAAAGTAGTCTTTTATTTTCCATTATTGAGAAACACATTTTCTCATCTTTCTATATTTTACCTTAAATAGAAATTGATTTGAGCATCCCCAAACATAAATAAATTTTTAATGCACACGCTGTCGTCTTGTCGTTTCAAGAACTGCTTCTAACCGCTTCCCCAATCTGATACGTTGCCCCTCCAAAAAAAGTTTTCGTCTTTAATGCCATCTCACCATCACTGATCAATTTCCACTCTCTAAATCGATGCACATAGGCTCTCTGTCTCCATCCATATCTTGTGTATATCCTTGATCTTGGTACTGTTGCGAGCTCAGTTTCGATATTTTCTTTTGAACGATTAATATCTGGAAAAGAAGCCCTTGATCTGCTTTTCGTTGTCGCGTTCTTCTTAGAAAGTGAAGAGCCACAAAAAATTTTGGCTTGGAAGCCAGCTTTTGATTGTTTTGATTTTTTTTTCCTTGTTCCTTTTGCAATGGGTACCGTTAAGCGAGCAAAGTTCGACTCGCTCATCACCCTAAGTCGTCTCCGGCCGATTCAAGTCATGATGGGTTTGCTGGCTATGTATCTAATCCTGGTTAGCTTTGAGATTCCTATGGTTTTAAAAACTGGGTTGGGATTAGAATCCCCAGAGGGAGAGCCCTCTGTAACCTTCGTCTCCAATCCTATCTCCCGAACCCAAAATGATAATCAGTTTTCAACACAAGATACGGAAAGTCGAGTTTTTTTAATGCCGGAGCGCAAAATGGGCGAGTTTAGGAAGATTTCAGGCCTTATTTTCGATGATAATGTGTATGATGGTATTACTAAAGATGAATTCTCGCAGTTGCATAGAGTAGCTAGGGACGCGTTTGTGTTGGGAAAGAAAGTTTTGAAGGATTTGGAATCTGGAAAGTTCCCGTCAGAGGCAGAGAACCCCGCGCTAAAGCAAGATGCGGAGCCTTGCCCGAATTCGGCATTGTTGTCTGGTGATAATTTTGTGAAGAAAGGGAAATTGATGGTGATACCTTGTGGGTTGTCGTTGGGATCCCATGTTACGGTGGTGGGGAGACCTCTGTGGGCTCAAATGGTTAACGATTCCAAGATTGCAATGGTGACGGAGAGTAGAGAGAGCACGATGGTATCACAGTTTATCATGGAGTTGCAGGGATTGAGCGCTGTGGATGGTGAGGATCCTCCAAGGATATTGCATTTTAATCCGAGGCTTAAGGGAGACTGGAGCAGGCATCCGGTGATAGAGCAGAACACATGCTATAGAATGCAGTGGGGTTCTGCTCAACGGTGTGAAGGGTGGAAGTCCAGGGCTGATGAGGAAACTGGTGAGGGAATATTTAATATGGCTTTATTTTTTTATAGAAATGCCTGTAACCAAATTCAGGTGTTTATATATTTCTTATGAGCGAATTGTTGATTTTGGCTTGGATTCTTTTTTTTCTTTTCTTTTTGGATAGCTGTTGATACTATTGGATTATGATATTCATTTCTTGATTCTGTCTATAGAATCTGTGTTTAGGACCGAAGGTATACATGTGGGATGATTTTGAATTATTATCAGTAAGAATTTATAATGACATTCCATCAAATGCTATAAGAGTACAGGTCGTGGTTAGTCCATGGTAAGTTGAATATGATTTGGCAATCTAGAGGTGATTCGCGCACTACATTAGGTGGTGCACATTTGTGCGCGTGCGTGTGGGATTATCATTATTGTTTTCTCTGTGGTTGGTTATTGAGGAGTTTAAACCTGCCTTCATCACTGTTTATAATCACGTGGTGCATAATTTGTGCATCAATTGACATGTAGACTGTATATAGTTGATGGACAGGTAAAATGCGAAAAATGGATTCATAATGATGACAGTGGATCTGAAGAATCAAAGGCCTCGTGGTGGTTGAATAGGCTGATTGGGAGGACAAAGAAGGTTACGGTTGATTGGCCCTTTCCTTTTGCTGAGAACAAGTTGTTTGTCCTTACGCTCAGTGCTGGGCTTGAAGGCTTTCATATAAATGTTGATGGAAGACATATTTCATCCTTTTCATATCGGCCTGTAAGAAGCTTTGCAGTGATTATTTATTGTATCAAGAAGTTGTGCTAGGCAGCTGAAATGTCGATCGATTTTGACAGGGTTTTACTCTCGAGGATGCCACAGGCCTCTTTTTGAGTGGGGATGTTGATGTCCATACCGTATTTGCAGCTTCTTTGCCCACTTCACATCCAAATACTGCTCCACAGAGATATCTCGAGCTATCCAAGAAATGGAGAGCCCCGGGACTTCCAGCTCAACCTGTGGATTTCTTTATTGGTATCCTCTCTGCCGGAAATCATTTTGCAGAACGGATGGCAGTCAGAAAATCATGGATGCAACATAAATCAGTCAAATCTTCGAATGTCCTGGCTCGATTTTTTGTAGCAATGGTAAGTCCAGTATAAATAGGAATATCAGTTGAGACTCCATCACATATCAAATGCCACATGTTTGATGTCTATATTTCTTGAATTCACATCTTGGTAGCATGCTAGAAAGGAGGTGAATGTGGAGCTCATGAAAGAGGCGGAGTTCTTCGGCGACATTGTCATCGTGCCTTACATGGATAATTATGATCTTGTTGTACTAAAGACTGTTGCAATTTGTGAGTATGGGGTGAGTCAACTTAGCGAAATTCAAGATTTCATCCCTTTGCTTTCTGTTATATTCCCTTTAGTATTCATGTATCTTTTTTGTCGTAGGTTCGCACAGTGGCTGCTAAGTACATCATGAAATGTGATGATGATACATTTGTAAGGATAGATTCTGTGATGATGGAAATGAAAAAAATTCAACCCTTTAAAAGTTTCTATATTGGAAATATTAACTACTATCACAAGCCTCTTCGACATGGTAAATGGGCTGTAACATATGAGGTATGATTTTGTATTTTCTTTCCTGTTATATTTCTTCTGAATGTCTGCTTGATTTTCAAATCTTGTAGATTTTCTAGTAATCATTAGAAAATGGTTATGTCGGAGCACTTAATTTTGAATATGCATCTTGCAAAAGTTTTTTAACTTCGCCTCATATCTATTTGGGACAAGGGGATGAGAAAACAAGAAAAAAAAGAGAACAATGAAATTGCATGACATAAATGTTTTTTGCCCTTCTTTTTTTTTCGGTATTGAAAACATATTATGCTGTCATTATGGTCACTTGTATCGTCTTCTTGGGGACCTTCAGGAATGGCCAGAAGAATTCTATCCACCATATGCGAATGGACCTGGTTATATCATGTCATCTGACATTGCACATTATGTCATTACTGAGTTTGAGTTGCATAAACTAAGAGTGAGTCATTCCGCCTAGGTATGTTGTTTTTGCTGGTGAAAACAAGCCCTTGTTTGATGATTTATTTTAAAACCATGAAGCAGTTATTCAAGATGGAAGATGTTAGCATGGGAATGTGGGTAGAGCAGTTTAATGACTCGAAACCCGTGAAATATGTGCATAGCTTAAAGTTCTGTCAGTTTGGATGCATTGAAGATTATCATACTGCACATTATCAATCTCCGAAACAAATGACTTGCCTATGGGAAAAATTGCAAATTCAAGGAAAACCCTTATGCTGCAACATGAGATGACAGTATAAAAAGATTCAACATTTGAATCACCAACTGGAGATATTTTTTGGTAGCTTGTAAATTGTTTGAGCCAGCTGGTATGATTCTCTGGGGCATTTCTGGTTTACTTCTATTTTCTTTCATTCACGTCTTTTTCCAGTTTCTTTGGAGCCCCAAATTTTTGTAGTTCTAATGGTTCACAAATGCTAAAAAATCGTCTTCCTCATAATACTGTGTAGAAACAAATCTCAGTTTCTCCATAGCGTTTGAATTTATAAAGTTCGTAGATTATAGTTAACGTATTAACATTGTTTTCTTGTGTAACAAAATACTCTCTTACCTAGCCTTCACTTGAAGCTGGTGGTCAAGGGGCCAAATAATTTTTGACAATCAAAGTTCAAACGTCTCATGGGGCGAGTTGAAATATAGCTTGCCGCAAGTTTAATATCTGTGCATAATTTGTGGTCTGTGGATTGTTGTATTTGCTTAATCAGCAAACCAGAACACTCTTGTATTCTAGCAACTGTATTTTCAGCTTCATAAAATTGAAGAAATAATCACTTATGTTTATGTGAGGGGTCTATCTGACCATTTGAGTTGAATGGACATTATTGCTTAGTCCTTGAAAGGATGATCTCATACATTGATGTACTCTCTCTATCTCATATTAAATTCTATCTTTCAAATGAGCGCTAAGCTTCAGGCGGAGTTTAGAGAGTAGTAGTTTTGGATAAATTATTCAGTTTCCCGACTAAAAGTAGCTGTGAATTAGCAGTATCAAACGAGTATAGGGTATAAAAAAGCTGTGATGTGATGCATTTTTAAGTTGGAAGTTGGTTTGCTCAGCGTTGTCTCCGATACCAAACACTCACTCTTGCTTCACTTGTAACACTCGAGAAAAACCCAAAACAGAAAAACAAAAAGCATCAATCTTGAAGGCGGAATGTTATGGTAAGCTTGAGGAGCAAGTGAAGGAGGGGGAGGACTTGCAGCAAAAACTGTCACGTTTTCCTTGGAGCAAACATAGCTGCAACGACTTGGGCGAACAATCCTGTAAACACCGCTTTGCGTCAAAATGGATACGTCTTTTCTGTTATCCTCTCCAAATGAAATACGTACTGCAAGGCTGGAGAATTGCTATTAGGCACTAAATCACATGACTGGAGAATCTGCGGCACTGTTAAAAGATACGTCACTGATTGTAAAGTTGCCACTGTTTTCAGGTGCTTCTGATGCTGCCCAAATGTGTCTTGCATACAGATCTCCATACAGGTAACTATAAAATAGAGGATTTTAGATGTTGCTACAACTAAATAAAGTGAGATGGTGAGAAAAACTAAAAGCGGCGCCTTGTGTTTTACCTTCCATTAGTGCATGGATCGGTCTTGGCTCGATAGAAGTATCCACCAGATATAGCTGCTGAACCAAGCTTGTTTATGTCGGAGTGGCTGTATCCCGCTACAGGGAAGATGGGATCTATGGAATCTGCAGATGTGTTTCCTCCTGGAGTTTTTTGAGGTTGGAAGAGAAGAGGACCTTCATAAGTTCGCCACCCGTAGTTTCCCCCCTTGGAGATGATGTTTACCTCTTCATACTGATCCTGGAAGATTCGAGATTGGGAATTGGATGCAAAATTTTTCATGAAAATTTCTGCTTTGAATCAGTAACTGGAATGCAAATGCAGAAGAAGATAACAATCTTAGAAGTAAAGCTTGAAATGATGATCTATAAACCTGTCCAATATCTGCACAAAGTAAGAAGGCCTTTCTGAATCAAAGCTGCAACGCCATGGATTCCTGAGACCGTAGGCCCAAATTTCTGGTGCCATTTCTGGATCTTCGGAAGAAGGATTATCTTGTGGGACAGAATATTTTCCCCACGAGTTGAGCTTTACTATCTCCTCGTCACCTGAAAATGGTTGAAATCAGTAATCATAGAAGACGATTATGCATAAACAGATGCTGCAAAGTATGAATAGAATGGGTTTTTCCATTGTCGAGACTCACTAGGTATGGTGTCTATATCAACCAACTCTAATGATTTTTCCAAGTACAGATTTCTTATTCTGTGCGAAATTATAGGGATCACCTTTGCTTCCCCGTCTCCCATCATTATGTAGAGGTATCCATCTGCTGGACCAAAAAGAATTTGGCCACCGTCATTTGATGTGAAAGGCTACCCGATTGTAAATACTCTTCTTACTTCTTGTGGTATTGCCTTTTCCTCCTGAACTCAAGTAATCTTCATTTGATAAAAGCTCTTCTGATGGATTACAATGAGACCATAAGTTCTAGATAAGGGCCCAAATACAAAATATTGGCCTTTTAGGTGGGAGGGACGCTCCCGATGCTTTGATTATTGGTGAAACTACTGATGTTAGACCCTATGAGTATCTAAGCCAAAAAACTAATCTATAAGGTGGAATAACCCCGCAAATTTAAATCACCTCAATATTTGTTGTGGAGCTGATTGAAGGATGTAATAACTAAAGCGCAAATAACACCCACCATTGATGGACTTGAAGTAGTTAAACTGGCAGAGTACTCAGCGGTCAGCAACAACTGCGTGATACATGCAATAAGACCCTGTTTCGATGGAATCCAACTGCGAAGGGTCACAGACTCACAGTCTATCTCTGAGTTACAAGAGCACCTTCCACCACATCCTGAAGACATCTCTCGGTCACAGTTAAATGAAGCAAAAAACCTGCCATTCTGTGCAAAACTTGGATGAAACGCCATTCCCATCATGCCAAATGTCGTGTCAAGGTAAACTTGATCCGCCAAATCGAATAGATTCATCGAGTCCTAGTATGTTTCCTGAATCTTGATCTGGAATCGAAGCCAGCCAATCTTGCCTGCTAGGCTGGAGAAAAAGGCACGGTTGGATCCATCTGGATGAGCCACCATGTTAATATAAGATCCGTCGCTAACTTTCTCAAGGCAGATGCCTTTTGGTTCAGGAGCCGTTGCATTTTCGTTTAGGGTAACAGGTTTGCCATTAAAGCAGAAAGAGTACCAGTAGAGGCACCTCCGAGGGTATTACAGAACTCGGTTTTTGACGGCCAGAAGTCCGTTATTTTCGAAACGGTGGTGTTTTGGGGCACTTCAACCTTAGTAATTGCAATGCAGGAGCAAATGGAGAGCTCCAAATCAGTACATTTTGGCAAGATTCCCATACAGATGAGCAAAAGCTATTATTCATTTTCCAATTCTTTCATAGAAATTATGATTTTGGTTCCACGAGTAAAATTTTAAATACAAATTGCTAGCTTTAATATCTATTATTATTATTATTATTATTATTATTATTATTTTCTGGTGGAAATATTGGACCAAAAATAAAGATATATAGTTTAAACTAAAATGATATGCGTATCGACTGTACGTACACAATGCATTAATTAATCAACATAGTAGCACTAGTAGTAAATAAATAGTTGAATGCGTGCATTTGGATTTCTTTTAATCATTGTTGTCCTGCATGCATTTACTGCTCAAATGGTTTGACCCACTATTCAATAAATTAATTATTAATTGACTATTAAATTATTTAAATGATTCCTAGATGCAAGACTCTAATTAAGTTATTGCATTGACTTCTCATGCTAATACGATCATGACTAATGAACCATCCCGTTGTGCTCTTTTTCCTTTTCCTTTCCATTTGTTTTTGTTGTCATCAATAATTTATTTTATTTATCTTCTCCGTGTGTTCTTCTTGGTCGTTAGAATGCGACGTACACGGCCAGTTGGTGTTAATTGTTTGGTTTGCAGGTTATTCTCTTATTCTCCAACTGATTTGTTCACTTAGTTTTAATTGGTCGTTACTATTGTTTGTTGGTGTATTTTCTTTTCTTGTCTTCTTCATTTCATTCATTTAGCTTCCGCACTTTACCAAAAGATGAAGTTTCTTGTGGGAAGAACATACGGGAAACTAGGGATGATCGGAAATTAGCTCGAAAGTGTTATGTTTAAGAAGTCCTGAGTAGAACAATATGCAGTCAAAACCGAGCACCGCACAGAAAGAGCATGACCACTTGAATTTGATTGGGGAGCCAGCCCAAGTTACCACTGAAGAAGATTGTGAAACGTGTTAGGTAAGGTTGACCAAAGTGTTTATTATACTTTTCGAATATGGCAGTTAACGGATGCATATTGTCAAAAAATGGTTGGTAGAAGCTTATTTTTAAGCATCCTAAAATAACTGTGAGTTTGAGAAAATATTTTTCTCGGTTATATTAGGGGTTGAGATTATGAGAGATTGAGTGTTGTATATATTTGTAATATTTCTTCCAATAAATATTTGCAGTAGCTCCGTGGACATAGCCTATCTTGGGTGAACTACGTAAATATTTGTGTCCTTGTTGATTATTTTATTCCGCATTTTTGATACTATGTTATCATCATGATCGCCATCGTTTCGGTATAAATTACCAAACAACGGTTGTCATATCTCTCGAAACCGGTACTGTCAAGATCACCAAAACCTTGGTTGAGCCAATTAAAGGTTGGCCGCTTGAGTTCTTGAAGAAGAACAAAGACGCTTTCATATGGTCAACATCTGATCTAATAAGGGTTCGAATAGAAGTTATGGAACACAAACTGAACGTATCTAGCGGTTGTTGACCAGTGGTCTTGAAGAAGAGGCATTTTTGGGCCAGGAAAAGACACAGTTATATGTGAACAAGTAGAAGAATAATTGAAAGTCAGACATATCCAAGAGGTACAGTTCCCGAGATGGTTATCTAATGTTGTTCTTGTGCCTCAAATTCTCGGGGAATTGTAGGACGTGTGGATTTTCAGGACCTCAATCAAGCTTGTCCTAAAGATTGTTTATTCACTTCTTCAAATCGACCAGTTAGTTGATTCAACCGCCGGACATGAGCTCTTATGTTTTCTGGAAGCTTACCAAGGGTACCGTCAAATACCTTTGGCCAAGCAGGACAAAGATATGGTGAGGTTCGTCACCTCGGATGAGATATTCTGCTATGTCGTCATGCTCTTTGGCTTAAAAAATGTTGGGTCCACTACTAAAGGCTCATAGACAAAGTACTCAAAATTCATATCGGCCAGAATGTGGAAGTGTATGTGAACAACTTTCTTGTGAAAGCAAAGGTAGCAGATAAGCTGATTAATGATCTAGAAGAGACTTATTCTATTCTTCGAGACTACATACTAAAGCTGAATCCAAGAAAGTACACTTTTGGGGTTCAGACTGGCAAGTTCTTGGAGTATATGATTACCAAAAAAGGTATCGAATCTAGCCTGAAAAAAATTCACGCCCTAGTTACTATGGGGTCTCCTCGAAATATTCATGAAGTGCAGGAGTTAACAGGGCGAATTGCTACCCTGTCATGGTTTATTGCTTGATCAGCTAACCAGAGCTTTCGTTCTTCAAAATTCTTCGCAAAGCTTCAAACTTCGAAAGGAACGCAGAAAGCAAATACATTTCAAGAGTTGAAATCTTATTTGGGAGGATTACATGTCCTCAATAAACTTATTCGGGGTGAAGAATTATTCGTCTACCCGAGCAGCTAGCTCAATCTTGGTCAGAAAAGGGGGCTCGACACATCAGCCCATATATTTTGTCAGTCAAGCCTTGAAGGGAGCCGAGCTCAACTATACTACACAAGAAAACCTAGTCTTTGCTTTAGACATTACATGTCATATTTCACTCACATCTCATTATTATGCTCATGAATAGCACTTTTGGAAGAATTGTTAGGGGTGGCTGTAAAAATCGAGAAAAAAAATCATGTTAGACTTGAGGTCGGTTTTTTGTTTCGGGTCAAATCGAGTTGGACCCAAAATAAAACTCGAAAAATTAATTGGTTGGGTCGGGTACGGGTCAACAGGTTTTTTGTATTAAGCATACTTTAAATTTTCTACAAGTTGACTTTTAAATTTATGAATTTATTCATAAATAAATATGCTTGATCAAATATTTATTTTAGAAACAATTTATGAAAAGTTATTTTGACATGCTTAAGCATTTTTTTTATTGTTATTAATCTCATTAATTTTTATTATATAATATTCATTTTGTGAAATATTTACATTTCCCTAGAGAATTGTTTCTTTTATGAAGTAATTAATAGTTTACACAAATTCTACCATTAAATTCAAATATTTAAATCCACAAAACATAATTATCATATATTTAAGTGATTATGATAGTGTACACACAGTCCTACTATGCAAAATACCTGGTTAAACTCTTATAAAGTAAAAAAAAAATCATGTAAAATAAAAACTCCAATTATATCACAATACATTAAAAATTTATAATTCGTTAAAGACAATATCATATAAGAAAAAATCTCACCACGAATCTAGTATTTTGAGAGCTTGTCTCACGAAGAATTCCTCTCCTACAAGGTATTTAGCTCATTCAAACTTTATAAATATCATATATCTTTCGCGGTTCTATACATTATTTCATTGTTATAACTAGCACTACTTTTATCACATGCTTGAATTTTCTTAGTACTAAATTAAACATCAGAGGTACTATGTCGGAAATACTTCCGATGTCCTCTAACTTTTGTTCGTCTTTACATATTCGAATTGAATTTTTATCTGATATGTACTGAACCGGTTTGAAGTATTGGAATATATGATTCTTAATAATGATTTAATAAATTCTAGCATCACGAAAAGGATTAGAATAAATGCTAATATCTAGCAATACATCGTTATATTTTAGATGTATTTTTAAATATTGTCTTGTAAATGAAAAACTAGATGCAAACATATGATTAAAATAGAACTTTTTTAAAGTAAATATTTAAGATAACATCTTCTTAATTAATTTAATATTTTTTTTTATGTATAATGCAATTTAACAAGTAAATAATAATCATTTTTAATATATCATTATAAAATCAACTTTCTTTGTACCTTAGAGAAACAGTAATATATAAAAACTTATCTATAATTATATGTTTTCGAAAAATTGTCTAAATCGATAAATTTATACTTATCTACACTAAATATACGTCGTTATTACTTGCACTAAATATAAATAATTAAAATAGACAACTCGAAGCGTTAAAGTGTAGATTCAATCAAGGTAGATGAATACCAACCAGTTTTCTCTTTTATTGGAATTTGGCGGTTTGCTTATGCATATGCCCTCTATTTTTGTATTAATGAGACGCTAGGGGTTTTGCATGCACTACAAATCCAATTATCATCATTAACCCAATATGTGGGGTATTAAAAAAATTAGGGAAGTAGTATGTGTTTCAGACGTGTTTCTTCTGTTGCAGGTGTTTTGTTTCAAGTTTTTTGGTCTTCTGCCTTTTAGGTTTGAACTATTAGGTTGTGTTTTGATTGATAAATTTTAAATCTATAGATTTCTCGATCCTCGACTTTCTTGGATAAATAAAATTCAAGTTGATAATTCCATATCAAATTATATAAATTCAATATATTTCTTAAAAATAATTAGGTAAATGTGTATGGAACTGAAAATAAGTACAAGATAAAAATATGACTAAATAGAGTATATTGGTTATACTTGAGTAAACTTTTTTATTAATGATATCGTGGAAAATATTGATGACTAAAATAATAAATTTCAAAATAATATGAATAAATAACATTTTTTACATGTATATTATAATTAATTTTAATGACATCCTTGTAAAAATTATGAAAAATCAAGATATTATATGAAACAAGAAATACAAAAAAATGATGTAGGAATAATGAAGTTATAAGATAAAATATTCAGTTATAATAAAGTGACACTGTACTGAATTGAATTACAAGCATTTCAAAAACATATATTAATCTGACATTGTTTATTATTCATTTTTTGTATTAAATTTACAAGTTTTTATGCAGAAAAAATTAGACTTAATATTTAATTTTTGTAATCATATTTCAATTAATTAATTAGTCAAATATAGAGATTATTTCAAATAATACCTGCTCCATTCCACGTTAAACATACGTGTACTCACTAATTATTTTTAAAAGAAGAAATTTTGATTTTCTGTTGACCAAAACAAAGATTCGTTGTTTTGGTTTCATTTTAAAGGTTATGCATAAAAATAAAAATAAAAATAATTAGCTGACTCGGTTGAAACTTGGTTAAATTTCTTTTAAATCCTCAAATTTTTCGGTCCATGTCAGAAAAAATATATGTTGGTACTTTCTGGGTTCATATGTTTTTTCTGGACGAAAGTCGTTACAAAACATTGAAATATACTAATATATGATATTTGAGTATCAATTGCTTTAAATATGTTGCTAATATATGATTTTTGAGTACTCAAATATGTATGCAAGTATTGTTATTAATGATACATTTGTCTTTTTAGATGAAAATCGACACAAAATATTGAAAATATGATAATTGAGTACCAAATGTTTTAAATATGATACTAATATATGATTTTTAGAACCCAAATATGTATTGCAAGTGTTGAAATTCATAAATTTGTTCAAAATTTATAGTCAAAAACTTATTTTTTGTATCGGATTTAAATCATTTAATGCTCAAATATCATATATTAATAACACAATTTTAATGTTTTGTATCGATTTTCATCTATGAAAAAATATGTGAGCTCAAATAGTGCAGATATATATTTTTTGGATTAGAAAATATACACATATTTTTCTCATAAAACTGAATACAAAATTGAGTTTTAGTTGGAGGATTTCAAAGAAATTCTACCTTGAAACTTCAAAGGTGTGACCCACCAACACACAAATCCAACCCAGCTATCCGCGTTATCCAAGAACCGTGTCTAATTCCATGTCAAATGGCTGGCTGGCGCCTACTGTCATGCATTGCCACCCATCTTTCTTATATATATATAGCCCAGGATTCCAATATCTACAACAATAAAATCATGGAATTCTTCCAGCACGCGAAAACAGTCCGCCTGAGGTGCGCGCATGATAAGTACTTAACCGCCGAGGAAGACGAAGAATCAGTAACCCAAGACCGCAGCGGCTCCTCAAGGTCTGCTAGATGGACCGTAGAATTTTTGGAGAATTCCGACGACTTTATCCGACTCAAGAGCTGCTATAACAAGTACTTGACAGCTTCCAATAAGCCGATTCTACTAGGGATGACCGGCTGTAAAGTTTTGCAGACGGCTCCTAAGCGACTCGACAGCTCGGTTGAATGGGAGCCCGTTAGAGAAAATGGTGTCGTTAAGTTGAAGACGAGATACGGCCGGTTTCTGCGTGCGAATGGTGGTCTGCCGCCGTGGAGAAACTCCGTCACGCATGATGTGCCGCAGCGGTCGGCTACGCAGGAGTGTATTTTGTGGGAGGTTCATGTGGTGGAGATACTTGAAGCGCAGTCGTCTCCGGTTGTAATTATTGCCCCTCCGCCGTTGTCGGTAGAGAATTCCGATAGCTTTTCCTCTGTTTCGAGCTCTAGCTCGACGCCTTCGGTCAAATCTGCTTCTAGCTTCTCTTGGAACGAGGTACCACAGCCCTTAGCATTTTTTTTTCCTCTTCAAGTAAAGAATTATGTACTGTGCCTCAGCTTTAGTCACTGGTCTGCTTTTCCAAAAAAAAAAAAAAGAGTCTTTCTTGATGCGCTGATGGATGCTGATAACCACGAGTTTTCGTGTTATTGCAGTCAAAGGATTCTTTTGAAATAAGATCACCACCAAAGGGAAGCGGCGGAAGGATGATATACTTCCACATAGCCAATGAAAATGGAGAAATCGATGAGGGCTTCGAGGAGCTCTGCATTACATTCAAGGGAAACGATGTTGTTGACCTGACGAAGAGACTGGAATGGGAGTTAGGGATAGAGGGTATCACTGTGTGTCATCGGAGCCCGTTGAACGGCAAGCTTTATCCTCTCCGGCTCCATCTCCCCCCTAACAATGCAACTATGCATATTATCGTGGTTCCAGCTTCATCAAAAGGTGATTTTCCATTCTGAATCGGTTCAATCTTCTCGATTTCGAGAGTTGATGCAACCACGCTCGACACGTGTGATTGCAACTGGATGGCGGACCGGGCATTACTCTCTGGCATTGCTTGCTTGAGTATGAGCATAGCAAGATAGACAATGTAATCTTTTTCCAAAGCTTCTTGTGGTGTCCTCTTATGGTTTGGTCTTTATCGCGGCTTTCTCTCTTTAACAAATTATTTTAGTAAAATATATTCGCGCGAATAAAGAAAATGTTGAGATGAAATTCATGTAAAGGAGAGATAATGCCATCCCTGGTTTTATGGGTCCAAACAAGCATCACTCACACAAATCGTTCTATTCAGAAATAAAACGTTAAAAGAGGATAAAAGGTGGCTAATATTTCCCGGAGCTAAGGCTCAAAAGGCAACCTCCGGAGCTTTATATTTTTTATATAAAAGTTTCTGAGCGCAGATCGCATGAATCATATATGGAATATGTCAAGTTGAGCTTTGCAAAGATAACTCCAGTTCAAAATAACCCGATAATCACCGTACCAACACTCAGTGAAATTTACAAGCCAATGTGTTTAAACTAGCACGACAGAATAACGTGAACCGGATCGCATGAGCTCATAATCATAATTAACGGTGATAATTTTTATGCATTATTAACATCCTAAGAAACAGTTATTGCCCAGTGAGGCAAAATTTAAAAATAAAGATGGACAAGAGCACAGCTGATTTGGAGCTCGCCTTAACATACCACCCTAACTCGAATAAGGGGTGAGATAAATTTTGATTAAAATGATCGAGGTACAGTCCAGCATAAACAATATCTAGCATTAATTGAAGATATTATAATATAGAAAACTGTACCCCATAGTCCTCAGACGGAAAATTCTCACATTCCATTATATGAATATCAAGTTAATCAAAAATGTACAGACTTGCAACGAAAAGAAAATCTAGAAGAAAAATGGTTTTCCAAAAGGATACAATCAAAGACGCGCGAAAAGATCATACCAAGATATCTAATACCTTGTGGCAACCTTCAACAAGCCTAGTTATTCATAATATTACAGCCTGGTGCAACCCACAAGGTCGCTCCATTACATCACAAAATATCATCATAAGCAACAATTTCCCTTCCCTTGATCGACCCATCCAAACCCGAATTACCAATGGCAGCACCACCATCAAGTTTACTACCATTTTTCGCAACACCGTATTTACTGCTATCTTTATTAAGTTCTTCTCTAGGGTTCACAATAGCTGACCCTAGCTTATTGCCTCTCCCATACCTGCTCAAAGGGACTTCTGCTCGCAAGAGCTTCGACGATAACCCGCTTGTTTGTCCAACTCCTCCCCTCCGTTGTGAAACTGGGTCGCTCGCCCAAATCACCTGTACCTTTATACATAACAAAATATGCAAATTTCAGCACCAGTAGCACAAAAACAAATAGTTGAATCCAGTAACAACAAACTGTGTGCCATATGTATGCACTTTTACTCTTGATGTGTGTCCTGCTACTCGCTCAAACTCACCTGCACCCAAGCCCAAATTACCACTTAGAAAAACTAAAGATATTTCATTCTATTTTTAAACCCTAATTCCACATTAAACGAGAGAAGTGAACATTCGCTCGTAATGAGCATTAGCTTGAACATGCTGATTCAACGATACAAGTTATCAAATACAATAAATTTGCAGCATAACACTGCTAAAGCAAGCACCTCACAAGATCTCATGCACCATTTATCCACACAACAGTTTTATTCCACAATTTTTTACCACTTTCTCACACCTCACATTTAAACTCTAACAAGAGGGTGGTGGTAACTCCTTATTTTTAATCAAATCTAAAATTTCAAATACAACATTTATTGGAAAATATCAAGTAGAGCATTCTAGAATTAGGCTCTGCATTTTGCAATGGAATTTTACCATTTGAATGATGAACGTAATCATTCAAATAGTCCTAGCAGTTCAATTTCATCTTGAAATAATAGATCGGGAGACAATGTTTGAGTTCCTCTCTGGCTGTACCAACGGAAGCAGTAGTAAAAATGAGTTTAATCGGTGCTGAGATTCTTTCTTTATTTTCCCTCCCGGCTCGGTAATCAGACCCAGAACGAAAAAAGGAGATTAATTTATAGCTCACAAGCCAAATTGTTTGAAAGCATTTCACAGTTAAACATGACAGGAGAAGTTACAGGTCAGAAGCCACCAAATTAAATTCTAGCCCGAACCCTCAATCCACAGTAAGATAAATGCTAACAAATAACGGCATATATGAAATGACCAAGATGGTAAACTACCAGCATAAAATGATATAGTGTAATAGAGAAGAAAGCGTACTGGGACTGAGTTTAGTGTGATCGGAAAATCTGGATCTCGGGCCGCTGCGACAGCGGATTGGGCCACATCGTTGGATCTGAAGCTCACATAAGCGAGACCATTGGGATCCATGCGCGTTCTAGATATAGGACCGTAAATCTCGAATCTAGATTTCAGGTCCAACACCGAGCACTCGCTGGGCACACCAATCACGACCACGGTCGTCTGAGGCTTCTCTGACGTGGCGGAGGAAGAAGATTTGTCCACTTCATCCACACCGACGGTCGCGTCGAGGGGTAGAGGACGGCGGCGTTTAGGGAAGGAGTAAGGGGCGTGGCGGGAAGGGTAGGGCTTTTCTCTCTTCCGGCTGTTCATTATTTTCGGCGGGCCGTGATTTTATTTTTTTATTATTTTTATTTTTTCCGGATTTTTATAGAAATGCTCTACATTTTTTTCTTATTTCTTGAGCAAAGCTTGAAAACGGGTTTCTCATCATCATTCAGGACTGGGCCCTGAGGCCCATCCATCGAACAATATTCTGTATCCTGGCAACTCACTCTAATGAAATAATTTTATAAATTTTGTATAACTAAAAAAATAGTAATATAATATTGCGTTAGCTTATGAGCATCAAGATAGTTGTCTTCGTGACCATAAAAATAACATAAATGCTACACAAATGTTGTATGTGTTGATTACATGGAACTTTCTTTATCTTGAGTGCGAGATATAAAACGTGAAACTTGATTCAACCAAAAAATATATCTTGAGTTCGGTCTGATGAGATCAATACTTCAAACAGGTTTTCCGATCAGATGTCTGTATTAATCAGTAATGTGAACATAATATTTATGGAAATCTAAGTACTTGTCAGAAAGAAGTCCTCGAGGTCCTTTGTCAATTCCATGTGGCCTCTGAATAAGATGTCTTTGCTCGCAAATTTCAAGGGCCCGAGACTTATTAATTTTCAATGAAGTTTACATAGAGAACCGCCTGAGCAAAGCAATTTGATTGGCTCGGGAAGGGCGAGCCGTAAGATTGTCCGGCCGAGCTTCTCTTGGTACTCGGGAGCTCGCTTGGGTTCCTCGACCCGAGCTGTCTATGATTTTTCAAAATTAACGTACTTTTCAGATTTTACCAGCAAGTTCTCGAAACTAGTGGGTGATTTTTTTTACTAATGAATTAAAAAGATTTGTTCTTCTTAAGACTAGAATTAAAGTGTTAATTAGTAAATATGGGGTGGCAGAGGGAACTCAGGGCGGTGGAGGAGCCCCGACTCTCACCCAGACACTGCACCTCTTGCCGCAACCTTCTCAACTCTAACTTCGTTATGATTCAGGGGAGGATTTGTGGGTGGCTTTTCCCTTTGTCTTTGAGTCAACACTTGCTCTACTATGACATTGATCAATTGTTACCTCCGATATATTGAATATCGACGGAAGAAGTGGGGGGCGGATTATTTCGAGTATCTTGTTTATTGTTTTTGTCATTCTCATTCTCTCATTTACCCTTCGTCCTCTTCCACGACCGACGCGTGTTTCTCATCCTCTAACAATATTATCTATGTTTATTCAATTTCTAACGGACAACGTCAATTGATGTAACCAAAAAATGTACCGATAGTTTGGTATGATGAGCCCAATACTTCAAACGGGTTTAGAACGGGTCGAAAAGTAGTTCAGCTCGGATCTGCACGAACAAACAAAAGTTAGAGGGCACCAGAAGTGATTATGATGTAGCTCCTACAATTATTATGTCAGTACTGAGACTAAAGTTAAGTTTATGATAGAAAAATAGTGTTAGTGAAAGCAACTAGTGAATTTATAAAATAATGAGAAGCAGCTGATATTTATAGAATTATGATGAGCTAGATAGCTTGTAAGCGAAAAACTCTTAGTAAGACAAGTCGGTGAAACACTAGATTCATGATAAGATTTATGCTGATATGATCTTATCTGTAACATATCCTGTATTTCAACTATATTATAATATAATAAGAGTTTTTAACCAGGTATTTTGAATCAATCATTGTCATATTTATTTGATTGAGCTCGGTTAGGACGATCATGGCCCGAGCTCGGTTGCTCGAGTGCTTCCAATTATGTAAAATTATGTTTATTAAAGAGAGAATTAAAAAAACATAAAATTAAGACACCTGAGATACATCCTCCTAGGCCCACGTCACATCTACTCTTATTTACAAATTGAAAATATTTATTTGTACAAACTTTACCCCATTATTACTTTAATATTCACATCAGGCAAAATCTGCTATTTAACTTATAATATACATAATTGATGATTTTACAATGTAAAACTATCTTATTTTAAGAAGCAAAATATAAAAATCATTTTTTAAAATTAAATTAAATTAATAACATACAATGTAAAACTATCTTATTTTAAGAAACAAAATATAAAATTCAGTTTTTTTTTTTAAAAAAATTTAATTAAATTAATAACATGGAAGGAAGTTGAGGTGAGTATTTAATATAACAGATTTTGACATTTGTATATACATGAACAAAAATCCCTAATAAAAAATTATTAACATTGCTCATTATTTATTCCTACACAATAGGCTTTTATCTCATATATTTATCTTTTATTATTATTATTAAAATTAAAACTACTACATTATTAAGTATCAGTAATTTTTTTTAAAATATAATAAACAGCATATCAGGTGGTTTGGAGAAGTAATTAATAGAAAGCATAAGTTCTGCCCTCGTGGATTGATAATATATTAAGCACTTCTCGCGAACATTTAAATTAACTTTATTTGTATTAAGTGGTTTTTACAAAATTTAGAGCTCGTATGAATATTTAAAATTATATATTTAATAATTTTTTATTATCCAGGTTTTTTAAAGAAAAAATAAAAATTGGATGAGAATTGATATGGTTACTTAATTTTGGATAGGTTTATATTTCAAACTATATGCTAATAAATTAGTTTAATATTAAAGTATTGTTTGCATCAAATAAAAAAAAGACCATACCATATTAAAAAATCCTCATATTTAATAATATAGCACAAGTATAAATAGACATATATTTTTAACCGAAAAATTAAATCCCACCAGTTGTTTATTTGATCAGTGCCTCGTAATCGTTTTTTGAAGTTCTAATTTCATACACTCCTTTGAGAAATACTTTCGAAATTAAGGCATTTGCTTTGAGGAGATAAAACATCGCTCCGACACTGATAAATCAAGAAACAAGGAAGAAATCATTGATACCTCGTTTTTAAGATTCTCATTTAATTTCTTCGTAAAGGGTGTCATAATCTGCTTCCAGTTTATCGTAACTTGCTTTCAAAATGTCATATTCTTTCTCAATATGCATGCATGGTTTTGCACCGGGCTAGTCGATTTTGAAACCTTATAGCAACCTTTCTTGGCTGCAAATTACGTTCTTTAGCAAGCTGCGCTTTCCTATATATCTGGTTCAAGCTACCTCGAAACGTTTTTCAAGAGACCGAACTTGATCCTGTGAAAGACGCCTTTTTTTTTTCCCCCTCAGATTGGTAGAAGGATCCATCGTAATCTTCTCTTAATTTGGCATCAGTGGGTGCGAAGAAGGAGCGCTTTGTATTGACTTCTCCTCTGATATATTATTCTTCGAAGTTCACCATGGAAGTAGAGCCTATAGTGGGACAACCAAAACATGAGGGATTTATTGGATCAAAATTAATATCGTCATGTTATTTCATAAATAACAATATGTATTATAAAAATAAATACTAATGCATAATATCAAATCAAGTATTATCTTGATATTTCATTAATACCAGTACCTATCATGAATAAATAATGATGACACCAAAAAAGTATCATGAATTAATACTAGTGATACTTGTGAATGATTACTCTCATAAGTTGATCGAGTAATCTCCATAATGCTTTATGAATGAATACTCATAATTGATACAAAAAAAAAAAAAGAAAAAGAATGAATACAAATAAGTATTATAAATTATTATTCTTAAAAGTTAATTAATCATTCATAATACTCGTAACTATAATAAAAATGCTAAAATGTCAACACCAATATTGACTTCATTTATTGTGATAATTGAAAAATCGAGTATTTTTCACCAAAATTAAGTATCACAAGGCAAAATAAGATACATGTTTACATAACTTAAGTATGTTTTAGGTCAAATTCATGTTTAATAGTGTTTCATTATATGTACATAACATGTTTATTTTTAAAAATATATATATATATAATTAATAAGTCATCATGATACATCTTCAATGATAACGCCAACACCGACTTCAGTTATGTGGTCACTTGAAGATCAAATATTTTCTCATAAAATTGAGTATCACGTGAAAAAATCAGACATATGTTAAATCAAATTTAATATTAAATTGTATTCTATGATAACTATGCAACAAGTTTATTTTATTATGTAAATAACATTAATAAGACACCCTAATGCATCTTTATAGCAACACCAACATAGACTTCATTTATAGTGATCATTTGAAGATCGATTATTTTCTCATTAAAATTGAATATCAACATGACAAAATCAGATATCTATTAAATCAAAATAAGTACTTTTTAGATCATACAAAGTATTTAATCGTATTACATGATACTTACGCAACATTTTTATTTTTAAAAAATAATATTATTAATAAGTTATCCTAATGCATATTCCATGACAAAACATCCATAGACTTAATTTATGGTGGCTACTCGAAAATCGAATATGTTCTCACCAAAATTAAGTATCAATATAATAAAATCAAGTATATGTTAAAGCTAAGTAAGTACATTTTAGGTCATATAAATATTTAACTATATTTCATGAAAACTACGTAACATGTTTTTTTTTTATAAAATAAATAACCTTAATAAGTCATCATAATACATCTTCCATGACAACACCAACACTGAATTCGTTTGTGATGACAACTTGAATATCGAGAAGTATCAACATGTTAATCTAAATTGTGTATGTTTTAGTTCAAAACAAGTATGTAATCGTATTCCATCATGTAACATATTTATTTTTAAAAATAAATAACATTTATAAGAAATCATAAAATCTCAATCTTCAAATGTAATTAAGGGAAATAAAAAAATAGAATTAAAAATGACCTTGGTTAATTTATAAAAATATAGCATTTTGTAGTTTAATAATCTCAATAAATCAGTATAATTTATCGAGATTAGAATCACATTCCAAAATAATGAAAACAAATTTATCTTGTTAGACATCATTATTTTTTGAATTGAAAATTTTAAATGTTTTCCAAGTTTATTTTATTTTTGATTGGAAGTCCAGAAACAGAGGAAACATGTACTTCGAAAATAAATAAAAAAAATCGATAAATTTTTTAATTTGAGGTTATAATAAACAGTCAACGAGGTTTTAATGTTAATTGAGACACGTGGTAAACTGAAGTCAAATATTCCAGACAGATCGATTTATTAGAATATTTGGATTCATCTTTCCGTATAAATTTCCAATTCTCTGATAGCTGACCGCTCATATTCCCCTTTTAACCCCCCCCCATTAATTTATCATTTGATTTAATTAATCAGGACACTTAATAACCTTTTTTTTTCTTTTCATGATTTGATTTAAAATCCTTGAAAATTCTACGTTTAAAATGTTTTTTTATACGACGACACATGAGAAAATTGGTATCCAAAGGTTATTTCTGGTATTCAAACTTTCTGCCCGTGTTCCTCGATCGGGCAGCTCATATTTGCTTTACTTTAAAAAAAAGGAGAGAGCTGATAATTATTATATTCTTTAATTATACAATATACATACCTTCTTTCGATTGTGGTCATGATAAACTTTATTTTCGATGATTGAATATTATTTTATGTGACGAATATCTACATAATTTTCTTGAGCATGGAAGTGGTCAGCAAATACAGTATTGTTGAGATTTGCATATCTTTTCGAAGAGGAACATTTCTGGGTGGTTCATACCGATAGTTTTGCCTTTCAGGGGCCGATAGTTTTTTCATTTGAAGTTCAAGCTGGCATGTGATCTGGAAACCTTCACCCATACTTTGAACTGGGTCTCAACTATTTCATCGTGTTTGTTTTGGGCTTTTTATTGTAATTATTTTTAGTTTTAGAAGATATTTTTTTTTTTTTTTGTGGAAAGTATATTCCGCTGTTTAAAGATTCGTAAGGTAGAAAGGATTTTGTTCCTTTAGGCGATTTGGATTTCGTGAGACTGGAGGAAAAGTTCTCCTTTGTCATATTTGACTTTTTTTTTCCTGAAATAAAATTGAGTTACTGTAGGAGATTTTGTAGGGTTTTTAGAGGTAATTAAACTGGAGTTGAGGGCCTATTTGCCATGCAATAATCAAGAGGCTTGGTAGGATTTCTGGAAATATTTTCATGGTTATTAGGTTTTAGAAGATGGGACTAAACGGGGATGCCGTAAAGGTGGAGTCTTGGGATGCGAAGAAATCAAAGGGGACTAAGAAAAAAGATGGTGATGTTGATGGTGTGGAGGAGACTGGCTGCTGGATTAAGTTGAGATTTATTCGTAGCTGTATTTCTTCAAGATCTAAAGTTGACAACTCTGTTAGTGGTATCAGCACTCATGGTAATCCCTTCCCCCTTCTTCCATAATTTTGTCTGCAATTTGTATTTTTGTGTCCACTTGCTTGTTGCTCATATGATCTTGATATCTAAGTTTTATAAATTGCTTTCTGTTGATGTTCAAGTTGTGAAAGAGGAGGATCGGCGATTGCTTGTTGGTCCCACGTGAAAAAAACTGAAAGTTTTGCTTTGCCCTCCAGAACAAATTAAGATAATGTGTGATTTCTATATGAGCAATTTGTATTGACTAATGTGAGCACGTGATGTTGTGAGTTAAACTGGCTTATGCAAAATGGAGCCTACAAGAGGCTGCCTCAACCAGATAGACAATCATCTGAATTCTGAATTAGTTGAAGCAACATTTAGCATCTGATAAACCCAACCATGAATTGGACATTTACTTGTCTGATTCTTTGTCTTGCTAGTTAGAGGGACAGGTTTCAATAATGGCATCATAAGTCGAGTGGTTGAAGATTTTTTGAGAGTTATATTTAGGTGTGAAAATTTGTTTAAACCACCATTTATTAAAGTGTTTCTATAAGAACTTCCTGAAGTATCAGCTAGGCTGCTAAACTTTGAAAACAAGTTCGTAATATTTGCATCTGATTGTCGTGGGATGCAGTCATTGCATGAAAAGGCTGTGTTCTAGATCAGTCACATGAAACTCTGTTAGGAGGTTGGTGAATCAATTCATGAATAATTATCTTGACTTCAAGTTGAGTGCAAGAGACATGCTGCTGTCTTCAAGTTTTCCTTTAATCCTTTGAAAATATCGCTGTGACACTATGTTTGATGATAAAATCTAACTTTTTTGAATTTATGTTTACCAATTTTGTTCAGTAAGTTAATCATATAAGACACCTTGGACTTTTCAAATAATTTACTATATTGGTCTTCTCATCTATTATTTCGTGGTGCATTTAACCAGAAAGTAAATCCACAAAAGGGACCAGCAGAGACCAACCAGCTGCTCCCATAATCCCGTCCACCACCACAAGCAATGGCGAAAGCACTTCTTCAACATCCAAACCTGAAGATGAACTTAACATCTCTTCCCGGCTTCGGAAATTTACCTTTAATGACCTTAAGTTGGCAACAAGAAACTTTAGACCAGAATCCCTTCTTGGAGAAGGGGGATTTGGCTGTGTATTTAAGGGCTGGATAGAAGAGAATGGTACTGCACCAGTCAAACCAGGGACAGGACTTACGGTTGCTGTCAAGACCCTAAATCATGATGGACTTCAGGGTCACAACGAATGGCTGGTTGGATCGTGTCTTATTTCGATTTTTCTTTAAGTATCCCTTTCATGGTTTTCTTACGTCATTCTGGATTCTTCTAAATTTTGTGTTATCATTTGACAGGCTGAAGTAAATTTTCTTGGGGACCTTGTACATCCTAATTTGGTAAAATTGATCGGTTGCTGTATTGAAGATGATCAGAGGCTGTTAGTTTATGAGTTCATGCCTAGAGGAAGCTTGGAGAATCACCTTTTCAGAAGTATTCACCTGGTTTCTTTGCATTTGCACTTATTATATTTGATTTCTTTGTTTGTAGAGTGTGGTTGCAAATCTCAAAACCGAGTAATGTATAACTTGTTTTGTGATACAGTGCAATTTCTTGGTAATCTAACAACGATAATTCTCGTAGGATCACTCCCTCTTCCGTGGTCTATCAGGATGAAAATTGCTCTAGGTGCTGCCAAGGGTCTTACTTTTCTTCACGAGGAAGCAGAAAGGCCTGTGATATATCGTGATTTTAAGACGTCAAACATTCTGTTAGATGCTGTATGGACTCAGAACTTGTGAACCTTGATTTTTCTAAAAATGCAGTCTTGCTCAATATATTTACTTAATGTAATTGTGTGTGTATGATTTTTATTTGATCGTCCTACCTTCTTCCAGGAATATAATGCCACACTCTCTGATTTTGGACTTGCAAAAGATGCGCCCGATGAAGGGAAAACTCATGTTTCCACTCGTGTTATGGGCACCTATGGTTATGCAGCCCCAGAATATGTGATGACAGGTAAACGTGCATGTCGGGGTGTGAACGAATTGAGTCGGATCGAATATGAAGAAAAATTGAGGTTCAAATTAGATATATTCGAGTTCGATCTGAAACTTGATTAGTTCAAAAATTTTAGCTCGAATTCGGCTCAAAAATTAAAACATGTTCTTAAGCTACTCGAACTATTGTTCGAAAATATATATTGGAAATGTTCGAAATATATTTAATCAATATATGATTATATTATATTAATAAAATATTGAAACTAGCGAGACAAAACTATTGATCGAACATAAATATTGAAAATGTTCGAAATATATTTAATTAATATATAATTATATTATATTAATAAAATATTGAAACTCACAAGCGTATCGCGAGCTATCGAACAAAATAATTGATCTTAAGTTTGACTTGAAAAAATTCGAATATGTTTGATTTCTGCCAAAATTATGTAATTTCAAATACAAATCATGGGGACTTGTGGTTTTGTCTGTGATGTTTTATAAAAACTTTTTTTAACCAGGGGAATAGATTGTTCATAGATAAACGGGAGGATGGAAGTGGGAAGTGTTATTTGATGCCTTCAATACTCAAGCATGCAAAATCGTAATTTCTTCAGGATACAGAAAATCGGTCTCTTTTGTTTAATGTAGTTCCTGTCCCTTTGTGTTGCAGGGCATCTTACATCAAAAAGCGATGTCTATAGCTTTGGTGTTGTTCTTCTTGAAATGCTCACAGGCAGAAGATCAATGGACAAGAACCGGCCTAATGGGGAACATAACCTTGTAGAATGGGCTAGGCCTCATCTAGGTGAAAGGAGACAGTTTTATCGTATGATAGATCCCCGTCTTGAAGGTCATTTTTCTATTAAAGGTGCCCAGAAAGCTGCGCAAATAGCTGCTCTGTGCCTTAGTCGGGATCCCAAAGTTAGGCCGCTAATGAGTGAAGTAGTTGAAGCTCTAAAGCCGTTGCCAAACCTCAAAGACATGGCTAGTTCATCTTACTATTTTCAAACGGTTCAAGTTGACGGGGTCGGTTCTAGCCCGAATAGTAAAAAGGAGCTTCCAACGCAAGGGTCTATTTCAAGAAACGGCCATCAACACCCAAGAAGACTATCGATACCGAATAGTTCTCATGCTTCACCGTTTCATCAGTCTGCTCAGAACTCACCAAAACCAAATGGTAAATCATAAGATTCGGTTGGTTGAAATGTGTTTATTGTTTCTCTGCCATTCTTTTAACACACCGACCGATTTGGATATATTTTGTTTGTCCATAGTCGAATTCCTAAAAATAAGACGTTGTCCACATATTGTTGTAATCTGATGTTTTAAGGGGCAAACTCCGACATGGGAAGGATGTCATGTTAACTGAGTCGAAGTTGGAGAAAAATGTGTGTTAATCTCCCCTTCTTGCTTTGCTCTATGTCGGGTTGGTCCTGCAAAAACATATAGGTTGCATTTGGAAAGATAGAAAATCAAATTCATCAATTTCAAATTTATTTTTGTAGTTTTAGAGAAACAATATCATAAATTTCAAATCCGTATCTTGTATGTTTAATAAGTTATATTTGGATCGATGAATTTCAAAAATATTTTTGTAGATTTAGATAAGTAAGATTATAAATTTCAAACATATATTTTCATGTTTATGTAGTGTTGTATGTTAATTTGAATTCATTTCAAGTTCATTTAATAATTGAAATATTTGAAGTTCATTCTATTTTACGTAACCAATGTGTAAATAAGTAATATATAAATTTAATATTTCATCAATTAATTCATTGCCGACAATAAAACTATAATCAAAATCTATGATTTCAAATATATCTCCCATAATACAATCATAGTGTTGCGTGTTAATTGTGAGGGTATGTTATCTTAATAATGATTTATTATCACACAATCATGATTAATTAATATACAATGGAAAAGTGAGTTAAAAATTCGCTTTTGAGCCTATAAAATATTTGACACGACATTCTTGTAAATAAGACACACCAGAAAATTCACATATTCAAAATAAATCAACGAGCTTTCAACAAACTCAAACACATAAACAAGTATCGATCAAGCACAATCACGATATAAACAAAATTAAATTATCATATAACCAACAATGCTCGATATTAACAAAATTCAATCCTCAAAATACTCCAAATACATCATACTGCTGCTCGGGGCATACCTCGATAAAAGTACAACTTCATAATATATACATATACTATTTGGGAAACGACACCTCAACACAATACCTAAATATAGTTGAGCTCATTCTCAAAAAGCTTTGATACTTCCTGATGCTTCATTTCGAACATCTGAAGTCGAACCACTTGTACCAAATGTTATGTTCACATATAAAAGATACGAGAACTCTCTTTGGGGTGGTCAAAACTTTAATACGAAACATCATGAAACTACAAAATATGACATAAAAATGCAATGATGATATGGATGGA
This sequence comes from Primulina huaijiensis, assembly GCF_012295235.1. Lineage (NCBI taxonomy): Eukaryota > Viridiplantae > Streptophyta > Magnoliopsida > Lamiales > Gesneriaceae > Primulina > Primulina huaijiensis. Next base: position 240,301 of record NC_133319.1, read on the forward strand.
TGCAATGCATGAACAAGTCCAAGATACAAAATATCTGAAGTCAAATGATCGAAAATCAAATATCATACATAATATGATTGAATTGGTCCATGCCTCAGCGGACCGTGACTGGAGATATGACTTTACCCTCGATGTCAGCAACCACTTAAACCAGATCGAATTGAGGATGTCCAAAACTCTATAAGACTCGATATACTATCGTGTAACGGATCTCAACCGAAATATAAAAAGATATCAATGATAGATAAACTCAATATGATAAGTTCGATGATATTGATGTGTATATCTAAAATAAAAATTCGTGTGGACCACGGGCTTAACCAGAATTTTTATGTTAGAGTGAGCTGAAATAGATACAAAATATAATTTTTATAGAAAAAAATTGCGCACTAAGAGTTTAATATATCAAGATACATAATAAACTCAATATATCAAGCATATAATGTTTTAACTAAGTGCAAAAAAATGCCAAAAAACAATTGATAATATAATATATTTTTTAATCATGTTATTCTAGTTTTATTACATTTTTCCAATAGACTTCTTATTTGACTCAAATATTATTTACTCTCTACACAGTTTTTAATTTAGTAACGATATTTAAGTAAATTTTATTATTTTTTGAGCAAATTTGTAGCAAGTGTATAATTAACACATATAGCATACATATAATTGAATTAATATTGGGATCAAACTATAAATTAATATTAAGAGCACTCACATTGGTTTGAACACTAAACTAAGTAGTGCTCAAACCATTGTTGCCCACGATACCACATGGGTAGTTTGGGCGTTCAATTGTTTATTAGCAATACAATTTCATATTCCTCGATATATATGTCAATAAATCTTAAAATTATTGCATTAGTAGTTCAACGAAAAATTCTGGATTCGAATGGTTCGAAACTCACAACAATAACCCAATAATATATCAATATTCACCGAATATTTGAATCGAAATCGAATCAAATTGAAGTGATGTAAATTTAAGCCTATAACCCGAAAGTGGTTGGAAACTCGAACTAAAGTCGAAACAAAACCGAGCAGTACCTGGAGTTGGTAAAAAAAAACAATTGCTCGTGGTGGTATAGCGGTGGAAATGGTTGGACTAGAGTGAAATTGGTTCCTAAACTACACAACTACCCTTCAATGGCCTGAAAACGAAGAAGTCGTCTGTGAAGTCACGACAGAGACGACGTGGTGTCCGACATGATCGGGCTCAAGTTCAATATTTCTTCGCAAAAGTGGTATTATGTGTGCGTGTGTCATCTCTAATATTTAGAGATGTCAATGGGGCGGGTATGACTAAACCCAAGACCCGTCCCATGAAGAAAACTTGGACCCATTACCCGTCCCACCCCGGTTAAATATTCTTCGGACCGCCCCACCCCGAATACGAAACGGGGCCGGGTAAACCCGTGAGACCCGAATTTTTTTAAAATAAAAACAATAATCTTCTTCTCATATGACTGAATTATGAAGCAGACAAGCCTCTAAGTACAACACAATATAAAACTAATTCATGTCTTCGTCCATACTTAATAATAACAAACAAAATATTTTCACGACATAATGAATTAAATAAAAAAATTTGTTGGATTAAGCCTACTAAGATGAGGACCAACTATTCTTCCACTATTCTTAAAAATAGATTCAGATACAACAGTTGACATAAGAATAGCTAAGACCGTTATGGTTGAGGTAGGCTAATAAAAAAATGAAAATTAATAAAACTAAAACCCTAGAGTATTCATATCCACATATATGGGGAGTGTATTATAAGACCCAAGACCCGCCCCATACCCAGATGGGTATGAAAAATTAGACCCGAGACCCGCCCCATGACCCATTTAGTGTGCCCAAACCCGTCCCATACGGGGTGGGTCCACTGCGGGTCTGGGTAAAACCCGGACCCATTGACATCCCTAGTAATATTTTGTGTTAAAAATTGATCTGTTTGATTTATTTCAACAATTGTGTGATGCTATTAAATTTAAATATTTATTTTAATATTATCTATAAATTCGATATTTTTTAATACATTTTCTTATACGCACAATTTAATAATTTGGTATAATTATTTTAAACTATATTATTACCAAATAAAAGATAATTATCGTCGGATCTTTATATTAATTAAGATATATTTCAAGTTCATCCAACAACAGAGATATTTGAAATTCATTCTATTTTACGTAACTAACGTATAAATAAATACTATATGAATTTAAAATTTCATCTATTGTTTTATTGTTAACAATGAAACAATAATCGAAATCCATAATTTTTAAATACAACTAACCAAACACAATCTAAAGGAAGACGAAGTGTCTTAATAACTTGATATTAGTATTTTTGGTATATCAAAAATTAGATTAGATTATGACCAACAAGAGTAAATTAATTTTTCTTGATATCTTTCATTCTGTAATATCCTTTAAAACAATTATATTTTCAAATCTTAGATATATCCTCTTCAGTTTATTCTTTTAAATATACATACATTTAAGTAACCATATTGTTAAAATCACCACCGTTATATACATTCAAATCACTATTCAAGAAAAAGGAAAGTTAATTGACATATCGATGAATATCAGAATATGTAGCACGTGTGGTCACTGCATATTGTTAAAGAGTTTAGCTTCAACAATTTTCGCACCGAGTGATGAAAGCCTAAAATATTAACAACCGGAAGGTATATAAAAAGGAACAAACTGAAAGATAAACTGTGGAAACTTATGAAATAACCAGTAAAAATGGGTCAAGTTTGTACCACCAGCATGAATTTATTTATACAAACCAAAGCCACACCAAATACAAGAATAAAACCAAGATAGCAAACGAATATCTTGATCGAAAAAACAGGGCAATGCCCAGAATCAATATTATCTACTTTATTTCCTGCTCTGTCACTAAAAGAAAATGTCGCCAACCATTTACCGGAAATTCTTGATCTCACGGTTTAAGTGCTACAGCAAGTCCAATTTTCGCGCTTTTCTCTATAGCCCGGGTGTCCACTTCACCAGAGATGGTGATGAGAGATCTAGGACGCCATTCATGTTGTATGAGAGCACTTGCCTTGCCATAGTTGTTGACTCGAGCTTTCACCAAAGTGAGTGGATCGAGTAAATGCTGAATGCCAATGGCAAGGGTATTTTCATTGCTTGAAAAGCTGTGGATCAATTCTGCTCCGGCTGCAGTATTGGTTAATGGGCTTACAGTGTGGAAGTAGGATGCTGCAAGTGTTTCACCTTTATCGTTTCTGTGGAAGAAGCAATGCCAGCAAAGGAAATAAGATAATTCAAAATATTGATCTCAGTGTTCTAAACACGACAACCCGCAATTCCATACTAATCATGGCAAATATAAGATTTTTCCAGTTCTTCCAAGAAAAGCTAGAGTTAAAAGCTAACGGAGGATCCCTGTTCAATTTTATCCTAAAATCTGTTAATTTAGTATGTTTTGTTAATTGATAGATGCTCACAGTATCAAGGATGCTATTAAGTCAGGAGTCGTGAAACTAGCTCCAGCATTGCATTTTGTAAAGTTCCCAGTAGCGGTGTCGAATGATATATCAGTCCCAAAAGCAGCCTGGTGATTTCCAACAACACCAGAGAAGTTGACCAAAGGTTTTGCAGTGAGACCAAGGCTGGTACTTATTCCTGCATACTCATGTAAATACCGAAGTTCCACCTGTCAACCGAATTACCAAATCATTAGATGACCAAAACTCAATCCACGTGAGTGAGTATACCATCCAAAAAAGTGATTGAGCGAAAAGAAATTTCACAAGCTCTAATGAACAGAAAGAGGAGAGAAAATTTAAGCTATCACAGACAGAAGATAAAAATACCTTGCCAGATTTTTGGTCGGGAGCAACAAAGCTAAAGATAGCCTTCACTCCAGGAGCAGGTTCATCCACACTGATAGTTGTGAAAACCTTCATAACCAGAAGCCTTTAGTCAAATGTCAAAAATCAATAGGTTTTGTCGGTGAAATCATCCCAATCTACAGAATTGAAATATAATGACACTAATCTAGCCACTTCTGATTGCATAATTCTATATTGCTTTTGACAAAATGCAAAGCTACAAATTACAAAAGATGCTAATAATAAAGTGGGACCTGAGAGATAATACATCTAAAGCATACAACGAAAGAAAAGAGTGCTGCAAGAATGTACTTTCATGGTAGAACAGTTTGCATGAAGAGAATGATTTTAAACATTGTGTGAAGCATTCCAGTCAAGTACATAAAGACAATCAGACCCTACTAATCAACAAACATCAAGAAAACTTTATAGATATCACATGTCAAGAAATCACGAGCCCACGAGCAGCTATCTGTGGAATTTAGAGCAAGGGACTACCTCGCTTTATCCCATCAAAGCACATACTAAAAGTGAAATAAAAAATCTCCAGACAGCAAGATGACTCACATTAGAATTAGTGTCAACTTTCACATCAGTAGTGATGTTCTTGTTCTTCAACTGCGTGTTAACATCAGCCAAAAACAACTCACCTTTCTTCGTCCCAGATGACGTAATGGCCTGTGGAGTCAAAGCCAAATTAAACAATCAGACATCTCAACAGTGAAATCCAAATACGCCAATCATTGACGCCCACAATGGAAAGAAAGGCATCGTAATGGCAATCTTGATGACACCACACATTTCATAATGTCCTAACTAGGCATTGTAGACTTTGAAAACACTTCTAGTTGCACGGCAGTTTTAAAGGAAAAAAATAAGTTTAGGTTGTAACCATAATAAATTACTCTTCAAGGTAACTGCATATAGATATATAGCACATTAAGCTTCTCAACACGATAAACAATCACCATCTATACACGTAATCCAAATTTAAAGAGCAAAACAAATATCATTAATCTTTTTTTTTTTTGAACAAAAGACTAGGCTAATGATTCAAGGAAAAGACGAGAAATAATTATAAGACATCTTTCCAGTCAAGTACAATCAAATAGGCTACCGTGAGCTGAAGCTCACTTCATCAATCCGTTAAAATCAGAACCAATTTCTTTTCTTCTCTTTCACACAATAAAATCAATCTAAAGATATCGGAGGATGAAAAAGATGAAGAATTCAGAATACTAACCACCCCATTTGAAGTGTAGGTAGTTAGAGTAAACTTTTGGTCACCCTGGTAATCCTTGTAAAGAAGATCTGTGAGGAGCCGACAAATCACATGAATCAATAGAAGAGCTCAGCTAACAGACAGAAAGAAAAGAAATCAAGTATCACACACGGATATATGAAGAAGAATCATGAAAAGTGGTTACCTCTGGCTGTCTTGCCAATGTCGGAGTAAAGGCCTGGACCCCTAACAAACACCATTTTCTCCTTTCTTCGCTGAGATAGAACACCGTCGCGCTTTGGCTTAGGATACATCGGCTAATAAAAGAAATTTGTGACCGTATTTTATTCCGACGGATTATCTCCACCGTTGGATCATTCTTCTACACAAATTGGACCGAAACATTGGACTTTTTCTTGATCACAATTTTGGTTTCTATAAAACCAAAATGAAATGAAACTAAAAAAAATTATCAAAAGAATATGCAAATAATGATGGTGGAATATGCTGTTTTCAGTCTTTATCTGATTATTATTAGCCCAAATGGCCCAAAAGTTCCGTGAGGCCCAAATTAGGAAAAAAAGCTTGACGCCAAATGGAATCACGATATTATTTATTATTTGTTTAGTAGATTCTTATATTAAATAAACACGTGGAGATATTTAAGGTGTGGACGTCCTTTTCAAATAGCTATGTGGTGGCTATCCAGATTCCTAAAAAAAAACGGGTTCATATTTGCCACGGAAAGTGTAATGATATTTTGGAGATTGATATTTATAATTAAAAAAATACTTTTTATTATATAAAAAATAATATCTTTTATAAGTGATTTTAATTTAATATTTATCTCATAAAATTAACTCAAAAAATTATCTTACTTGTGTCAAAACAAATAACATCGTTTTCACCCATGTTAGATTTTTTCTATCACTTCTATCACATTCACATATCCCAAGATTTTTGAATGCCAAATTAGTATTTAGTATAAATATTAATTTTAAGTAAGAAGATACAATAAAAGCAATGTCCACAAAAAATAAAAATAAAAAAAAATCGAAAAATATAAGGGGAAGTTAGTGAAAAATCTCAAATCAAAATATTTCTTTGGGTTCACTCCCTACTCACAAAATTGTGGTACTATGTCATACAAAATGTGGTACACTTCATGTGGAAATGTGGTACTAAAAAAGTACCCAGGGACTGAACACAAAAAAAATCGACGGCTGAGAACTGAAGGCCAATTTTCCGAAGATATAACGCTAAATACAAAACTAATTATAAACAAAGGACAATAATAAAATTTATAAAACACTGTTAGAAGCAAAAACACATTATATTTAGCAGGTTATTTTTAATTATTAATTAATTAATATATTTGTAGGCACACAAATACAATTATTAATAAGACTATGGAGGGGGATCACCGCGAGACACATATGCAGAAACAAATCAAGAACACGCTCCGACCAAGAAAATGTCCACAGTTTCCACGGCGCCATTCCTCCACCACCACGGCCGCTGCAATCTTCTCCGCCGTCACCGTCCTTATCTCAAACCCATCCTTAAAGGTCAACTATTATCGAAGAAGCCCCCTCCTTTTCAACTTAATTACACGCAGACCTCAAAATCCCGTTTCAATGGTGCCTGCTTCTGTTCTAGCCGTTTCGACCCCGCTCAAGCACTCAACCCTAGTGGCGCTGCCATTGTGGAAACATCTGAATCCTCAATCATAACATTCACCGAAACCTTCCACTTGAGACGACCTGAAAAGGTGGGCTTTTTTGTATTTTGTAATTACGCTCGTGGGTACTTATCCCCCTGACACATGAGTATGTACTGTGCATTCTACTTGTGAGTTTTTTTTTTCTTCAAAAAATTCGTGTGCATGTGCATAATTTTCAATAGATTGACAGGGAGGAACAATGTTTACGATTTTAGGAAATCAAGACCGAGTTTTTTTTTTACTTTTTCTGTACTTTTGGTAATTTCTTTTTAAATATTTATAGAACTTGAAGAGTTGTTTTTTCGATTTTTTAAATTTATATATGTACTGCATATCTCGTTTTTTGTGTGTTGGAAATCTTGGAGCGGAAGACAATTCGAAACCTGAACTGGCGAAGCATATGGATTGATTGTAAAAGTAGGTTTGATATGCATGTTTTCCTTGATAAATGGACCTTAATTCTTTTTGCTGTTTCCGGGTGTAGTATGGTATAGAGTGTTTATATGCTTAAAATTAGATAATTGATGGTTATTATTTTCAATTGATTGGTGGAATTACAGGTGGAGGGAAAGATATCAATCAAATTAGACAAAGGGAAAAGTGAAGATTATTGGCAGCTTATTGTGGGGTGCAGTCTTCCTGGAAAGTGGGTTCTTCACTGGGGAGTTAGCTACGTCGGCGATGTAGGAAGGTGAGTTTTCTCTCTGGTAATGTTTCACAAATTACCGAGATTCAAATTATGGGACAGTTGTCGTAACATAATACATGGGTTTTGTGAAGAAGTCATTCCTCTGATGGTTTCGGATGATTTTGCCGTTATGGTTACTTCAAGTATCATTTGTTGGTATGTTACACTTTGATTGTTGCAGTGAATGGGATCAACCTCCTCTGGATATGCGGCCTCCATGTTCCATTTCTATTAAGGTACAGTGATTTGAATTTGATGCTTGTGGATTCTTGTTATTTTTTTCTATCAATCCAATATTTTTTTACGGTGCCGATATTGATTGCCTTTCAGGACTACGCAATTGAAACTCCTCTGGAGATATCATCTGCTTCAACGGGAGGAGAAACATTTTATGAAGTAAAGATTGACGTCAATACAAATAGTTCAATTGAAGCTATAAATTTTGTATTGAAGGCAAGTTCCTCTGGCCTGCACATTGCTAATTGTTTCTTTGTTGATTAGATATGAGGCTTTCGCTTGTGTGTGTTTATGTATTTGTTTTTACGACTTTTTACTGAAATGTATCTTTTTTTTTGTGTGTTTACAAACGGTCCAGGATGAGGAAAGTGGGTATTGGTATCAGCACAGAGGAAGAGATTTTAAAGTGCCTCTTCTTGACGACCTTCAAGACAATGGAAATGTTGTTAGAACCAAAAAGGGCTTGGGTATATGGCCAGGTTGCTTTGGATTTTCTTCTGTATGTTATATCATTTATCCTTCTATTGATCCAACGTATTTTGTCAACTTGTTGTCTCATTCTAGCTTATGTGCTTTCCATCTTAATTTGGATGGTTGACTTCCTTCAGTAGATAGCCTGTTGACAAATATCTGAGTCCATCGATCTCTCTGGATTCTCTTGCAGTTGTTTCAATTCTTGGCTTATTCGATGGACTAACAGTATGTATAGTGGGGTTTTATGTTTTTGGAAGTATATTAATTAGGTATTAGCTTGTTCTCACCATTACAAGAAGATTTTCATGAGCATCATGTGACTTTTTCCTCTGCTTTGTCAATATATCGAGGTTATTTTTATATCTAGTTTTCCCTGCATTTTTTCCCATCACTTGACAGTATGAGTAAACCATTTCTTACAGCAGGCACACTGGGACAGCTATCCGCTGCACTTCTTAAACCAGAAGTAGCTGCTGATCTGAAAGGAGAAGACACTGGAGAACGTAGCTTGCGAAAGATACCTCTTCAAGGCTTTTGTGAAGAACACCCCGTTGTTAAAGAAATCATAGTTGATAACTCGGTTAGTATTTCTGTTCGCCAATGCCTTGAGAATTCAAAAAATATTTTGGACATAGACACCGATATACCTGGAGATTTAGTACTTCACTGGGGTGTCTGCAAAGATGACAGTAAACATTGGAGAATCCCAGCTGAGCCTTATCCTCCTGAAACAAGCATCTTCAAGAATAAAGCCTTGCGAACTCATTTACAGCAGAAAGCCAATGGACATGGTTCATGGGGGTCATTTTCGTTGGATGAAGGATATTCAGCATTTGTCTTTGTGCTGAAACTGGATGAGAGCACATGGTTAGATTGCAAAGGAAATGATTTTTACGTACCCTTTTCAAATCCCATGGTCCGAAACAAGCAATATGAACCGACACAATCTGAGGGTGCGGAACAAAGTGAGGAAATTGGCTCCCCAGTTGTATTGGAAAATGCTTCCAAGTCGGATCTAGCAGTTTCTGCTTACACAGATGAAATCATTAATGAGATACGGAACTTAGTGAGTGATATTTCATCTGGAAAGAGTCGAAAAACAAAAAGCAAAGAAGCGCAAGAAGGCATTCTCCATGAAATTGAGAAGCTTGCTGCAGAAGCATATAGTATCTTCAGAAGTTCTATGCCAACTTTTCCAGAAACTGAAACGTTAGAAGCTGAGGTTCTACAACCGCCAGTAAAAATATCTTCTGGGACCGGCACAGGGTTTGAAATTCTTTGTCAAGGATTTAATTGGGAATCTCACAAATCTGGAAAATGGTACTTAGATCTTCATGAAAAAGCTTCGGAATTATCATCACTTGGTTTCACTGTGATCTGGTTACCTCCACCAACTGATTCGGTTTCACCTGAAGGCTACATGCCAACGGATTTATATAACTTAAACTCCAGGTATTGCTTAAACAAGTGACATTTGTGTGTTCCTGGTGTTTTTGAACAAAAACAAAACGGAATTATATCCATTGAAAATCTTTTACTAAAGTAAGTTCTACAAATGAAGCTTGTGCTTAAATCAATAATCTCATTTGTGTGATTAGGTTCATAAAATCTAATTGCCTTCGACCTTTAGGAGTTCATGACGATTGTGATGTTTGATAGATATGGAAACATAGATCAATTAAAACTTCTTGTGAAGAGATTTCATGAGGTGGGCATGAAGGTTCTGGGTGATGTAGTTTTAAACCACCGATGTGCACAGTACAAGAACCAAAATGGTGTCTGGAACATTTTTGGTGGTCGTTTAAACTGGGACGACCGAGCTGTTGTTGCTGATGACCCGCATTTCCAGGTATAATAATATCCTTCGATAGGAATAGTTTTCCGAAATATCACCACGAAATTCCAGAATAACGAATTTATTCTATATGTAGTCAAAAAAATATTCAATGGATAGTCTTTGCATATTGATGTGTTAGAGCCTAACTGCCAGTGACTCATTGCAAGCATAAATTGAGCAAGGAAATTAAGCAAGTAATTACAGAATTTCCATAATGTTATATTGGTTGGAGTAAACTTATTGACCAAGAACAATCTGAGTACTAACTCAGCCAAGGTGAATACCCTTTATAAGATAAAGAAAAGATTAACGGCAGAAAAATATGCCCAATGTCCCCCAACTAACCAAGTATGGCCCTATACATGTCCTCTCCCCACGTGGATACCCCTTCTGGTGTGTATACCTGATATATAGTAGGCTTGTGCTTCTTTGAACCTTTTTCTACTACTACCGTTTCCAAACACGGAGTATTGAGCATACAGATTTTGACTGTCTATTGTATAGCTTTTTAGATATTTATAAAGACACTTGGATATTATTTTGCAAAACACTAACAACAGGCACACACGAAGCAGCAAGCCGTATTTTGACAGTGCCTTAATGTTTATGGTTTTTAGGAAATGAGGTTTCTTTTATAATGCTGAAATGTTGAGAGTTGTCCTATTGATCATTTCTAGGGAAGGGGTAACAAGAGTAGTGGAGATAATTTTCATGCTGCTCCAAATATTGATCATTCTCAAGAATTTGTAAGAAAGGATATTAAGGAATGGCTAGACTGGCTGAGGTGAGTTCACTACTCTTGAAGTCGTATTGTGTTCATGTCTATATCAGGAAGTCAAGGTGATGATCACCAAATAGTAATTGCTATTTGGTCGAGTGGACTAATTTTTTAGTCCTAAAAACTGGTTTTCCATTTGAATGTATTGCATCTATTTCCTTCCAAGATATTCTTCCCTTATTTATTCAATACCTAGTCAAGGCTATGTTGAGAACTTGAAAGAAGAGCTTAGAATACGACGAAGTATATTAAGATCATCTTCTTGTATGTTGTTATTGGTAGATATTCTAGTCCATTAATTTAAGCCTAGCAAATAATTTTATTTAAATGAACTTAAAAAATAACAGTGACTGCCACTTGGATGTACAGAGAAGAAATTGGTTATGATGGATGGAGGCTCGATTTTGTTCGGGGGTTTTGGGGTGGGTACGTCAAGGATTATCTAGATTCCAGTGAACCTTATTTCGCAGTGGGCGAGTACTGGGATTCTCTCAGTTATACATATGGTGAGGTGGATCACAATCAAGATGCGCATAGACAGAGAATCATTGATTGGATAAATGCTACCAATGGAACTGCAGGCGCGTTTGATGTCACAACAAAAGGAATTCTTCATGCTGTAAGCATATACCATTCATTTGACCGCCTTTTCTTTTGCCGCATCAGACCACTTGATATGTTGTAACTAGTAAAATTGACCAATGAGCTTGTGTATAAGCATTTTCATTTAATCTTCTTGATCTGCGTCATATAGGCTCTTGAACGATGTGAATATTGGCGACTTTCAGATGCACAGGGAAAACCTCCTGGAGTTGTTGGATGGTGGCCATCTAGGGCTGTTACTTTTATTGAGAATCATGATACTGGTTCTACTCAGGTTTGATCTATTCCTTAACTAGCTAATATATTCCATAACTCATTTTTGCATACATTGAAGGCTCCTGGGATGTATACAGTTTGTTTGCTGACCCTTTTCTTTGGCTTGAAGGGTCATTGGAGATTTCCAGGCGGGAAAGAAATGCAGGGTTACGCCTATATTCTTACTCACCCTGGAACGCCATCTGTATTCCATGATCACATTTTTTCCGAATATTTATCTGAAATATCTTCACTCATCTCCATCAGAAAGCGGAACAATATCCACTGTCGGAGCTTAGTTAAGTGTTGGATGTTTTTCAATCATTGTTTTTACTTTTTTGACATGGGTTTAAGGAATAATAATAAAGTTTGGCAATTTTTTATAGGTTCAAATACTCAAGGCCGAGAGAGATGTCTATGCAGCCATGATCGATGAAAAGTTGACTATGAAAATTGGACCTGGTCACTTTGAGCCATCCAGTGGTCCAGAAAACTGGTGTTTAGCCATTGAAGGCCGGGACTATAAGGTGTGGGAAAATTCATGAATAAGATATTAATATACAGATTCATTGCCATAGTTGTCTTGTTATCGAAAGTGACGATTTTGATGAATTCGAACTGATATAAATTCCAAAATTTACTTATATGATCTACAAGATCCGGGGCGGGCTGTTATTTGCCTCGAACAAGAGTATTGATGGCAGTCCCCATCTCATCGGGGTGTATATACCTTACTGTCTATCTATATTCCTCAAAACTGTTGTACACAGTACACATTATTGTATTAGTGTATCTTTCTTTGGATGTAACACGTCATATTGCTGTACACTCTTGGAAATACTGCTCTATAATAAACTGCATTGCCAGAATGTTTTGATTTGCTCGATAAACTCCAACCTGTGTTTTTTTTAAAAAAAGATTATTTATAACTAGGGCAAACTTGTATGCATAACCGACCAAATGGGTAAACGTTACTTCGAGCTTATCCTAATTCCTACCAAAGCATTATGATCCCCAGAAAACCAAATTGGTGAGTCGATTAGTTTGTATACTTAAACTTTGTATTTTGACGCTTTTATAAACGTGGCTGGTTCTTCTATTCTGCCAAAATTGCCAGATATCTAAATTCTATTTTTCAAGAGACCATGCTATACTAACTCATCAAATTGCCTCATCCTGCCGCCCTCTCCCAAATTTGCGCGGTGTTGCTTTATATGTCCACCATTATTCAATGACACTATTCATAACTTAACCTAACCATTTAAACCACACAACACAAGATGGTGTAAGTTAATCTTCTGCATCCCTCAGGTGAGAGAGAACCCAAGAAATAGCATATAATCCAGTATGTAATATAACAGGCTTCTCTTACTATGCCACGCCCGTCGATCTAAGTCCAGGGTTTTTCCTCTGCCCCTTCTCATTCATTATTTCTCTAATCTTGTGGATTTCTTTCCACTTCTCTATTACCGCAAACATGTTGGACAACATCACAGAAGGGATTGGGTTTTCTGCCTCTATCTCAGAAAGTCTCTTTGCCATTTCCTCTCCAAGTATGGAATCTGCATGATGCCCACAAGCACCGAGCAATGAAGCAAAAACAGAAGCAGATGTTCCAGGAATTCCTCTTAGTAGTTCAAAAGCTTCATCCAGCCTTCCTACTAGACAGAGAAGGCCGATCAAGATATTCATATGCTCCAAATATGGATTCAAATCATAACGTATAGTCACCAATCCGAAAAATTGGAATGCCTTCTCAACGTGACCAGCGTGACTACATACAGACAAAAGGCAACTGAAAGTGACTAAATTTGGCTCAACTTTGTTCTCTACCAACTGATTGAAAATATCAAAACCACTTTACGTTTACCATTCTTTCCATACCCAGAAATCATGGCATTCCAAACTGCAGGATCATTAGGCTTTATTTCAAATTGATTGAAATAATTGCATGCAAGAGAACATTGACCACATTTCATGTACATGTTAATCAGTGAAGTAGCAACAAATTCTTCATCGGTGGCATTCATTCTCACAACATATGCATGAATCTGCTTCCCAGAGTTCAGTGCTGATAGAGATGAAGCAGCAGCTAATAAGCTGGTCAGGCTGGGCATTAGGCCACAAGACTGCATTTTTCTGAAGAACAAGAAAGCTTCATCCACTTTTCCAAGCCATGAGAATCCACTGATCATGGAATTTCATGTCACTGAGTCTGATTTCAACCCTTCTTTCGATTCTAACTCCATGAAAAGATCAATAGCAATTTCAGTTTGATCATTAGACATCATTCCCGCAATCATAGAATTCCAAGCGATCAAGTCTCTGCGACTTCCATTTCTTTGAATAGATCATAAGCACACTGCCAAGAACCACATTTTGAATACTTCCACTAGACAGTTCCAACCTTGGTGCCAAACACTAACTCAACTTTTATTATGAGTCCATGGACCTGCATTCCAAATTGTAAATTCTTACTCTTTGCACTCGCAGAGAGCACAGTAATGATTGTCACTGACTCGGGTTTCTCAAGTAGGGATTCCCTCAGTTCATTAAACACATGAAACGCTAATTCATCAACAATATTATACGCCAACCCTTATAGAAAAAGCATTGTAGCACACCACATTTTTGTCCTCAATCAGTCCAAACAACCTCATAGCAGATACTAGGTCACCGTAATTCAGATACATAACCATAAGTGATGTTGCAGCATAAACATCCACCTCCATAAAAACACTGCCAAAGGTCATTTTTAAAAAATAATATTTGACTAGAGTTGGATAACAAAATACCCCCAACATAACACCAATTATTTATCACATGCTTTAATAATTTATTCATAAATTTAAAATAATATTATTATAGTACAACAAGTATGAGAAAGTATCAATTTCTTATTATAAATTATATAACTTTCATCTAGAATTTGAAAAAAAGAAAAAGAAAAAGAAAGTAATTTCAGATTCTTGCATCTAACTAGCTGGCATCTCAAAACGGCAAAGAGGACTGCAGTGACTTCTCCTCAACCATGTTTTGATGCAAGCCCCGTGAAAATAATGACGATATGGCATCTGAAGAACACCTTCATGACAACCAGATTCATTAAAATCTTCCAAGCAGATTGGACAACTCCCGTTACAAGAATATTCCCGAGTCTTGCTCTCCAACGATTCGATTGATTCTTCTGTAGCAGGAATCATGTGATCTTCCATCGTGTGGAGGGCAAGATTGTGGTCATAAACCCCTCAGAAGAACGCGGTGACATCCAAGTGAAGATTCAATTGGTTGTGGCCATGAGGCATGCACGTAACAAGAAGATCCCGTGCTGTGTCCACTGCATGGCTAGCCAACTTTACTCTGTTGGCGGGGAACAACGGCAAACCTTCGAGTCCTTCAATAATCCTATCCAACATTTTTTATCTGTCCATCGGGGATATCGAATTGCATTAACTTCAAAACACAGGGTAATTCCGACTGTGCCACATCGGTAGCTCCTCCAAGAATCTTCGAATATCCAAATAGTGCGGTATTTGGGTTTGCAAGAAAAGTTGAATATTATTTGAAATTCATCGTCCGAGCTAGATTTGGAGAGGACAAAACTTCGGAGGTGACATGCTTGGTTCTTGTTCATATGAAGTGTAATATTCATCCGTGTTCTTCACAACGATATTTTAATTGATCACGTGCGCATTATCTTCTAAAACCTTGTAAACCTGGGTGTTTGTGGTCTTGTTATAAAAGACATTAAATATTATGTGGATTGTGAGGTTGCGATTTCCAATCGAGTATGTTATGAGTTGCAATTTGGCAAGATAAATTCTAAGTTGAACTGAGTTTGTACAAAGAGTTTATAAATCAAACTCTTCTAGTGGATGATTCCAAAATCCTTGAACAAATTTATATCTATCAACTTTCATATTTTTTAAATATTTAATTGGGTTCTACGAATGATTATTTTGACTGTGTTCTACTTAGTTTGAAAACCAAACTCGCTTTTATTCGTCGATATTCAATATTTCAAAAATCAGACTTTTATAACTAAATATTTATTCCCGATTTATCCTATCACGATCTCCCCTGAATTTTTTTGGAGTGATAAAGTTAGACTTCGTATTTGGTAAAAATCCATATTTCACGGATTTTGCTAGTTTGATTTTCGTTCTGCCAATTTACTGTGACACCGCTGAGAAAATAATTTACTAATTATATTTTTGAAATTCCTTGTGCGTTACCTTCACTTAAATTATAATGAAGACTTCTCGAGTATCATGAAAGATGATTCATGAGACTGATGAATTGTAGCTCATATATATGCACTAATGTTTGTAATATTCCTCTTTTCCCAAATAGAAAAAAAGGTATTAAAATATATAAATTAACCAAGAATTTGTACAATTTTTGTTATCTAGTCTTATGAAAGAATAAAAGATGATATATGAGGTCGATTACTTGTAGCTCATCTAACACCAAGGTCACAAATATGAGTCCGGATCTCGAATTTGAAACATGATTGTAGCAATCCTCCTCTTCCAAGTCAAAAAAAAGAAATAAAGAATCCATGAGTATCAAAACCATCATTATCTTGGTGCATATATAATTCGATTGACAACGCTGGCTAGCAAGGTATATACTTACATGAAATTAACCAGCATTGTTGTGCGCAATAGGCATCTGAAAACGGCAGACGGGGCAATAGTGACTAGTCCTCAGCCATGTCCTAATGCAATCCCCATGAAACATATGCGAGCACGGCATAAAAACAACCTCGCAGCCCAACTCAAATTCTTCCAGACAGATATAGCAACTCGCGCTATTTTCCCTCAAAGAATCAAAAATCTTGCTTTCCAAGGATTCTATAGATTCTTCGGTTGCAGGAGTCATGATAGGCTCCGGATCCTCCAACTCTTGGATTACATCATCTTCCCGATAAACATGTTTGTGGAGCACAGTAAATTCGATGTAAAGATTCAACTGATTATTGGACGGAGACATGGAGTAAACAGTAATATCCCATGCAGTTTCTACTGCATACTTGGCCAACCCTTGTCGATGGTCAATTGATAAACGAAAACCTCCGAGGCCTTGATTCACTGCACTGAACATTCTTTGTTTCGGGCTCGTGGTAATCTGGATATCCAAGCGGATTGATTTTCTATCGGAGGGTAACTCAACTTCTCCCCCAGAGTGTAACGCAGTCGAGTTTTGAGATAAAATCAATCGACGGTATCTGTGTTTGCCAGAAAATATGAATTTTATTTGAAACTGAGGCGAGGTAGATATACAAGGGACCGATTTCATGGTTGATTTTGGGGTTGGTATAATCAATTCTTGACGAAGACACTGGTGGAAATATGAACCCATGAGAGGAAAGAAGGATAAAAATTTATTCTAGCTAGCTAGGAAGCTGGATGAACTTGATTGTTCCTTAAATATATATGTCGTCCAATGATATTAATTAGCTAGAGTTGTACAACTCCCATGCATGAGGAAGATGAATGAAATTTTATTCCAGCAAGGTTAAATATATTGGAGTCCCATGATCGAGGAGGAAGAACGATAATTTATTTAAACAAGTACAGGATTCGAGCAATTAAGGATGAATTTATTTTAAATATGCTGTCCTAGAATCCTACATGGCCAATAAGTTCCAGAATTTTATGACTACTACATTGTTTGAGTTGCAATTGATATTTTACAATAAAAATTAATTATTGTACTCATGTCTTACTTAATAATAAATATTTATTTGAACATCAATCATTTTTTGTTATTTTTAAATTAATGATATTTCTATATATATATATATATTTATTAAGATAGTGATAGATTATCTAAAAATTTAAAAATATATTAAGATATGATTTAATTTAAAAAGATAGATAAATGAGGGTATAATGTTTATAATTTTAGATAAAACTTCAACAAATCAATTAAACGTCATACTTGTTAAATTGGGGTGGGTCCGGTTTCTACCCATTTGAAGGAGAGCCAAATAATTCAACCCGATTAGGTTGCGGGTTAGGGCGGGAGTGAGCCGGTCCCCCATAATAGGATTTTATTTTATTTTATTTTATTTTTTTATATATAAAATTATTTTTTTATATTATTTTGAGATAAATATTTTTAATTTTTATTTGGCTTATTTTGAATTGATTTTAATGATAATTAACTTTATAATATTTCTTTAGTTTTTTCATATTTTGTTTAACTGATTAATTTTATACATTATTAATTCTTATTATAATGGTTTTAAATATTGATTGAACTATTTGATGAAAGTTTATTATTCATTTTTTAGCACTTCAAATTTGTTATTAAAAAAAATTTTCTTAGCATTTTTTTCCAATTTATCATTATTAATTTTAAAATTAGACGGGTCAACATACCTAATACACGGTCCAAGACAGATTGGATTGGATGGCCCACCAAAATGGAGAGCCGGGTATGGGGTTTGACGAGGACTTATTTCCCGTGGAGATTAAATGGAGGATGCCGATTAGAAAAACGTGGATTGACGGGGATGGGGAAGACATCTGTCCCATTGATATCCAGACAGTACAGGAGTAGAGTGACAAAGACTTGCATTAGTGCAGAGACCGTCCTGATGAATTTGTGGTTGAAAGATACAAACCTGTAGCGACATGCAGCATAACCTTGTGTGCCGATAACTTGAGTTGACACGTGAGTCATATCACCAGTTGGACCAGCCTTGGCTAAACCAAAGTCGGACAACTTGGCATTAAACTCCTGAAATAAAAATGCCAACAAACAGTTTGAGCTAGATTCGGGGTGATGAAGTTGCCCCAGATAATGAACCTCTGCCTAAAAAACCATCTGTAAGCTCTCAAACAGACTTATAAATACTGATTTTAAATTTTAGTTTATCACTTCATAAAATCACCAAGAAGGGGGGGGCATACCAATCACTCCTTGTGGCCTTGGAAACCCTAGGGCTTCAACCTTGACAGCAACAACCATTCCTGATCCAGGCTTTGCAGCAGTTAGAATGTGCTCATCAATCCATCCTTTGTAAACGTAGCCAAATCCTCCTTCCCCAAGAAGACTGTTGACTCAAAAGTTTCTAGTCGCGCTCGATCTTCAATTCATTTAATGTGAATGGTTTGACATTTGTAGAAGATAGAATTTCAGCTTCAGATCTTGGAGTAGGGAGGCTTTCAGCATTGCTTTTGCTACTGTGAGAGGGAATGTTTATGCTCGAAGTAGCTGAATTGCTAGTTTTGCTGGGATATCTTGATGCTTCTTAACCAAAAGAAAACATAAAACAGAGCATTTTTTAAAAAAAAAAAAAAATGATATATCAATCAAACAAAGCTAACATTTTTCATATAGTCATGGAGAGTAGGAAAAATTGTATTTCGAATCATATACATAAAATAGTTCGTACAAGCTAATTTCGTCAATCAATGAATTTCACACGAACTACTGTCAAAATAAATAGAATCTACTCAAAGATCAGAGATTTAAAACTGGATGAGTGTAAGAACGATCATGTTCAGTAGATATAACACAATGGCAATCAATCAAACTGTATCTTTTCAGTCCAATATCAGAAAAAAAGCGAAAGATATCAAATAGCACAAACAACACATATAAATATCTGCATATTTTTCAGCCGTTAATCAAACAAAGAAAGTAAAACTAGAGTCAAGCTTCCAGTCTAACGAAAATAGTCTGCCTAAACCCACAAAAAGTCCCTTTACCGATGAGAAAGATCCAAGCTTTGGTTTATAAACTTAACCTCAATCATTCAAATTCAAGAACACTCAAAACAATACATTTTGCAGCAATTATAATTTAAGATAGAACCCACAAAGATTCAAAGTCCCATCATTCAAACTTCATGCATCTCCATTATAATTCATGCAAGAAAAACAGAGATATGATATAACATGGTTAATTTTCGCGGAGATATACCTAAACAGTTTCCCGTTACTGATCTTCTTCCCTACGCAAAGCAAGAAGAAAAGTGTCTGGGCAAGAGCCAAAAGGATCGGAAATGAAATAAAGAATGATGGCTTTTGTGATAGCAGGCTTTCGATGGAAAGACACAAACTGGCTAACTGACAGTATAGAATATGACAGTGAAGCAAACCCGGCATAAACAAAAATAGAAGCAAGATGGGCTAGGAACCAAGGTGTTCATGAAACACATTAATGTTGACGGTGATTTGGGGGGTAAAAAAAAATCAATTTTTATTTTATGGAAATCAACATGATTTATGCTGGCAAGATGTTTTGAATTTTCTATTTTATTATGTCAAACAAAAGTCAAAAAGGGGCAATCCATCTGACTGACGATAATGGATATTAAGTTCGCTAGTTATTACGATGGTCTCAATTTCTTATATAATAATAATAATAATAATAATATAGAAATATATTACAAGCCTATGGTGGCATCATCTCAACCAATCAAATTTTACTAAGACCCATTGCAGCCATTAGAAACTCTCCACGTGGAAGCTCAAACGCGTCTTGTCCCCACCTCGTAAAACTTGCAAATACAAAAGGAGATATTTTACACTGGGTATCAAACGAGCTGCTTACGGTTGTTCCGAGACGGTGATCTGGTGGCTACTGGTGGGTTATCTTGTTGCAATGCAGTCTCCCAGCGCCGGGCTACGCCGCGTACTTCTCCTCGCCTTTTGTGTTACCGGAATTTGGGCTGCTTATATTTATCAAGGGGTTCTTCAAGAGACCTTGTAAGCATGTTCTTTTCTTTTATTGAGCACGAATTTTATTTGTAATCGATCACCTGTTACTTTATGATACACAGTTCTTGCGTCTTGTTGTTCGAGTTTAAATTATAAAATAAAAGCGAATTCTTTTTCTTATCTGATTGATAGATACTTTTGGTGGAAATTATAATGTGAATAGATCTGATCATATTTTCATTTTCCTAATATTCTATGTGTTCAATGCATTGAATCCTTCAGTGTCTAATGGAAAATTCGCTGATTATATTGTTTTAGGTCGACTAGAAGATTTGGTTCTGATAACAAGAGGTTCGAGCACTTGGCGTTCTTGAACTTGGCACAAAACGTAGTGTGTTTGATCTGGTCGTTTTTAAGTAAGTTTGCGAGGATCCATTTTCAATAAAAACTGATTTTTCTCCACTGGATGTTTTCTAATTGTGGTGTGATTGTTGCACAGTGATAAAGATTTGGTCTAATGGCGGAAATGGCGGAGCTCCTTGGTGGAGTTATTGGAGTGCTGGTATCACCAACACTATTGGCCCGGCTATGGGGATCGAAGCGTTGAAGTACATTAGTTACCCAGCTCAGGAAAGTTCAATGTTACATGGACCCTCACCCTTTTCTTTAGTTTCTTTATGTATAAATGAATTTAAATTTCTAAAATGGTTAAATGCTTCTTTAGCTTGGTGCGTGATTGAGGAATTTTGACTGCTTTATTGAAATTGGAAATGGAATTTGATCTTCAATTTGACTCGCTGGTGCAGAAATTATGACATTGATGTCCTAATTGTTCACCTAAGGGTATCTCAAAATGGTTGATCTTTTATATGTCATCTTTCTTAACGAATCCATTTATAAGACCGTGTAGATGCGCATTTAACTGCCTTCTAGTGGTAACTTATTTAATATTCCACCTGTTGTCCATATAGTGATTTAGAAGATTCACTCTTTGAAAGTAATGTTTGACAAATTTTGCGGAAATGTCTGCATAATATGTTTTGTATGCATTATATACTTATGAAAAAATTAAGGAACCTGTTTCATCGAGGATCCACCAAAATGGCATAAAAAAATGGGAAATATAGGCTTATGCTTGCTTTATGGTTAACATAAGAAAGATCCTAAATTAAAATGGTTCTACGACTGTGTTTTCCCCTGAATTTTTTATACTGCCAGTTAGCTTTCTTACCACCAATCAATATATTTTTGTTACTTAAGATTAAGATCCCATGAAGCCTAATTGTTTCAGCTCATGCAAGATTTTGGACTAATTCTGCCATTATTGTGTTTAGGTTCTGGCAAAATCCTCAAAAATGATTCCGGGTAAGTCATTAATTATTATATGTATGTTGGGTTAAATGTCCAAATCTTACTTTTGCCACCAAGCATTTAGTTCTTCGATTGCAATTGGAGGAATGACGATCGAATATTAGAATAAGCTCTTCCAAATCGACGAGGAAATAATCTGTAATTATGATTAGGAAATATAATGAGTCAATGTTGGTTGCTTCTTTTCAATCTAAATTTAGTTCCTTACTTGTATTGCATTGGACAGAAGTAGCACTGATTTTCAATTAGCATTTTTGGAATTTTGGTTGTATTAATTATGATATCATTAAAAAAATTAATATTAAAATTCCAATTGTACAACCTTGTTAATCGACATCTTTGTTTTGTGCAGTGATGCTGATGGGTACATTAGTTTATGGTATAAGATATACCTTCCCTGAGTATCTTTGCACGTTGCTTGTGGCTGGAGGGGTCTCCTGTTTTGCACTTTTGAAAGTATGCGTCCTAGTTACTCTGTTTTCTTTCAGTATTTGTGAACCTTCAGAGTGTAATCTAACCTTAAAAACTAAACCTTTGTTATCTATCAGTCATTCCATGTGAGTTGCTGACTTATGCGTCTGTGATAGGGCCCAATCAAGGAATTGATGTCGTTCCTTTGATGATTCCAAATAATTATCTGTTTTCTCTATTAATATCTACTTTTTGCTTTGTTTTTGTCCTAGACTAGCTCGAAGACTATAAGAAAACTAGCTCGCCCAAATGCTCCCCTTGGATATGCGCTTTGTTTTCTAAACCTTGCTTTTGATGGATTCACCAATGCCACTCAGGATTCTATTACAGCCAGGTAAAAATAGCGATCAGTCGGTCAACCTTTGACACTTGGTTTTTCCGTTTGCTATCAGTACTTCTCTAGAAGTGCAAACGAACCTAGTCATTTTGTTTGGGCATAATTATCAAGTAATAGTATGTGAAATCTCGAATTAAATTTTAAATTTACTTATAAAATTTTAAATAAATACATTAAAACCTGAAGAGGTATCTAATAAAATAACTCGGGTTCAAATTTGGATCGAAAATGTATTTGAAAACGTAATATCGCTGAAATTTGATAATTTTGAATACTATGTCAAAAAATATTTGGGTCAGCTCGAAAAGCTCATGAGCTGGCCTAATTCTTTTGTGTACATAGTTATCACTATTTTTTAATCAATCAATGAAGTCCATATTGTTCTCCAATGGCTCATGATTTAATTTTATCAGTAGTTATTGACATAAAGATTGACTTCGGCCTTCAGGTACCCAAAAACAAGTGCTTGGAATATAATGCTTGGAATGAACTTATGGGGAACAATTTACAACGTGATATTCATGTTTGGTCTTCCAAATGCCATGGGATACGATGCAATCATATTCTGCAAGTCGCACCCAGAAGCTGCATGGGACATTCTTCTCTACTGTCTGTGTGGTGCAGTGGGCCAAAATTTTATATTCTTGACCATCAGTAGGTTTGGTTCCTTGACTAACACAACAATCACCACCACTCGAAAATTTGTAAGCATTGTCGTGTCTTCAGTTCTTAGCGGAAACCCCCTGTCGAAAAAACAATGGGGAAGTGTTGCGATGGTTTTCTCTGGATTGTCGTACCAGATTTACCTGAAATCGAAGAAGCTGCAAAGAATGCAGAAGAAGAGGAAGTCGGCATAACAAGGATCATGAATTTTTGACGTAATGTTGTAGTATCTATATATTTTTCCTTCCAAGAGAGTGAATGAAACTTCAAGGTTTTAGGATTATTCAACTTGTTAAAGATGTATTGAGACTGATTCTTATAGTTATACAGCATGAAGGAAGTGTCGGCGTAGTATCTTCTTATTACAGTAACTCCAAGGACTCTCAAGACAGACCCACAAACGAGCACGTTATTTAAAGTCTGTGGTCGTGGTTGACTTGGGCATCATCTCGTAATTTAGTCTAGGTTATTACAAAATTTATTCAAATAAAGTGAGGCACTAGACAAAGTGGATGACAGCAATAATCTTCACATTTACTAGAAAGTTCCAAGATAATTCAGGCCTGTAGCCGGTAGGTCCATGGTTTGAGCACGACATTAAATGTAAAATCACCGTATCCTACAGCTTATATAATGTCTGTCGATGGAAGAACTATTATTGTAATTTTATATGCTTTCATTCGCTTGTCTCCAGTAAAATATTCTGAATCAACATACATATGCAATTAGTACATCATATTCTCCGATTCAACTTGCAGATAGATACATTTCCAAGAAATACTTTTAGCACAATCCAATGTGACCTATAAAACATTTTTTTTGGGGTGGTTGGGTGGGGGGGCGTGTTTCATTGTTGACTGCCATTCAAAAGCACACTTTATTTTGTACAGGTTTCCCTCTACCTTGTACCAGTGACTTTTGCTTTGGCAATGATGACACTTGTTTCCCACCATCCACAGCTAACCACTTTAAATAACAGATAATTTGGATCCCCATTCTTCCCCACCCCCATCCCCACCCTCACCCTGCCCTGTTACAAATCTCATAAGAGGCAGCTTTGCAGAGAAGATAGAAGCCACAGAGAAAAAGGCAAGAAATTTTACCTTCTGTAAGTAAAAAATTCAGCTTAGCTTCCATAGCAGACTATCATTTTTCTATTCGATTCGGAACATTTTCTACATTGCATTCACTTCTGTTAAATTTCAACAAGATGGAATATACATCTGCACACAAGGAAATCTATTCCATTTCCACTCCAATGAGTATGAATTACATTAAAAATCTCTAAACACCATATATATATGTATGAATTACATTAAAAATCTCTAAAACACCGTGAAACATATATATATATTATTTAGTACTCTGCACACTAAAGCAAATAGGAGTCCGTTGAGATTCCTACTTTGCTCTCTTTTGACTCGTAACAATTTTTCTCTATATCAATATCTCTAAAGGGTAATCTTGGCGAGTTGCCAATGTATAGTTACGCATGTTGGTTCTGTACAATAGGCTTATCTAGCCACAAAAACATCTTGGAACAATGGATAGCCATATCCGAGCTCCATGACACAACAAACAAAAGAATGACACACCAAGGAACACCCAAAAGCCAATGTGAGTATGAGATAGAAAACTCTGGGATGCAGATCATGGCGATTGATCTTTCCTAGAATGCTCCATTAGCAAACTAGATTTGCAAAGTAGATCTTCGCAGGCCTATTTGGAAAAACTCAGGTCAAGATAACTGCAATCCAAGAACAGAAAATTCTGAAAAAAGAGATTAAAAAAAAAAACACTGCACGGTTCAAAAACTCCGGATGGGTATCGCGATGAATCTGAACTCCACAGATTATATTTTGTAAGATTGATCAGTGGCATTGGTCAGAGACAGTGGAGGAGGGATCTCTTGCACGGTGGAGCTTGTGAAGTAGTGGTCATTGGGCTTGGAGTTGTTGAGTCCATTCCAAGTGCTTTCATTAAGAAGTGCTTTTCCTGTGGAATGAATTTGTAAAGAAAAAACTGCTGAGACCAATTATCCACAATATTTATGGAAAGAAGGCAGGATTTGAAATAGAAACAGAGATTAGAGAAGTGACACAAAACTGTGATTTGTAACTCAACTCAATAACTTCTCCAATACATATGTGTGATTCTGAGTTTGGCTAGAGGATTATTATTCAAGTCTCATCGATTAATTGCAACATCACATTTGAGAAATATGTGGCCCAAATCGGCTAAAATCATTTAATTAAAAGTGATTTATTGGAGAACATTAATGCTCATATCATTTCGAACTATTCTCTGGTGACTCAACTTCTATAGGCACCATACTGATTAGCTTCACTCTATTGTTTTGGTAGCCCATACTCATATCAGGGTTCCCGTATCCCCTACGGAATTTTCTGTCAGCTGATGGGCAGTAGTGTTTCTGTAGAAAGCTCAATAAACTTCTACAAAATCATTCTTCCCAAAGCCTAATCAAATAGAGCTCACCAACCTTATCCAAAATACAAAGCTATGGCTAAGTTTACCCACATATCACTTATTGTTCAGTTGCATTCAGATTTTATTTGTCAAGTCCTTCGATCAGAAGACAAACTTCCTAAGCTACCCTGTCCTAAATTTGTCCGCTTGCACGATTCATGCTTTGCAGGTTTAGCATTGCTTCCCATGAGCCAAGTAAAAATATATTTTACTGTCATTTCTTGGTCCCATTAGATTGCTCCACCCCAAGGTTTTCATGGCTATTCAAGTCAGAAAAATGGTTGACTTACTAAATCCTCAGCATAAATCTTCTACCAGTATGTTTGTACACAAATATACTTTCGACCTTGTAAGCATCACCACATGCCATCAGGATGCAAAGGTCAGATATAAATGCTATAAATGACGATGTTAATTTGGTGCTTTGCCACATTTGTAGCAGAAACTCAGAATTCTTACACTTTCTGAAAATTTTGGGCTGGGAATTGTTGCTGCCAATGCTCTGAACATTGGAGTCACTTGAGCAGGGGAATTGAATTCCGCGCTGGAAAATTCACGTAGAGCTCCATCATCAGCCTTTATCCCTTTGTTACTTAACATAGTATCTGCTACAATAAATTACAATATTATCAACACTAGCAGTTATTTTATCATCCTGCAAATAAATGTTGCATACCTTGGTCTGTGCTTGCACCACGATATATTCCACTTTCCTCAGCAAGACAATGCTGGTCATTTGATCCATCTGATTGCAGTTCCTGTCCGGTGTTCTGAGGTAGTGCACAAACATCAGCATGAAAATCTTCTGTTTTATCACATAATGCATTAGACACCAAAGTTGATCCTGTACTGTACTCAGAACTGGCTGGGGAGGACTCATACATATTGGGTTGCCTGAAAAGGTATCAATTAGATCTTGCATCAGATGAAATTTCAAATTAAATTTAAAAGTAAACAAGCCTCTTAGTTACCTCCAAGATGGAACACTACATTCATTGCTACATGTAACATTCTCCATCAACCCTTTGAACTTCTTAAGTTGAAAACTAGTATCCAAGTCCTTGAACGTAAGAAGATCGCCTTCTTTGTTTTGTTTTAGAAAATCTTGAAGAACCTGCAACACGTTTATATTGCAGGTTCTGTGTTATACAATTGACAAAAATCGATGCAAAAAAATATTTATAGGCATGTTTCCCTTCGGTGTGGTAAAGTGTACAAAATCTGACAAGATTCAAGACATTGTATCTACGCACCATCCAGGCACTTTCTAGGCTCTGCTCTGTCTTCTCAGAATTAACTTTGATAGCAAGTGAGCTGAGTAATTCAGCTTGCTGCATCAATGCAAGTACTTTAGGATCTTCCTTCTTAAGAAACGTTCCTTGACTTTTGTCATTTGCAGCTGCATAAGCGTCAAAATGCAATACATTATCTATCTATTTGAACTTCAATTACATGGAGAATGGTTATTAATTATTTCATTACTATTTAATGTCCGAATTTATTCATTTCCATAAACTGTGCCTTTAGGTGATCACAATCTACTAGAAATCCTACAACAAAAGAATCTTTCGAACTCACATCCGCCAGACGACACCTCTTTCATGTGGCTGTCGTGCACCTGAGAGACAACGTTACCCTGACAACTATGAAAGTTTTGAGCTATCACTGCAAATGGAGGTCTTAGAAGTTGATTTACACTTCCATATTCTCCAGCTAATTTTTCATCTCGGCAACAACTTTCAGCGGTGTTTGATATCCTAAATCACCGTATTGGTTGTTAATTGTTATTTGTAAGACTTGATCCCAGTAGCATTTTTTCAAAGTAGTGGAACATGACAAGTAACACACCTTAACTTTTTAAGAGGTGGGGCATTTTCAGATCCTGCATATGTATCGAGCCCATTTGGAAATATAATCCTTTTGTTGTTTAAGTTAATGTACGAGGTACTGCTGTTTTCTTTAGCTAATGCTTCATGCTTTGCCCTCTTCTTGCACAGAGTGTTGAATCGATTCTTCACGGCATTGTCGGTTCTGAAAAATAGATATATTCCATGTAACAACTATTAGTTTTCTACGCCAACAAAGACACCCAACAAGTTGGGACAAGGAAAAATCTTGATTTTCATGTAATTACCTGCCTGAAACCACCTTTGCAATCTCAGTCCATCTGTTTCCAAATATCTTTTGCGCCTGCAAGTCACTTTGATCATTAGATCAAGCTCAATATCAGTCTGATATGTTAATGTCTTGCCAATTCTCCCATTGGTGAAATATATAGATACTCTTTCATTCAACTTTTTTTTTAAAAAAAAAAAGATTTATTGTGCCATCCAATGAAAAATGCACTTGTAACTCAGCCACCAATCAAAATCAATAGTTCTAAGTACAATTTCAGTGGAACACTTCAGGGATCAGCTTTCAGATGAGAATAATATTTTAAATATGATCGAACAAATATAAATCTTGGAAGCGTAGAGGGCGTAGAAAACAGGCTTAAATAATGTACCTCGCACAGGAGCATGTCCTCCTCAGGCGACCATCCTCCTTTCTTGAAATCAGAATTCAAATAAGTGAACCATCTGAATAACAACGGCACATTCAAAATCAAAACAGAACAAGAATACGAAAGATTGCAACAAATAGATTTAAGAGTACAGAATAGAGCTATATGCTTGTGTTTATCTTGATTCTAACCTCCTTCTACATTGTCTCGTTGTTTTATCCTTGAATTTTGATGCAATAATAGTCCAACTATCACAAAATCACATCCATCAGTCTCACTTACCGATAAAAGAAATTAATCTTCACACACATCCAAATCAAATGATCACATCCCATAGGATAAAATCAGATACAATATAAGAGAATCGGTATTTTACTTTTCAGTCCCATGTACCCGAATCTGCTCCCTTAAGATATCATCTTCCTGCAAATGAAAGAAATCAAATTCTCATCAGATAAAACAGATTAAATCCCAATAATAACAATAATTAAAAAAAAAAGACATTTAAAATAGGCACCTAAAAAATATGAAAAAGATCTGACCTCTGGAGACCAAGAAACAATATGCCTTTCTTTCTGCTTGGGCACCTCACCACCACCATCCCTGTGGCTATTATTGTTCCAATTGTTCTTCATTTTCTAGGCAACTTGTGAATCCCTCCTCTTCTCTCTTGCATGCTCAAGGAATATCCTCTTTTTTGTGAGTGAATATTTATGTATATAACCAAAAAAGTAAGACCCTTAAAAGATAAACTCTTTTGCCCTTTTCTCTTTACAGTAACTGTTTAGCTCCCAAAACGGAACAGAACAGCACCACCAAAGACTAACAATGTGGGTCTGCACCAAAAATGTTGCCTAGGAATCGACCTTTCCTCCGTTCCCTTTGCCCGTTACTTTCTGAAACAAGACACCAAATTCATTTAAAACAATCATCTGAATCAAGATTCAATCCTGATACAAAATAAAATCTTGAAACAAACTTACGCTGATGAAGCTCAATACCTGCCTCGAGATTTGAAAAAGGAGGGTACAGAGATAGAACTTGCAATCCAAGTATGCAATGTAATCAATAAAAAATTAGGAAAAAAAAAACACGGGATTGGTTTTAATATGAGGTGGGTTGCTTTCATGGTTCTCTAGGAAATTGGAAATGGTGGGGGAGGTGAAGAAAAATAAAACAATCAACGGATTCTTGCTTTTGAGCGCGGGTGTGTAAGAAAGTTTGAATGCTGAAATAAATAAATAAATAAATAAATGGAATAATAAAATAACGCTGAAATCCACGAGAGTGTAATTAATGATGAACGCATAGAAGAAAGAATTCACACGCTCACTGTCACTATGTATGTATGTATATATGTATGTATAGATTGGTGTTTTAATATTCGTGATTCAACTATTACACCACCACCGTTGTTGCTTTCTATATTCTATATATTTAAAAATTCTAATATAATAATTTGAATTTTATTTTAGAAATACAAATATATATATATATATATTTATTTATTTAAATGTCAGTTTCAAAATTATAAGTGCAGGCCACGTGACAGCCTGTTTTTTCTGACCATTCATCACCACTTTATTACTATAGATAGATAATTTGGTCAAAATTATTTATTTTACTTCACTCTCCGATCAATCAAAATTGTAATATTTTGTTTTTAAAACTTTTTTCTTTGCGATGATTTGATTAAGATGTTCCAATTTTTTAACAGTAGTTTAAATAAAATTGATAAGTGATGGATAATTCCAAAAGCATTTTAATATTCTACATTACTTTTATGTCATTGGATTTTAACATTATATGATGTGATTTTGGTTTGTTGTTTAAATAAATAGGTCGATTTATTGGGATTTAAATAAGAAGTTATCAATTAATTATTCTGTAATTCGAAATTACAACAAATTAAAAATATTACATTGCATGGATTCGAAAAATGAAAGAGAGGTGTAGGTTTTCAAAGCATGGACCAAGAGCTTCACACTCGATCGATATTTTTATTCGATCGAATAATTTATTGCAAATTTAAAATTAATTAATTGAGTGTGACCCACCCCATGCATTGCAACCTCTATANGAAACACATCATTTAATTATATATTCCGAAATATTATTTAATTGTTTTCCAATTTAATTTTAGTCAAATTGGAGATGATTGATTATAAACCCTATCAACCTAACCCATTATTTCTCTAGTACTAATGATATAAAAATTACATCTAATTAAACTAAATGTATGTATGTATGTATGTATGTGTGTACCTAATGTTTTAACACCACACTAGAACTTTAATTTATGTGAATCCGATTATCTGGTTTAGCTTCGGCATGATCTTCATTAAATTCTAACAACATAGACCGCGATCAATACAAGGGCGGGCAATTTTATTGTAGGTGGAATGCCACGTGGACAAACAAAAGGATGCCATGTGGACCGGGTTAGCTATTATTTTATATATATATATATATATATATATATTATTGTCTTGTCTTGTCCTTCTTTTAGAGTCAATTGTGAGGGCCATCTCAAAGTGGCCAAAAAAACTACAATATCGGCGTCTCTTTCTTAAAAACGAAATGTCCCGCCAAAATTCGAGCCATTTTCATTTTATTCAATGTACAAGAGTCAAGACAACATACAGGATCAAATCCTCTAGTCTATCATTCAGTTTCATGGTGTGAACCATCCATAGATGATAATATATATTGTATTTCTAAGTCGTAATTTGCATTCTGCCACCGGCTTGTTCAAGAAGATCGCTCCTAAATCAATAGGTTGGATCGAATCGACTTGACATTTTCGTAATGAAATTAAATAATTCCGATCCAATTACTTAGTTAATTTATAACCTTGATATGATATGATGATGTAAAAAAAAAAAAAAAAGAGTAAGTTTTTTTTAAGTGATCACACAAAAGGGAAGAGTAAAAAGATTTAAGTGGTGGAGAATTAAAGGTCGGTGGTGGTTTGTCCCACAAGCCATGCCAATGCAAACTTAAAAAACAAAGAGGCTGAAATGTTTATATTTAATTTGAACCCCACGCATTGGAACCCTATATATGCTAATTAATAATAAAGGTTGATATTTTCTTAATTCCTCCCTACCTTACTTTTCTAGCGTAAGAAATATTAACTCCCATTTTTAACTAGAATCCTAATATAATCGATAACAAGATTAATATAAGTGTATTAATTAATTACTTCTTAAAATGGAAGGTACATGTACTAATTAATTAACAAACATATAATGATTAATAAACCTATCAATTGTCGTACTTAATTACCTCCCTCAAATATGGAATGTATACGTGATGGAATTCGAACAGAAAGGAAAAGATATATAGATTGATCTTAAATAAACACATCCAAAAGAAGGGAATATTGATTTGATAAGAGAATGATAATATATCATTTGTTACGTTGAGTACTGTGGCCACAAATTAATTCTATCATTTAGTTTTCAAGGAAACCCCATTAAAAGGAGAGATATGTTCTCATATCCATCATGCAAATGCAATTAATATCTAGTGGGACTAGACTGGATATATATTGTACATCATTTTATAGCTTCAATTATATATGAGTTCCCCCACAAGGTTATTTCAAATTTAATCTTAATTATGTTCTTCATCGTTGATTTTCAATTATCATACCAAAATCCTTGTGGATCAGCTAGCAGCTTTTATTTATTCATTCAATTAATTTGTATGGCATAAAGAGAAAGAATATGTAATTGATTTTGAATTTGATCCAATATCGCTTATATTAGAACACTGTTTCGAAGTCCAATGTGGTAAGCATAAGGTACAGCATGATAGGTGGAAGAAAGTAGGAATGAAAGCGGTGCTTGGTGAGGTCCAAGTTCCGAAAGAGATTGATAGTGTGGCGGAGTGGAGTGGTGGCCCTTGCATTTCGATCATATCATGTCAATTAGAGCGTTTGTTCAGCCAATAGGTTTGTGCCAAGTGTCCCTGCCTTCTAGATTGTTTAATTAATTAAACATCCCCTTTTTCCTTTCTCTTAATTAACTTTTTGTTTTTTCCTCTTAATATCTAATTTTACAAATCGAAATGAACGAAATTCACCATTTAATTAATATTATTAAAACTTTAAAGATAATTTGATTGCTACGTCAAAGAAGACAACATCGGTCTAATGGCCATTCACAACCTTATTAATTATTAAGATGATGTTTAATATCTCACTCGTATCATATACATATAAATTATTATATGTAATTAATGATTAGATTAGCAAGTATGAAACGTTTAAATAATTATTTAAAATAAAAACAAATTAAATTGATTCTAGATCATATAATTAAAAAAATGTTTAAATAAAAGGTTGTTTGTTGCATTTTTTTGGCTTCTATCACTCTCATTCATAAACAAAAGGTGGTTGTAATTCTAGTCAGAGCAACATACAAATGACCATGAATAAAATTGAATTTTTCGGAAAAAGTCCTATGTGAGATAAAGATTGATTCTAAATTTTGTTGATTGTCATTGATATGATACAATAAAATGAAACTCTATTCATTGGAATTCATGAGAAAGAAGTATTGGATCATAAAGAGTCAACGACCGGATTACTTCCAATAATTGAGAGTTTATATTTATTTGTACAACTAAATATATATAATATAACACAATACTATAAATTAAATAAATTGACATAACCAATGCAAATATTAAAATATAGTTTAAATTTCCAAAAGACTTAAGATACAAATTTGAATTTTAAAAAGAGATTTGAAAAATCTTAATAAAATTATATATAAAAGAAATAATAGAATTAAATGATTTCAAGCATATTTATTGAGTATGCCTAAACACATATATCTTAATAATTCTATTTTTAAAGAAATAGAGTTTTGATGGAACCTACTAATTTAGGCAATAACTCCGTTTATAATCATTACCAACAAGAAATTAAATAGACACTATACATGTACATAAAAATCAGTAAAAAAAATAGATTTAAAATGATATTTTTCGAGAAAAATAAAATAAAAAATTGTGTTCACAGCTGTGGGCGTGACTTTATATATGTCCCAAGGGTCCATTTATATTCTTTGTGAGCTTTAGTTTCAAAGGAAGACAGTGAAGTAAGAAAAGAGACAATTAGAAAAAGAAAGAAGGATTTGAAAGGTTAAGACAATTAAAAAAATTACAAAGGCGTGCATGGTATCAAAAAAGGATGTCGTAATTTTTGCATAATAATCTCTCAATCTAGTTTAAATTCACTATTTTAATACCTGTAACAAAAAANAACTTCAAATATTAATGGCCGGCCCCTTCAATTCCTCTGTGCTTCGGCTAAACAATTAACAAATTGTGAATAGGATAACTTTATTAAACCAAAAACAATCAAGTGTCAAAAGTGCTAACCCGCTTTTTAATCCAAAAGGGACCCAAGAAAATCTGGGTAGCGCTCCCTTCATCTCTTTTTTATACACAAATTGGACGATATAATGATGAAGAAGAAGAAGAAGAAGAAAAGTATACTGTATTGAAAAAGTTGATGAATATATAGCATATGATTACACAAGGCACAAAGAGTACAAATCCACTTTTATGTTTCTAATCAACTAAAATCTTATTTTGTATTCATGCAAATTCATAATATTCTTTCGATCATGATTAATTTTAACTTGATCTATGACTTTGCACTATACACTCCAAATATATTTCAACAAAACAAAATGAAAATCTTAAATCGTACGTGTGAATTATTAACTTTAGAGAGCACAATGCATTATGTGATCAATGTAGTAGGGTTTATATGCTTGGGATTCCTACGCCCGTGTGTGTACGGGTGGGTTACCTTTTTAAGGTCATAAAGAGTATAATTTTCACTTCACCTTGCTTTCTTACCTATCTTTTCTGCAAACCACCATCTCCTAAAAGTGAGTTTATAGGAATCCTATGTCTTCCAGTTACAATAGAAACAAAATGGGATTTATATAATTGCTACAAATTTCTATAAATAATCCTATGTCAAATAATTGTTAACTGCTTACAATAATAATAATAATAATAATAATAATAATAATAATAATAATAATAATAATAATAATAATAATATTTGATTTTTTCCTCATGGAATATTCATCACTTGCTAAAGTATTTTATTTGGATTTAGAACTCCCTAAGTGATTTCTCTCACAAATAAGAGATACAGAAATATGAGGATTAATGGATAGTGCACACAACTTTTGAATATTTTATTCTCAAGTGGTAATTTGGGTGTAGTAAAAGGGGAGACTGCGACAAAATGTGATGTTATTCAGTTTACACGAATTATACTCTTCTTTAGCATCTTCCAATAAAGACAGTTGTATAAGGCCAGTTTTTGCAGTAGCACACCACGTTGTTCTATCAAAGATTTCCTAGATAGCTAGTCTAGTGCCTTTGCTTTTTCCTGTTATAAATTTGACTCTTGTTGTTTGGGATCAGACCGAGACTCTATTTTCACCCAATGTAAAATATAATTAACGAGATGTGATACACACACACTTCAGAGAAAGGAGAAATGTATTTATTAATCTGACGAAACATAGGCTTCTTCATCCTGTTAAACTTTCAGTTTTCCTTTTCCTCGTTATTTAATTGACAAGTGCTTTAGAATATAAGCATCTTTATACATGTATGAAAATAAGAAAAGGTTCAATTTTGATAGGATAAAAATGTAAATACTATACAAACATTTCATTGCACTACAATAGATTTTGTATTTAGAATCACCTGGAAGGAATCCTTCACTAAATTTTTTCTCATGAAAATTTCAGTTACTTTTAAATGTTAGAACAAGTTGAAAAGCATATACATCGCCCATAGTAGAGTTTTTTTTGAAGGCCTCAACTTTATAGCCCAAACCCAAAACTAACATCGATCACCAAGAAGGTAACAGAGGCCACGCTAGTTAACATACTTGATTTAAGATGAATGAATGGACAAGTGGGCAGCAAAAACTTTTTTCGGTTCTATCTTGTTTGAAGCTACCAGATTTCATTATCTATATATACGCTGCCTTAAAAGTTTGAGCCACAAACCTCCTTCAGTAACCTGGACTAATACTTGGGTTAAGAGAACCAACTACGAAAACCATTTTCATCAAAACTCATGCCCCCAAGCAAAATTGTTATATATATCGTGTGATGCCTATAGCAGGGACAGGTAACATTCGAAAGCTTCAGCATATGGAACTTCATACATTGATTCAACAGGTATAACACATCACACATTAGCTCTTGATCAAGGATATGCACCCGGACACCGAAAATAATGAAATGTAAATAGATATGGTGGCATGTGAGTTGAGGTTGCCACCAAAATTGGTCATCAAATCTTCCATTCTCTAACTATCTCAATTACCTTGCACTGAGATATGGAGCAGCCACTAGTAGTAATAAACCTCCAAGACTTCACTATCTAGTTGCTGAATCATGACATTTGCTGAATTTAATACCTATCACTCCACCAAAGACTAAAAAGTTTCTAGTGTACTTAGCGCAACCACAAGCTGCGTTGTGAAACAGGATTAATATCAAATATTCGTGAACTACAGCGAACATGAAATCAAAGATTTGAAATACTCCCTCCACAAACTGGACAACGGTTTCTCTAAGCTACTAGCGCACCTGTAGATGGTGAATTTCAAACTTTGACATAAGATACGGTCGAATTAAAATAAATAAATAGTCTGAAAGATAAGTAATCAGTTGGATAAAATACATGAAAGTTATATATATGTGATTGGACAATCCCTGAGCTAGCTTTTGGAGTTGAGTTAGGTCCAAGTCTCAATCTTAACATGTTAATAGTCTTACATCGGGTGGATAAAATACCTGAGAGTTGCATATATGGGCTTGGACAATCTTCCCCTTTGAGCTAGTTTTTGGAGTTGAGTTAGATACAAATCTCAATCTTAACATGGTATCAGATATCAGGTTCCACCGTTATGTGTTAGACTGCCCATATTTGAGTCATTTGTCTCCAGATGTTCATTTTTGGGTGTGTAAGAGTGTTAATGATCTCACATTAGTTGAATAAAATACATGAGAGTTGTATATATGCTTGTACAATCTTCCACCAAACTAGCTTTTGAGGATGATATATATGTTTTAGTTACACGAGAAAAAAGAATAAATTCTCCATTTATACTCCAAAAGAAAACAATTTTTTTATTAAATCTCCAAAACCACCAACATCACACATACATCAACAAAATTATTGGATTTAAATACACAAAATTTACAAACATTGACAAGAAAAAGGTCATGTTACTCCTCAAAATCCTTTAGATGCACTATCCTTCAAAACCACAGGCTTATCAGCCATAGACAGACAATATTTTGCAATTTCCCTAAATTTAGGAACACTCCTCAAATCCACCTTGGTTCCATCTCTCAAGGTGATGATAACGTCACCCCACTCACCAATAAATCTTGGTACAACCTGAACATCTTCGATTACATCGTAGGAGAAGTCACTTCTGTCCTGCCCTGTCAGCCCAGATATGACAGTAACCCTCAAGTTAGTAAACCTGTATCTCAGAAAAAATGCCCTAAATACAGCGGCCAACGATAACGGTAGCCAAAGAAGAGTGAAGCCCAGAAGAATATTTGCTAAGAGGTCTCCATAGTGAGCTCCGCCGTCGAAAAAGATGGTTTCTTCGTCTTTCTTGGAGGTGGCGGAGGCGGAGGTAGTAATAGGCTTGGAGGACACGTGGAGCCTGCTGGTTGGGCGGGGGGATATGGTAATGTGGCTGGGGAAAGGCAGTTTGGTTATTAAGCATGGGTGCCAGTGGTGGGAAGCGGCAGCGGAGGGTAAACGAGTGACTGAGGAGGCAGTGGCGGTGGCCATGGCCAATAGCTTGCTTATATCGGACTAAAATGGATAGCACCTCGTTGGTAGTTAAATTCTCTACATATATGTCAACGTGGCAGATCATCAACCGATGATCACGTTCAATTTTTTCAGGATCACATATTTTTCTTTTTCCTTCCACATTTTAAAATTAAAGAAAATCGTGAGTGTTAAATTATTTTTTATTTTACTTTTTTTTTTATTATATCCGTATTAACAAATAAGCTACAAAGTGAAACAACATCAATTTGTGAAGTACATTTAAAATTCGATCACGACAAATTTTTGACATGTTAAGTTTAGGGGAACATCGAAATTTTTATCATATATATTAACTTCAATGTGGTTTTATTATTTTATATTATTAAATTTCAATTTTAATAAATTAATCTTTCCGTGTAAAGGATCGCAACAAAATTTTGAGGTACATGTTGCTGCCTATATATGAACCATTTGAACATCAGATAAATAATAATCCAAAGTAAATCCATCAATCTTGGTTTCCACGGAGTACATATATCTCATTTAAATTTTGAACTTGTTATATTACCTAATGCAATGAATTTCAAATTTTTATAAAATGTAGTCATTTGAAATTTATCTCATAGATATTTTTCTCGAGTCTAAATCATTTCATTCGAATGTAATTTTTTTTAATCTTAAACTTAAATAATTGAAGTGCATATACTTACTAAACATCGTATAATATTTTTATTAAACAGCAAATGTTAAAAGTTGACATTTTAACATGATGAGGGAGATGCACAAACATGAAATGTAGGATAAAATCGAATAAATCGAGTTTTTTCGTTCACATTATTATTTGAAAAAATTATAGTCATTATTAATTTGTATGTTTAATTCATAGTAGATTAAATATTGTAATACTGAAATAATATATATTATTCTCTAACTTATACTCGATTTCGTAAAATCAACTACAACTAGCTAGATGAGCGACTCAAACTCGGCTAAAAATTTTTAAGCCTGAACATAAACCCGTTTATAAACTAGAAACAAATTAATATGGTATGAAATACTTTGCAACCTCTAAAAAAATCGATTTTTCGGTTTTCATGTGAAAAATTTTCAACTGACCAAAAATTAGACAAACCTCAAAAGATGTACAACTTCTATGAGAACTTATATACATCTATCTGTAAGAATGGAAAACAGTCCTTAAAGAATCAATGCCAAAAAATTATGATATATTCTGCGTGAGAGAGCGAGGGTAGCCAACACCTGTAGACTAAAGGCCCTTCAATTCAATATGCTATTGCATGGTCTGGATGTCGTATCGTTCACAGACCCTTGTTCCATTTTCAGCCCACCATTTCTCCGCCTCTTCCTCTGTGAAATGTTTTCTACTGTAGCGAACAACAAATTATAAACCAGTAGAAATTTTAAATGACCGTCTATAATCAAGATTTTGAGTGTTGAAGAAAATATGACAACTCCAGTAAAATTTTTTAAGAAGAAGATAGGAGATCATTCCTTTGAAGATAATAATATCTCTTTAACTATTTGTACATCTTAACAGAACTTGGAACAAGTTGTCATTGTTTAAGAATGCAAAAAAGAAAAACTATATAAAAGATATAAAGGGAAAGATTACCTGAATCGTACTCTTCTTAGTTCATTGAAGCCGTTTGGTAAGGAGACGAGAGTTATATACACACCAGGCTCATCGTGTATAATCCACTCTGGCTTTTGTACTTCAGCCTTTGTTCCATTGGATAAAGGTGGACTCATTGAACCGTCACTAGATTCACTCTTAGGAGAGGTTATGCTGGTCACACTGCTTCCAATGGATGGGCGATTCGTTTCACTCATTGGTTTCCCAATATTTTTATCCAAGTTGCTGCAGGCAATTTGTTCAGCAGGCAATCTTCCAGCCATTTTCTTCAACTGCTTGAGTTTTGAATTGTCAATATACCCAGACTTAACCTTGATTATACGGTAATAAGAGGTTGGTTGTGAGAAAAAACAAACCTGAATGGTCAGAGATTTGATCACTTCGTTGGCAATTTTACCTTTTTCGGCTTCATCTAAGGCCTGATCACTCATGTCTTTCAGTTGTTCTGATTTTCTTTCCGATTCAGCTTCAAGAAGTTGATATTTCGTTGTAAGTTCTTCTACCTACAAAAGGATAAGACAGAATCTATAACGGTGAATGCTTCATTAGAATATATAGAAAACAAGAACAGGAGTTTGCAAAAAGTTGACTTAGGTAGAGATGTCTTAAAGGATAATGAAGGTATCTAGTTATTAAGTCTTGTATTCTATAAATTTAAAGAGCTCACCTGTGCCTTTAAAAATTTGAGCTCTTGGTTTAAGCAATTGTTGCTACTCCTTGTGTCGTCTGATGTCGCTTCTGATATGTGAAAAGGAGGTGGTGACGTTGTTGCATTACTCCCCAGAAACGGTGATGTTGACCTAGAAACCATTTTAGAACTAGGAACAGCTAACGAAATCAAATTTTTAAAAGCTCCAATCGAAGAAGTGCTTGCCCTCTCAGAAGGAAAAACAAGATTATCGTTTGACTCAGGTTTCGTGGTGAATGTGGAATTTCTTCCAGACTTGATCGAGTCAGCAGATGAGAATCTTGAAATTAATCTTGGTATATGAGGAACCCCGGTTTCAGAATATTCAGTAGGCCTACAAAGCGAACCTAAACTTTTAACTTTAGGAATACGAGGATCTGATCCAAAGTCTGTCACTTTCTGTAATTTGGCATAACAATCATCACATACACGATAAGGCTTGTTCAGGCTTGGGGCCAAGGAGGCTTTGAGGGACTTCCTAGTGCTACATGCTTTGCAGAAGACAAGTCCACAGTTATAACAGTTGTGACGTTTTCTTCTGAAATTGAAAGGGTTACGGCAGCCAGAACACACTGAATTGTCCGCATTACATATCCATTTATGAAGACATACAACGGCAGTAAAATTTGAACCACATGCTACATTCTTAACTTGTTTATCTTTCAAAAGGTTAACGAGAGTAGGCGTATTCCGGTCATCGATGTCACCATGGCCTAGTTGCCCATTTGTGCCCTTCCCCCAGGTATAAACTTCACCTTTTGAAGTCAAAACTGCTACATGATGTGAACCACAAGCTATGTCTTCCACGAAACTGTCAGAAATATCGCCTTTTATACAAGTTGGCGTTTTTCCATCAGACCCTGGAACCCCCAGCTGTCCATTAGAAGGGCTTCCCATGGTGTATACTCGTCCTAAACTTGTAAGAGCAACAGTGAGGTTGTTCCCACATGCTACCTGGGAAAAATCTGTGTCGATCAATGAAGAAACAGACTCAGGAGTTAATCTTGGCACATTATCAGCATGGCCAAGACGCCCTTTATCTCCATCCCCCCAAGTGAAAAGCTTTCCAGATAATGATAGGTCAGATTGTCCTGAATTAGAAGATTGAGAAGTTACTTCCACGATTGCTGCAGTGTGCCATACGCCACAGGCAACCCTAATTGTGCGTGATCCCTTTAAAGCTTCCACTTCTCTCGGAATATTGGCACCACAACGATTTCCATGTCCCAGAGCGCCAAATGTTCCATCCCCAAAAGTGAACAACCTGCCAGCAGATGTCAATATTGCTGTATGCCAAGGCCCACAAGAGATATATGCCACTTGTAAGCCCTCAATGGTGCCACCCACTTTTTTTGGGATCCAATGACTTGCCTCACTTCCATGACCAAGCAAACCACAGCCATGAGAACCATCACCCCAAGTATATAGATCACCAGAAAGTGTAATGGCACAAGAATGATACATGCCACATGCTGTCATTGCAATTCTCATTCCACTAAGAGTTTCAACAAGCTTTGGCTGGGATGTATCGGCTTCCACTCCATGCCCTAGCCTCCCACCCACTTCTTCACCCCAGCTGAACATTTCTCCTTGTTTAGTGACTAAAACAGCATGTTTGTGACCACAAGCAATACTATTTACATCAAGAACCATGGTTGACTCCAATGCCTTGGGTAAGAGAGTGTCAATCTTAATGTTAATTGAATTATCGCCTGTAGCCAAACCACTTCCCACCACTCCATCCCTAGTGTCTTCTCCCCATATGAACACATCCCCCAAGCCATCAAAATCCTCCATACAAGAACCTTGACTTGATGAACTTACAACACTAGAAAGACTCAACCGAAATGTTTCGCATCCAGATGTTCGGGGAGCATTGGAGTCATCTACAGACCCAACTGAGAGCAAGATAGGAGAGCATGTTATTGATTCAGACTGAGAAATCTTGGCCACTGCAGTGTAGGACACAATGTCGGCAAATGCTTTTCCCAGTCGGTTCTGAGAAATATTTTCAGCTCTCTGGGTGTCTCCTGTATCCTGAAGAAATTAAACTTGTCTGATGAGAGGGAGGGAAAAGGCAAATAAATAGTAAATATTTTCCACACAGATTGGTTTATTTCCAAGAAGTCAAATGAGAATCAGACTCAGAAACTCACAGATGATTGTGGAATGACCCTTTGACCTTGTGGATGACATGATAATGCACAATCACTCAGTACCTCATTTCTTATTTTCTTGTTGCTACCGCGAGCAATTAGGGCTTTTAAACCAACAAACCAAGCCTCGGCTTCATCTTTATCTTTGCATATCTATCAAATTTTAGTTACTAAATACTACAGAAATGGTAAACATCTAAATCCAATATATCGCAGTATGGAACACCAATATGTTTAACATCTATCATACTCCTCATGACCGACATGTAATAAGAATACAATATATAAAAAGAAACTCACCAAATCTAAGGATCTATTATTATATATAAGTGAAAATGATTGGTATTCCTTCTCTGGCCGGGGATACCGCTGAAATATTGGCTGACAGGAGGAAGATGATCATGTCAGTCAAATGCTATGAATGCCAATACCATCATAACATTTGGTAAAGGGCGATAACTGTAAAAAGTTTCATTTTACAAAATTTAACTACGATAAGGAACATGTTGCTAATTTTAAATATGTTGATGCAAACAAATCCATCCCAAAACCAACACAGCACTCCAAGGAAAATCATCAAATAAGCCTGACTCTGAGATTCTAATGGCCTTTGAAGGTCGAACATTTTATCTACTTATTCGAAAGATAACATTAAGACTTAAATTTTATAACCACCAAAATTTCCTTCACTTTTCCAACAGCCAATTTAAAATGCAAAACAGTTGAATTTAGTATCACAGTATACACTTGGCATTTTCCTCTTTGGGCAAACAAAAGACACGCCGTTTTTTTCTCTTTCGAACAGATAATGTCAAACAAAAATAAATTGACCACAATGGAACCGACCTATTAAGCGAATAAAATGCAGAAAGGCTACAAAATTTCCAGGAATCTTCATCTTGCAGTGCTAATAGGCAAAAATATTCACCCATCCAATAAAAAGAATATCTTGAATGTTATGCCTTTGTATTGCGTCTACTAATGGGGAATAAATGAAAGGAAAAAATTAGAATTGTATACAAGCCACTCTTTCAATTTAGAAATCAAACCATCACAATTACCGTCCTTTGTCCAGGAACTATCCTTGAAACTTGCCGTAGCTCTAGTTGTTTTTCATCTTTTCCATAATACCATATCAATTTAGTCTCGTCCTGAAATTGATCCAGAAGAACAAAGTAACTGAACTGGTAAGGAAAGACGGAATAATTTCTACGCA
This sequence comes from Primulina huaijiensis, assembly GCF_012295235.1. Classification (NCBI taxonomy): domain Eukaryota; kingdom Viridiplantae; phylum Streptophyta; class Magnoliopsida; order Lamiales; family Gesneriaceae; genus Primulina; species Primulina huaijiensis. The sequence continues at coordinate 283,072 of NC_133319.1, forward strand.
ATAAGAAAGGTCCATCAAATTCAACTTAAGAATCTCCTAGGACATAAATAAAAATCAAACACTTGAAAGTAACTGGTTGATCAAGAACTGAAGTTGGATGAGGTTTTACTTTGGTGATCAAGATATTCTGGTTGGAAGCATCAACAACTCAGTTATTGAATTGACTACAAGCTAAGCCCATCAAATGAACTATCAGAACTTCCATTTCCAAGAAGGAAAATATATAACGAGAATTATCATGTGAGTACCTACTTTTACTTACCAAAAAAAAAAAAAATCACCCGAATTACCATAAAATATATCAAACGAATTACCAAAAAAATGCAAAAAAAAACCAGTTGGAATATAAGATGTACAGAGTTTCTATGGGAATAAAACTCACTGTTGAAATTCGAAATGGGCAAAATTTTGGCTTCCCTCTACGCCCATACTTTAACAAGTATGCCCCCTTCTTTAGGGATGTAATGGCCTACACACAGAAACTTCTTAAGCATGTAGTTTCAATAATAATCACAATTTATCATCGTCCCGTTTTTATCAAAACTTTATCATAAAGGAGCAATTATTTGTTGCTAACAAGACTTAAAAGTGACGATGACGACAATTTGGAATGCAAGATGAACAGAGTAAATTTTGAGTACCTGATCGATGTCTCTTTCCAAGAGACCAGACCTCTGCAAATCACCCATTCACGTCGAAATATGACTAGGCACAGCAACCAAACAATTAAGACAACACCCATTACAATAATAAACAATTAATGTACTCCCCTTCCTATTATGCGCCATATAACGCAGACATGAGCTCCAAGATCCAATTTCTTGGTTTACCCCATCTCGTAACCCCTGAGAAGCAAAATGGCTAGTTCTTGGCGTAAAGATTTAAAGCATTCAAGGAATATCAGGCCTTCGATCAAAATACAATGCACCAGTTTTTTTTTTTAATGCCTGCTTAACTCTGAAACAGCTGTAACCACTCGTGATGAAGGAATCTGAACAACCCTAAAAATTAGTTCTCCAGAATTTCATGCTCATGTTTGTATGAACATGGAAAAAAGTAAGCCTACAAAGAATTGGGATTACGTCACCAATAAACTTTCTTCAAAAAAATCTACAATGCAATACTAATGGAGTCGAATTAAGAGCAAAAAGGGTAGATATTTTCTCCGCTCCCAATCATCAAATCTCAGGAAGCAACAATAACGAATAAAAACGAGACCCAGAAATAGAATTTGATTGTGGAATCGAAAAGGGTCTTTCTGTTTGGGATTTGGATGCGTTGAATTTTGCAGGCTGACTCTCAAACGTGCAAACCTTGTATAGATTTTCAATATTTTCTTGTATTCTCTCTCTTTCTGTCATATAATCTATTTGGAATCAACAGTCTTTATTATTCCGGGAAAATGCCAAAGCACCAACTGAAAGTTAGTTTGAATGTGGGATTTGATGATTGAGATGTCTTAGTTTTGTCATTTTCGTGACAAGTATATTTATTCGTACATAAGTCCAATAAAAACTTGTTAATTCACAATTGCCCCAACTACATTGGAAAAAAAAAAACCAAGTAATGAATAAGTATCGAAACATTCATTGATTTAATTAGTTAATCAGAAAGATTTATCTGTCAAGTTTATTGTATGCGTAGAGTTTTGGATATTAAAATGTTTGTTGAAAAGACAGAGATATTTAATTGGAAAAAGTACGTGGGACTAAAGAATTCTCTTCACATAAACAATTAACATTCCTAAATTTGTAGCAACATTCAACTTTATGATTTTGCAGTCACTTCAAAAATGCCGAGGAAAAAAAATTGAATGGAATGAGGCAATTGATATAGAAACGACAAAATATTATGTCGTCTATCAATATCTAATACTTTTAAATAATGTTAATCTCTCATGTTTTGCTCAAAGTCTATATCACGTGTTGATATATTATTAAAAGGTCAAAATTTCATAACAGACACTCTCAAGTGAAGCATATAAAAATCATTGTGTGTATAGCAAATACGTACGCACGCATTGTCACAATGAGATGAGAAGAAATCAGAAACAAGTAAAATTTATTTAGACGAGATAAATTTATATAATCCTCCTAACTTCGATTCGTTGCGAAAAGAAATTGACAATTTGAAACATAAAAACAAGATCATGAGTATTTCAAATTCAGAATCAATCAGCAGCACCAAAAAGACTCCAGTCATTCACTTTGAAATTAGAGACAGCAACTTTAAAAATCTCCGCCATTGGCATAAAACCGGACTGTAAAGCAGGTACTGCCAAGCCAGCACCAACCGCCGCAGCACTTCCACTCAAAGGGCTACACAATAAGAAAAGCAATGCAATGAGAAAAAAATGACCCGTTCGTTGGTTTCGGCAACAATTGATGTGAGCTTTTCAACTTACTTTATCAACATAGGCTCGTAAGCAGTGACCAGAACATCTGTCGCAACGTCCTTAAGGCGTAAATTAGCTAGATAAACCTAGAAAAACCGTATCTTGAGATTCCAGAAACAAGCTTAAATATTGGCGGTTAGAAACAAGAAAAGTGCTTACCTTTACGATGTTCTGCGCTTCCCTTCCCTGTCTTCCCTTCGACACGGCCTACAGAGCAAGGGAGAAATCAAGAATTACATCATCCTATGAACTGAAGTGAATAAACTTGAAAGTTGTGCATAAACTTGAAAAGTTGTGCCACACCATTTGTCCAATTGCAGTAGTAACGATAGCAGGAGTGTTTATAAACCGCAATTGACAAGCCTCGAATATCCCCGACTGTTCGAGCACCTTAATTTATCAAGGGCCAACTTGATCATTGACTAATGAAACATAATCACTGAATCAAAAAATAAAACTAAAATTATACCACCGTCCCCTCAGCGTCTTGCTCATTGGCAAGGTCTCTAAGAAACCACGAGGCACTTTCTTGATCAGCCACGTCGGCCTTCAAGTCGAGCAGTTCAAATACCAAGCTCTCATCCCGACTTGGGTCTACAAAAACCTCCTGTAAAATTATAAAAATTTGATCAACACGAGTATGAAGAAACACACAGTCGTGAATAAGTAACTGACCTGATGATCGGGAACTTGGCGTATCTCACTGACATCCTACACATAGATTTAACACACACTAAAGCATCAATTAACGCAAATTAATCTCGAAGGAAACAAATGGCAAACCTGGAAACGCATGGGGAAAGAAGTGGTGATTGCACCGCCGTATAGAGGGCGTTGGCTGTGAATATTTTCCGCCATCAGCCTGGAGAATGCTGCTACTCCAAGGCTGGTGGCGTTCATGTGACGCAGGGTCGGTGACCTTGCTTGTCTTTTCACCTCTTTATATTTTCAACGTCATTACAAACTGTAATTAGAATTCCCCAGAGAATATATTTAATTATTCAAAAACGTTTCTTTTTACGTTTTATTTTAATAAATAAATAACATGAAAATTAATGCCTCATTTTGTTTTTCCCCTTGTGTATATTAATGATTCGGACGATTGTTTTTCTTAATCTAACTAACAACTGTTTACTAATAAGCATTCTTTTATAATCGATGATATATGTTGTTATTTTATTTTATCATAAAAAGTATTGCGATACGGTCTTATAAGTCAATTTTGAGAAACATATATTATTCTATTTGAATCACTCAAGAAAAAGTAATATTTTTTTATATCAAAGTATTATTTTTTATTGTGAATATGAACAGAACTGACCCGTCTCACAAATAAAAATCCGTGAAATCGTCTCACAAAAGACTTACTCTTTATCTACTAACATACATCAAGTATCGCACATATATAAAATTCAAAATAATTTGCAAAAAATATATAAATGATGATACTGATTTGAATTACTCTAAAATATAATTTTCATTTCAATATTCACCAAATATGCCTGTAATAGTCAAATTATGTGGGTGTCTGTCTATCCAAATAGTGTTCGGGCAATAAACAGTCTCCCTTGAAACGCCAGCTGAATTCACAACACGCTTCCCTATATCGGAAGATTTTGACAACCTGCATCCTCCATTTACAGTGTTATAGGAATCAAGAAACAATGATAATATGTATCAAACTGACCAGCAGTCAATTCCGACGGCATCAGCCTCTTCTTTATCAGCATTTTTATCATCTCCGACATGAACGGCTTTATTGGCCTCTACTGATAACTGATCTACAACACTACTCAGTTAAATACTAAATATACGACAAATGAGCCATCCGTTGAACCAAAAAATAAATGGCCGCTATCATTCGAGGTATATGACTCGATGGAGCAACATCCAATATAAGACTTAAATGATGAGTGAAGTAACAAATGGATACGAATAAGACGTGATCTATTCATGACTGGTAAAACGGATTAGCGGCTTTTACACATACCTAAAGCAGCTCTAAATATATTCCCGTCTGGCTTCTCGTACCTGACCTCTGAGGATATGATGACAGCATCAAATCTAAATCAAAAATGAAAAAATAATCGTTGTAAGAATTAGTAGACAAGTCCAACGCCCTAGGCCAAATAAGAGTTTCTTCGACAAATAAAATGGCCTACAAGATTTCCAAAATTTATGTTTCTTTTTTCACTAGAAAAACTCGACGCGCTCAAATGCCAAAACAAAAAATTAAGTTACTTGTGCACTAGGGAATCATTCACAAGGAAACTTTGGTACTCACAAGTCTAATACATTGAGATCCTTCAATAATTTCCTCAAGCGGTGTCAAAGTTGGACACGACAGCCATTTGACAGAGAGATTATTCAGTTTAAACATGAAAACAGGTTTACAATTACAATAGCAATTTGGTAAGTTTCAATGATGAATGCAACAGAATATAATAATACGTGATGACCTCCAGAATCTTTCAAACACAAAATAGTTTCATATGCTCCACCCGAAGATGCCACTCATCCCCATTTGCATGATACTGTTAAAAAAGCACAAGATCAGATGAGATGCTAGAAACCCATTGTGTTTTGCTAACATTACCTAAAAATTCTGTGTAGTATGATAAAAAAAATTCGAGAGAGCAATCTATTTTGAACAACTAGAGCCCAAAAAAGTTCACCTCATATACTTCTTCAAAGTAATCCTCATTGTCACAGCCGGTGGCTTCAGAAACCACAAGTTTCTAAAATGGCTTGCCATCGCCCCGTCAATTATAGAAAAATTGGATTCTTGGTTCAGAGAAACTTGATGCTTTTAAACTTGACCAAGCTGTCAGGACTCCCACTATCATCAATAGGTGTTCCGAGAGCCTAAAATGTCCTCTTTTTTACTTGGATTTTGAGCACATAACCAGGTGAAAAAACAAACATATCATCACCATCTTTCTAATTTTTTCACATTTAACTCTTTAAATGCCTTACTTGCGAAAAATGATTCCTTATAACAATTACCCCTCCAGTGGTCATAACTGAGTACATTTTAAATACACATGACATATAAACAACAAAAGTGCCAAAGATCAACAACTCTTATCACATAGACTAGATCATTCCAACGTCACAAATATCATTGAAGTAGCTTGTGTCCTAAATAACCAGAACCAGCGTTCCAAAAGCATGAAAAAAATACATTTGAGTAAATTGAGGATGCAGATTCTTAAATATGTTTGTCCTTCAGTTTCAATTAATTTCTCGAAAATTCCTTTGAAACTCGGAAGACATGTAAACCTGGTATCGAAGCTTTTCACGCCAAGGAGCTGAGAAATCTCTTCTGAAGCGTTCCTTTATCTCAGTTGCAGTAGTTTGTAAACCTGCAGTTGGCACCATTCTAAGAAGAGACATTAACACTAGAATTCAACAACCATGTAAATCAACAGCTATACATTGACACCAAGATATCATCTTTACCAATAAAATTAGAGAAAAACAAAAACAAATTTCATATATAATTTTAACCCAAAATAGATCGACCAGGTCCTAGCTCAAACTAACCATATTTTTGGCTAATGGTATAAGAAGTGTATTCAACTGGCTTAGCTAATTGCAAGAGTGTGCCCCCGGCATCCAATAACAATCCATCATATGCTCTTTTCAAAATTCCTCTCCTGCCTGTGCAAATAAACATGAAAATATTTTTTCTTAAAAAAATTAGCAGCACTATGAGTCTCATATGCAGGCGGAGATCGTAGAGTCTGCCCCAACGCCGGAGAACTAGCGGCCCTAGCGCAAGTTAGCAAACGGTGGGCTTCCTGACACCGGGCGCCACCATGCTTTCTGGGCTAGAGAATTGGATAGGAATTAATTTGAAGGGCTTGAATGCTTTCAGAACAGAGTAGGCCTCCATGTCGCCTTGCCTTACCTTGTGCAGCTGAAGACTGACTGTCCATTTTTTAAAAAACAATTAAATATATGTTTTTACAGTTGTATAATATAAATTTTAGAAAATCAAAAGATTTTTAATTGATTTAATACAATTTCATCCATAATTACTACTTCATAATAATGTATATAAGTATATAGTAATTGTGGTATACTTTTTCACTATCAAATGAATAATAAATACAGTAAATTAGTTTGATGGATATTGAACAGAGAAATATCAACTCAATAATGAATATAACGATGAACAATATATCAAAATTATGAATATATATTATTAAATTGAACATAAATAACAAGGTATATTGATATTTTATTTAATAATTTCTTTCTTTTTTTTGAATAAGTTGGTATTTGATAATTTATTAAAAATAAAAATAAAAATAAAAAATCAGTGGGCGTTCATCCTGATTTCCATTTCAACGATTCCTAGATGATATAACGTCGGAACACTGTATTCCTCTGCCCTAAAAATTCTACAATTTCTCCGTCTCAATTTTCACTTTGCAGCTGGACCCAGTTGGGTGGGGTTCGTGTCTGGATCTAGGATTTGGGTCTTATTTTTCATATTCTGTTGTTGATTCATAGAATTCAGGCATATTCTAATCCAACACAAATCCTGCTGCCTTTAATCTAAACCCACTGTGTTTTGTTCTGAAAAAAGGGGGTTTCTTTAGCGAGGATTTAGGTATGGAGATATTGAAGAGTGGTTTAAACGTTTCAGATGAGATTTTGGGCACTTTTGCTCCGATAATTGTGTACTGGCTGTATTCAGGAATTTACGTAATGTTAGGATCGCTCGAGAGTTACAGGTTGCACACAAGGAAAGAGGAGGATGAGAAAAATTTGGTGCCCAAAACAGATGTGGTCAAAGGGGTCCTCCTTCAGCAAGCTGTTCAGGCAGTCGTCGCCACTATGCTCTTTGCTGTAAGCTCATTCTTTTTTTTCGGTTTGCTATATTTAGTTTGTTTATTTTGCTGATGCGTCAATTGATCGATGTAGTAAGTTTTACCGTGTAAGGAAACAATTTTTATCTATAAAAATGAGTGATTCAATTGAGGGGGCGGACTATTTTGTGTTGCTTATGGAGCAGAGATGCATTAACCGTTAGAATAATATGCATGGTTTTACCCTAACATATGTTAATAAAGAGGGATGGTTTTGTTTTATGCTGACAACGCATCTTGGATAAACATTTATTGTTGTTCCTTTCGTTTCTTGTGAATTTTTTCGTTTTTTGTTCATAACTAACTTGTTTTCAGTGGGTATTTTTTGTTAGTGAAAAGTATGGATGATGTTTTTGGTTAAAGGGACTTCTCTTTTCAAATGATCTTCCTAACCGTGTTTCTTTTTATGTATTTGAGCTGAAGCATTGTCCTGTTGAAGGACATTGACAATAAAGATATTATCCTTTTGATATTCTTCAATTCATTGAATTTTCGAAGTGTATCTCTGTTGCTTTGTGATTCCCTACTGATGTTTATAATAATTCTTCCATCTTTTTTTGGGTTGTCTCTGTGGTACCAATGAAAAAACTAACCTTGTCTTCTTAAGTGTCTCAGTGATCAATTTTTTATAAGTGGACAATTTAGATGGTGGAAGTTAAGGTTTCTAGTAAATATCTATCTGCCAAAGCTGTTTTAACACGTACCTAAAACAACTTTAAACATCTTCCCATCTGGATTTTCGTACCCGGCCTCTGATGATATGATGACATCATCATTTTAGATGGTGTGTGGAACCTGATGTGGAAAGGTTTCCAAATGGAGAAAAACTAGATGATTTGAAAAAGTTTCCAATGTTTTATTCTTTTATGTTGCATGCTTGGAATTTGAAACTAAATTGCCTAATGAATGTGAAAAGAATTTCGTTAAATTTCATGTCTCTGACGGCAGCAGACTTTCTCAATTTATGAATTTCCTATGCGAATATTCTTAATTAAAATTGCCTTTATGTCATATATTACATCCCTACTCATTAAATGTAGGATCCCTGCCTGTGTAATAGTTGCTCTCTTGATTTGTGAATGAACTAATATTTCATCATGTAGGTTACCGGAAGCGAAAACTCCGCGCTACCTCAACCGGCTTCCCTCGTTATTCTGGCTCGACAATTTTTTGTGGCAATGGTGGTATTAGACACATGGCAATATTTCATGCACCGATACATGCACCATAACAAGTTCTTATACAGACACATCCACTCTCAACATCACCGGCTTGTTGTCCCATACGCCTTTGGAGCTCTGTACAACCACCCCTTGGAGGGTCTTATTCTAGACACAGTTGGTGGAGCTTTATCTTTCCTTGTCTCAGGAATGTCGCCTCGAGCTTCCATCTTCTTCTTCTCATTTGCTACCCTCAAAACCATCGACGATCACTGTGGGCTATGGCTGCCGGGAAATCTTTTCCACCTATTCTTCAGAAATAATTCGGCTTATCACGATATTCATCACCAGTTATACGGAAACAAGTACAACTTTTCACAGCCCTTTTTCGTGACATGGGATCGGATTCTTGGTACTTATATGCCTTATTCTATTGAGAAGAGAGCTGCCGGGGGTTTGGAGGCACGGCCTTGTAAAGAGTGCAAGGAAAACTAACTGAGACAATGAGTTGATACAATTACTGGTGTGTATCATTATAATTTTTGTGTAATTTTTACCCTGGTTGATGATTTAGCGTTTTATGGATTATAATTTGTGCATATCCTTATATATTTATTTGTATGTTGTATTATATTTAGCTGTTTTCCGGGGAACTATTTTGTTGGACTAATGAAACTGTTAGCTTTTATTGGATAGAAAACTGGCATTTGTTTATCTTTCAAGATTCAAAGTGGTTTAATTTTTTTGTAATTTTCAAAAGAATTCGAGTATTTTGAGTCTGAAAATATATTGAATCAGCCATCTGAGTTGATGTTCTAATCGACTCCATCCACGATTAGAAGGTTGTGATGGCGCATTATACCCGTATCAATTGTAGTATTGTATTATTTGGTTACAATTCTGCTCCACTGGTTTTAGTTTTTCATTTTCATCAAGTAATTATTAAATATTCTTACACAAATTAGTGTCACTGGGATTAAAATTGTAAAGATACAAACAAATATACAAAATCGAAATTGCAATTTTTGATGTGTCCATATATTATTAAAATACCGTACCAATAGCACAACATATTTCAAAGTTTGGTCACACATGTTTAAGGACTGTTTCTTGGAAAAGTTAATTTTAAAAAAAAAATGTCACTCCCAGTTATATGCATGTTCGGAAATCGGATCCCATTAGCCACGAGAAAACCCACATGTTGTAACATCTGTAAATCACGGCAATCCCTCTATTCTCTGAAAATTAGATTAATGAATTAAGATCAGAGAGATTGTTTAATACAGCCTAGATTTAGTTTCCTTAATTAATAGTCTACTATTTTATAATTGACTGGGATAATATTTTTATTTACTGGTTAATTTCCTATTTACTTGTTGTTAACACAAAATCACAAGATCCATGCATGATTGCAACGAGTAGGTGAGCGTTGGATCAGTACATACACGTACACTGGAATGGATCAAAAGGTGTAATCGGCTGTCATCCTTTTGGCCCGTATGTTAATGTATATACTTATGCCCATTTGTCATTGTATATTATATAAGTGTCAAGGATGTGAACTAAAGAAATAGTTCTTGTGTTAGTTTCTGCTCCAATTCTTCTTCTATTGTAATTCCTCTTTGTGAAATCACTGAGAGCTTATTCTGAGTTCTGGGAGTGGATGGATATAGGCAGATCGTTGCTTTGTGTTCTTGATTACTTGTAATACATGTCAATTCCTTGATTTGATTTATTTTCGAAGCTCAGGTTCATACATTCTTGAGGATTCTTGAAAAAATCAAAAGTGGATTTGTCGCATGACACTTCTTTTATAATTTTAAATACAAATATATCAAAATTTCTAAATAGAGAGGGCACACAAATAAACTTGCCAACCGGCATTGTCTCCTTGAATCTTTATCACTTTTTAGTAATCTTATCAATTTCTTCTATTTCCGACTAAAATTATATGTATATATTTTTTTATAAAAAGAACACTTTGTATAAGTTCTTACCGAACTGCACTAAATAAACAATTCATATATTGTACGAATATATTATTTATAATGTATATATATATATAGCATGTCACATGTTGTCTACTCATCGTGTAAGTTGATATATGGATGTAATTGAAACATATTTAAATTATATGGCTGATAGACTTTAAATATGATATATTATATATTTTAAATGAGCCAAAAATGAGCCCAAAAATAACACCACCTGGCCTGATGTTATTGGGCTAAATCCAAGACCAGCCCAATCCAAAGCACAGATCTTGATCGAAAACTAGGGTTTCGGCCGCGTTTGCCTCCATTTAAATAGCTCTTCTTTTACGTTATCCTCTTCGTTTGAAAACTTCGAGCCGGTTCCCACATTCGAGAATCTGGCAGTGAAAAATGGTGCAGCGGCTCACTTACAGGAAGCGGCACAGCTATGCCACGAAATCCAATCAACATCGTGTTGTCAAAACCCCCGGTAACAAATCCTTATTAACTTGTGATAAAGAAATCTGTTTAGTTTGGTGATCAAATTTTTCGAATTTTTATCTGTTAGATTTGATTTTCCTGTTTTGTAATTAACCTCGTTATTTTTCTCAACTTTGTGGCATTTGTTGTAGATTTTCTATTCATGGATTGGTTTTTGTCATGCGTGTCAAAATAGGTGGGAAGCTCGTGTATCAGACTACTAAGAAGAGGGCAAGTGGTCCTAAATGCCCTGTTACTGGAAAGAGAATCCAAGGGGTGCGTCGCTTTTCCTAATCTGTTGGTCTAAATGTGCTTTAGTGAAATGAATTTTACCGATTTGTTCGGTATATGCTCATTTGATTTTGTATTAATCTGGCTTTTCATACTTTTTGTTGGGCGTTGTTGGAAGGTGGCACTGTTTGTGAGATCAGGGTGGTGCAGAAATCTTTCAGTTGCAATCCAACTATAGTTAATTATATACTTATGACAATTCTGTTTTGCTGAACTTTAAACTCGTGGACGTAATTCTTGCATTGTGAATTGCGTTTTTCATGTTGGATTGTCGTTTTGAACAACAAAAAAAAATTGTCTCGTGACATTTGAAGAATGTGGGATACATATGTTTTAACTTATCGATTTGCCAATAATTATTTCTTTATCCATGGAAACTTTGATCTTCTTGAACTTGGAGACTCAAAGATGTTATGCTAAGGGACAATCATTGGATTATCTCGGTGAATGTTAAAAGTTTGGGAGTTGAAGTTTGTGTATGTGGTGAAGCCTTTAAGATATTTCTGATATCAAAGAAGTTAGCAAGGAAGGATCTTGTTGAAGAACCAGCTTAAGCATTGATACTGCTGTGCTCTATGTGAGCTAGATTATTAACTTGTGTTGTTGATGGTTTCCAACAACTAAGTAAATGATGGTTTACGAAGTTGCTGTTATTACTACTGTCTCATGTCATAATTTTTAGCTACTATCTTTCCACATGTTGATTCTGCCCGTCTTCTTGCATAAATATTTACTATCCTGACATTTTGTCTTATTTCAGATTCCTCACTTGAGACCCGCTGAGTACAAGAGATCTAGATTACCTAGAAATCGGAGGACTGTCAATCGTCCTTATGGTGGAGTGTTATCTGGTAGTGCTGTCAGGGAAAGGTTGGGTTATTAGTGCATTTAAATTATGATCATACATGTTTTCATGTTGCTTTAAACAATTTCTAACATTTGTGTCTTGCTGTGTTTGGGTAGGATCATTAGAGCTTTTTTGGTAGAAGAACAAAAGATTGTGAAGAAGGTTTTGAAGATACAAAAGGCGAAAGAAAAAGTTGCTGCTAAGAGCTGAAGAACAACACATATGCTGAGATAGTTTTGAATACAATTAGACGAGGGACCATGGAATTGTATTGCAAAGTTTTAAATCTTGAGATTTATATGTTCTTTTTATCGTTGACACATGTGCTGTCATGTTACGTTTGTCAAAGTTTCTATTTCACTGCATTTTGGGATTTTCTAGCCTTCTGCTTGCGACTCTGAAAATCAAATTTTAATTTCTTTGACTTAATATAGGCTTTTCCCCTGCTAATTTTGAGTCACTATCTAATATCTTGACCCTTGCATTGGTGTGATTCTTTTTTTGTTAAATTAATGGATGAACACTCGTGGCAGGTATCTTGAACTGAAAGCTAAACGAGGAACACATGTCAGATCTGTTTCTGTGTTATTTGTTTTGTTGGTAAGATTTTAAATGCTTTACACGATGATTTAGCCTACCATTCTCGTCTCCAAAGCCATTATTGTCAAGTTTCAATCGTGCGTGAATTCGGTCATTTTAATGGATTTTTTTTTTCTCCTGTTGTACTCTACTGTTTTAAACTTAAATTTGATCCAAATTAATCTGACGTACTGGTTTCACGTGTAAATTGACATTTTTATCATCTGTTATGTCTTTATCTAACTGAAAGACGAAGCCATAACAATTCTTGTAAGGATTATCTTACTCAAGTTCCCAACAAGATTCCTGGGAAGAAATCATAGCTGCATAAAATTGTAGGTAGAAGAATATAAAGAAGAGGAAAATTATTGAAACTTTGGAAGTACTCAGATACTTAATATATAAGAAAAAATTCAAACGTCTATAACAATTAAAATACCCAAGATAGCAGCTGTACCTGAAGTTTGACCATAAAATGATCGCTTAACTATGAATATAATTACTTGGGACACGCAAGCATGTCCACCGATTAATCAAGAATCCGATTACTTTAAGATGAAGCAACCTTCCGACGGTGATTTGTGTTTCCCCAATGGTGTAAACTTCATATTTACCGTTTGAGAAGATATCCGGCTTGAGGAACTTGAAATGCCCGACAAAATGTGCAAATTTTGTGATGTTTCACAGGTTCCCGTCTTTGCTCCAAGTTCGGTTATGGATGGGATCAGATCCTCTTGGAACTCTCAGTTTGCACGACTTGTTTGGATGGAATTTCTTCTTTTCTGATGCTGGTTTCTTATCTGTATTCAAGACCTTCTTGGCAACAGCTGCCTCGAGTATGCGATGATTTTTTTGCTTTGAAATTTGATCTTGTAAGACTTGTCTTAGAGCAAGATCTGTGCTTTTCAAGCAACAAACTGTACGTAAATGAACAGCTAATAATCCTATACAGATGGATACCAGAGTCGCTCTGTAAATACAAAGACACATGGTTTATTTCGAGGTGGAAATGAGGGGCGTTAGAGTTTGTGATCTATTTTATTCATGTGCTACTTCATCATTTATATATAACTCCTGAAATTTGGGGGGAATTTAAAGCGTAAAGTAATGAGGGCCCAGAATCAATGCAAGAGTTTTTATTCTCTCCAATCTAGACCTTGAGATGGAGGCAAAATTAGGCTGGTGAAATAAGAATCTGAATAGTAAGGATGAATAAAGGTAATTAGAGCATCATCCTTGAGAAGATAAGCATCTTTTGCCCTTTGCCTTCCTGCATTGCTATCATTCCTTTTGCTTTTGCATCTTAACAAAGACCAATCACCTAAATAGTAAATTCGGATTCCTAGTCATTGGCCATGTCATTCAACCGTGTCGGATTCCTAGGAATTGGCCATATCATCTTACGGTTCCTATCACATTACTATCAAGAAATTCCCATGTGTCCCTAATCTGACAAGACTACATACACGGGGATATGGCATGATATGTTGTTCGCTAACGTTCAAGTCCGCTCGGGTGCACCCAAGTTTTACTCATTGTTATTTCACTAGCCGCTTCGGTTTGCTTACATAGCAACAATTCCGCTCTTTATCATATGACTTGTAGGTTTTGTTGTGAATAAGCCTTCCTTACTCATTAAGAAACAAAGTTTGAGCAACCAAAGTACAAGTTCTCTAATCATTCATAAAGCAAAACGGGCAAGAAAAAGGATTATTGGGGAATGGAACATCTTCCTTAAAAACCCAAACATAATCTCTCTAACATACGGAAATTTTACTTAGAATGAATTCTAAGCGCACATTCCTATGCGCCAAAAATACCAATCTTGATTTCTTGTGTTAATGTGTTTCTTTTATGCCTTTTTTGCCACTCCCTTGAGTGCTTTTTATTCAAGACCCGTTCAAGTAGCTCTCTTTAAGCTATTACTAGTCTTGACCATTTCTTTGCTTTTGATAGTATTGATTATGTATGTTTCAAGTGTCGTACTAAAAGGTAATATGGCTCTACCAATATCAAGTTAGGGAACTGCGATGAATCTTTAGTTTGGTTGCACATTCTCAAAGAAATAGCCTTTTCGAACTTTCAGCAAAACGTGTGGCTCCACTGAATGATCGGAGAACATGCCTACAAATAAAGTCTGAAAGCCATTCGTTTTCCAGAATGGATTAGTGCAAATGTTCAGTAAATAGCGAACCGACTAGTATTAATTATAAAAGGATACAGAAAATTCATCGAACACACACAGTTTCGATCCCTTTTACATATGTTTGACCAAGGGAACCCTGATGATCTAAACCAGTATACCAAGTTTTAAGCTCATCGGGGACTGATTCATATACACAGGAGGATTTTTTGTCTCAGAATAAAAGAAAATGAACGAAAAGGAGATATCTAGGCACTAATAGATCTTTTCCAGCCTCTTCTGAAGTGTGTTAACTTTCGTTTCTTTGAGGATGTTCTGGTTGGGGAGTGACCTGTGAAGTGACTGGTGGTGCAGCTGAGGTTACCAGAAGGCCTTGTCTTTGAGCTGATTGGACCACGATTGCGAATTGTGTAGCTGCCAATGCTGTCGCTTCCTATGCAACATCACCACAGATGCAACGAAAGATTAACAAAAGTCTACATTAATCTCAGGGTAAATTGTCATTTTTATTTCTTGACAAGGGTGGTGTAACATCTTTGGTTCGTTGATCATAAATTTATTTACCGTTCTACAAGAATCAATTTTAAGTCCTTGTCATATAGATGCTATAATTTTCCAGCAGAGCTTCTGATTCGTTAGATTTCTGACTGAAAAATTGAAATTGCCCGTCAATCGCCAAATTTAATTCTGATTAAAAAATAACAAAGACTTCATACAATTTACCCTGTTGATTTACTAGGGATGCTTACTGTTAACTTTATTATGAAATTAAAAGCGACGATCATTTTTGCCCATTAAAAGTGTTATGATATTTGATTTTAATTTGCCAAAAAGCCCAAAATAGAAAATTAGAAATATATGGGAAAAGGACACAATAAAATTGACAATTGCATGAACAAACGATTTAAACCATCGCATCTCCATGGCATGACTAAAAATAACATTTTTGCTTGTTTAAGCTCCTACAATGGGCCGAAGTTTTACTCAGATGTTTGTCATTGCCGTTAAAACATATTTACCTGTCTTTGTCGTCGTCGCTGCAAAATACTGATGGCCCAGATCATAATGTAGCAAGGCAAAAGAAAGCCAACAGCTCGAAGCAAGAACAACTGCACTTATTGAATAGCCAGTATAACAATCCAGAAATTTGAGCAACACTTTTTCATTTTTCATTTAAAGTAACATAAAATTAAATTATGAAAAGTTAATATCGACTTACGGAGAAGAAAGTTGACGCATCTTGTTGATCTCCATCTGCGTCTGCATCTCCATCATCAGATACGGACAGAGCATGGCGCATTAGCAGAAGCGCCATTAACTGCCAATTCAAATTGCATTATTTTACTTCAAGCAGCACTTGCAACATGTGAGAAATGTCTATTTACCAAATTTTCGACCTTCATTGGTCCAGCAAAATTTCAATAATAAAAACCATATTAACATTTAATCTGTGGCAAAGACAGATTTCCATTTTCGAATTTAGATCGATTTATTTCCCATCAGTGTACCTACCATAATATTCATATGCATATTTGAGTTTTAATAATACAAAGAAAAGGCACATCTAGCCACTGGCAGTGGGGACTAATATACAAAAACATCACCACACATGCACCTGGGGTGACTCAAACTCAAATCCACACCCTTTTTATATAAAGAATATGGATAAAAATTAACGTAAAAATGAATCACAAAAAAGTTGAAACCTCGAAGCAACGCTTCCATGGATAAAGACATTCATGTCAGCATTCTTTAAAATTAAGAAAATTAAGATACAATGTTTTCTATCTTCAAATTTTCAGGGTAATGAAGACATCTTTAACCAACAGAAGTAAACAATATTTCTTTCCGAAACTTTCAATGGAATACACTAAGAATTAAAATGCCAAAAAATATTAGTTGTAATAAATGCTTACAATTAGAGCAGCTGAACGGCAAAAGGCAGCACCACTACTGTTTGTACCATTATAATCATCGTAGTCAGAATCAATTAATTGACGTTCAGCCTCCGCAAGTGCCCGAAGACGAGGATCATGCATATCCAGAGGTGTACCAGAAAGCCATACTCCCCTACAAGTTTACCCAAAAAAAAAAGAAACTCAATGCAAGTGACGGATCAAATGAAATAATTCCATAAGATGTTGAACATGCTATTTAATTTTTCTTCCTATTTCAAGAAATAGTCACTAAAGTTGAGAAATATGAATGCATAATTCCAACAGGTAAAAACCAAAACATACCCAATATCAATGGTTGTTTCGTCAGCAGGAGGCCTTGGAGGAGCTGTATAACCAGGCTGGTATGGCTGTATGTCAAGTGAAGAATGTATCGTCAAATTATACAATATAATATCAGAAGTATAAAGGGAAAAAAACTAGCTAACATCCAATAACATCCTAATCTGATCACTTGTGTCAATGACCTGCAGAAGAACTGCCACCTACTCTCTGAGTTAACAATAAGCACCACTTTCTCCATGTGAATGCACTGTATCACGTATGGTAGGTTTTATAGAATGGTTCATAAAATGAGTCTAATGGGTAAATTTTGATGAAGGCAAAGTATTATTGGAAGATATAATGCAAACATTTGTAAGAATATGCACCATGAGCAGAGATGATAGACCCAGAAATCAGATGATGTAATCTCTCTTCACATATGAAAAACTCAAATTTTCATTCACATACCTGGTGGCAGATCTCACAAGTGATGTCTCCCTTTTCGTTGCACCAGTGTTGAACACATTTTCTGTGAGCATACTGTAAAACAATGGTATTCCGTAAAATATTTGACCCATGCTGTTCCCAAGTAAAAGAGATGGATAAAAGATGTTTATGGCACATGTAAGGCTGACCCAACATATAAACCTAAATGGCCTCAAATTATGAGACAAATAAAAAACTGAATAAATAAAGTGGATGGAACTGGATGGGGAGTCTGTATTTTTTCTTCTTCTTCTTTTTAAAAAAAAAAAGCAAAACAAAATTAAATAAGATGAGATCCATTACACGCTCAAATTTCAGAAAGGAATAGGGCAACTTTCGAACACTCATTTCACGCACCGAAGGGTGAAAAGCTTCTTGGCCGTGCTCTTTCATACCTCTTCTGATTTAAGAATCATGGATCTTTTTTCACCGGAAAGAGCACGGCCGAGAAGCTTTTCACCCTTCGGTGCGTGAAATGAGTGTTTGAAAATTGCCCTATTCCTTTCTGAAATTTGAGCGTGTAATGGATCTCATCTTATTTAATTTTGTTTCACTTTTTTTAAAAAAAAAAAAGAAAAAATACAGCTGGCAGCTGGCGCCCATGGTCGGTTACTAAAGGGTGAGCAGGGTATCACTGTATATATATATATATATAATAATTAGAAGAATGAAAATTATTTTCTTAACAATTAGCTAATTTAGTCCATGTACATGCATTTATTTCCTCTTTAAAAATCCGAAATATTGCTACGCCTAAAATGTTACAAGAAACCAGGACCTTCCAACATTTCAATCCTTATTAATCTTGCTGTCTGCACTTCAAAATTAAACCTTCACACTGGAACTCCTCGAGAAAACACACCATCACAGAGCAATCATAGACACACACAAATTATCTCCCAGAATAGCCATTCAGACGATACCAACCAATCGAAACCAATAAAAGTTATAACATGGAACCTATACCTTAAGACTGCCATTACAAGCACAAGGACTCTCCAGATTGCTGAGAGAATCTTCCTCCTGACAAATGCGACACTCCCCAGCCCCGATAAGAGGTACCTCCTCATCTGTCTCATTGTCCAACACCACCACCACCTTATCGGCTTCCACATCTTTTGATGATGAGGACCCAATTTCCGGCTTTTTCCCAGTGTGCCCACATTCCACAGCCTGCTGCATCGACTGGCCAGGCTCGACTGCTGCGGGTTTCGAGATCTGGTCAACGTTTACCACCACATGTTCCCCCATTTACACCTTTTTGATACTTTCAGCAGAAGCAACAATTGCCAAAAAAATTTCTACACAACAATCACGAAAGCAAATCCCTCAAAGTTACGACCTAATAAAGGCCTAATTGTAGTTCATGTACAAAGCTACAATCTTTTGACCCGTACAATTAATAAACACAAGAAATACGATTTTTCGAGCAATAACAAGAAACACATTCACGAAATACTCAGAATCGTAAAGTTTTTTAACCAATTCAACCCAAAAAACCAGCCCTCTTTCTACTTTACAACCTAAACTCTAATTCCTATTGCAAATTCGTGGGTATTACAAGAAAAGGGTAAAATCAACCGACTACGCTGAAATAAGCAGCGGGATCAGAGAATTTCTCAGCCGAAGAAAGCAGAAGAAAAGGTAAAACCTAACAAGACTAGTGTATTCAAGCAAAGAAAACAAATGGAAGAACAAAAAAAACATGGAAAACCAAAGAAGTGGTACCTGGATAACAAAGAACTGGATAAATCGGAAACGGATAGAAAATCGCAAAATGGTCGCCCAGCCAAGAGAGAATATGTAGGTCGATCGAATGCCCCAATTCGCAAAGTATTATAGAGCCATCACGCGTTTTGATTCGAAGCTGCTATTGACTTGTTCCCCATATTTACTCTCTCGTTCCCATCTTTTTCATTTTTTCTTTAATTGAAGGCAAAAAATATTCATTTCCAAATATAAATCCTTTTCAAAAAATATAAAATAATAAATTCTTACCAATTTTATCAAATGCAAAAATAGGCTAGAATTGAAAGTGCAATTTATAATATTTTGATCAATTGTATGTTTAAAGATATTCATTAAAATTTAAACAACGTATCTAATATTAAAAAGACTTTTGTGAAATGGTATCAAGGATCTTTATTCGTGAAACATATCAATCTGGTATATATTTATTCTAAAACTAACGTTTTTCATGTTTGATCCAAATAGAAAATTCGTCTCAGACGCATGAGACAGTCTCACAAAAAATTTTGTATATTAGAATTTATTCTTTCAAATTACCTTTTGTGCGGATCTAATAAAATTCGCTGAATTTTTCTGCGTTAATTTCCAAAAATTAATATAATTCATAATATCGGTAGGTGATGGATCCAAAATGAAATTAAGCGATTTGGTCTGATTGGTAATTTGATATAGATGAAGGGGTAAATTGAGATTTGTTTAAAAAGAAGGAAGAGAAAGAAAGTTGAAAAATGAGGAGGAAAGAACGGTTCCTTTTGTCGTCATCAATAGAGTAGTCACAACATAGGGTCATTGATTAATTAATTAAGTAATGGTTTACATAGGGGCAGGCTGGCCATTATGGAATAAATAATTTTATAAGTATTTTTTGTTGAAAAGTTATAGTTTGAATATAAAAAAATTAGAAAACACTTTCGAAATTTTGTAACTTGATGATTTTTAGTAATTTATTTAAAATACAATAAAATGTATCAAATATTAAAATTTGAATAAAAAATTTAAAAATCATAAAAATTAGAAGTGTTCAATTTTTTTAAAATCATAAAATTTTATATATATATATAGAGGATGGTGGGGGTAGAAAAGTATAACAATGGTACAAAATGATACCAAGTTGTTAAAGTCCAACCATTTATGTATAGTTAGCATAAGATAATTATAATGGACGGATAAATTTTCAAAGTTTTTTTGCATCAAAATTCCTTATGAAATATATGTAATTCAACCTATAAAAATTAAATAGACATATCAACTTTTGACATTTTATAAAAAAATTGCACTAGCTGCGACACACACCCATGTTGTAATTAAGAAACTAATTTCTGAACAATATTACGTAAAAGCGTCACGTGGTTAGTTAGATTAAATAAAGGCCAATGTATGTTCCGATTGAGTACACATTTTCAAATTTCAATATTTCACATGAGCTTTTCATGAAATAAAAGAGTACAGAATATATCACAGTCCGGATATTAACATTCTCTTGCCCAACAGTATCCAAAGAACAAATAACGACACTGAAGGCTCCCCTTTTAATCATAAAGTCATTCTATCATATAAACACCGAAATCCTAAAATCTATGGACAGACAACTGTATCATTCCTATGTTTACCAGTAAAAAACACGAAGAGCTAACCAGCGGTAGCCGACACACCATCAATTCATCTCTAACTCTAAATTAATGCCTCAATATCATGAGGATGTGTTTCAACTCCCTCAGATGATCAAGTAACTCAGCAGCTCCCTCGTGCGAGCAAACCGCGTGAAGCTATGAATATCTACCCACTCGGGTGATTATATACTTTCCTTTCTCTAGATCATATATAGTTTTCACCTGAGGCTTTCTCAGTTTCGAAATGATCCATGTCACTAGTATCAACATAAAGAAAATACTGAATAGAAGCATCAGTGCTGCGGAGTCGCCTCCTATTATGCTGGCAATCCAATTTGAATGTTGCATGTCCATTTTAGACGAGTTTAGTAGGATGAAAGCACCTAAAGCCCAGTCCAGAGGAATGTTATCAACTTGATTAGCGTATGCAATCCTGTTCGAATCACGATAATGATAAGATGCACGCTGGTAGTAGCAAATCAATTTACCAAGAAAATCAATTTACCAAGAACAAATTTTTCTTTTAAAATACACTTCTAGAGTTGGTATATTGATGTACTTCAACTAATTTACTTCGAAAAATACGAGATTGTTTTTGCTGTATAGTTAAACATATAACTGCTTTTATTTACGTTCAAAAATCAATTTTAAAAAGCCCTACACTGTAAAGTACTTTTTTAAGCTTGGTGTTTTTAATCCAAACTTATCGTTAATGCGATGAGTAGTAGTAAAGGTCGGAGAACAGGATTGAAAATTCATATGCTTCGCTACAGATCAAGTAATACCTCATATCGTGCAGAGAAATTCCAAGATTATCGTGTAGCAGGGCGATAATATATGCCGAAGAGAAGCAATAACGAAGCAATTCTTCTTCCTCAAGAGACGGGTATTTTTGTTTCAATTTAGACCAATTCTCACCACAATATTCTTGCCCAGAAACCATTAGATCAGAAAGAAAGGCTCTCTCTCTCAACCCAAAGAACTGAAAGTGGAAAGACGCAGATGAGAAAGGAATGTTCAGAAGAGATTCGCAAAACTAATGAAATTGCAAACAGTGGAAGGCCACACCAAATTTCAATAGCAAATTCTTAGCAAGAAAAAGGCCAACTCGAACCTTAGAAGTGTGAAAGAAATTTTCTGTGGCCAAAAATTTTCCTTGGAGCTTGGGTATAAATTTCGACCCTACAAAAAAGAGCATAAATGACTGAATATTATAGACAATAATAATAATAATAATAATAATAACAAAAATATAAGACATGACACTGAAAAAGTTGCATAAAATAAGAATAAAATACCTCGGCCTTTCTGCAAAAGCTCTAAAGAGGCAGATCTGCACCCTGAGAAATTGCCATTTGGAAGCAAAGTAGATAGGTATCTATTTTTTTCAATCACAGAAGCAGGGGAGAGCTTCCAGGCCTCCTCATCATGTGTATATCCTCGGGGAGTGCAAGGGTCCATTGGTTTTCCTGTCTGAAGGAATTCAGTTGCTGCATTAATAAAATCTTGTATTATGCAAATTTGGAATCCAAGTTATTTAGTTCCTAAAGTCTCCAGTAAACCAGCATATGTTTCTCACAACTCAGCAATGAGAGTGAAAAGGTATGTACATGAAAAATGTCCTTCAGTTTGTCAAGGAGCACACTGGACAACAACAAAATTGGGAAACCAAAAAGTGATTCCCACGATATAAAATCTTCACCGAAGTAAAACATTCAAGTACCACTAGGTATAGATCAATCAAAATGCATGGTTGTCACTTTTTTAAATTATCTAAGAAGTATCCTTTGTTCACAACTTCAGCTTAATCCATCCACATTTTTTTAACTAAGAAACCAAAAGGACCAGAAAACCGATGCAAAACTGAGTTGCACATGAAATTGAAGAATAGATGTAACGAATCAAGCAGGTCTATGAGCTTTTCAAGCCATTTCAAATACTATCAGATTTGTATTCAAAATTATCGTACTCAAGCGGAGCTCAAGCATGTTCTAATATGTTTTCGAGCCAAATTAGAACCTAAATAATTTTACTCATTAGCTTACAAGACCACCATATATTTATCAAATGATTTATATATTGTTTGGTGTAGTTGATAAGACATCTAAGACATCTATTGATTGTTCAACTCACACATCAAACACCAATTAATTACTTATGCTAAATAAATTACCTATATCTAATCAATTTTTTATTAATCATATTACACATCCATATATTTCGATCATCTCATATGACTTACTAAATAGTATCTAAATAAATTTAAAATGACATGTTCACAAGATCGAGTCATAATTCAAGATTTTACTAAATAAGCTTGATAACCAAATCGAATTCTAGGTAGAGCCAACTTGAGGGCAAAGAAGATCATTGAATGATTCAGGCCAGCTAAAAAATATTCAAGCAAGAGTAGAAAAAATTAGCAGCGTTCTACGTGATTCAATTCGTTCGTACCCTTAATTTGAAATGGTGCTTGCGTAAATGTAATTATCAGAAATTATGTCAGAAGAAAAATTATAACTGAGAAGTTTTAAAATTCGACCAAGAAATAAAGTGTACTCAGCCTGACATACCCATTCCTTGACCACCGGAAAGAAGTGATTCTTTCAACAACTCGAATGCAACATTCTGCAAAAAGATGCAGTTTTTAAAATGAAATATTTAAGAGAGCATACAAGTTAGTAGATAAAAACTTAATAAACAAACATTATGGGTCTCTGTAATTACAAAAATGCATAAGATGCATATATCACAGTGACCCTAAAGCAAGCATTACATCACTACATACAGCAACTTTCCTAATTCCTCAAAATAAAAGGAAAAAAAATACAGAATGAAAGTTGAAACACTACCTGACCGAACTGAAGAAAGCTATGACTGTACAGATTGTAAGTGAAATTTCCAAAACTAACTTTTCGAGAGAACTCAAGGGGTGTTGGTTCGTCTGTAGCGAATGTAAGCTGAAATTGTCACAAAAAACATATATTCATTACAAAATATAAGAAAAACTGTGAGACATAAGAGGAAAAAAAATTAAAATATGCTAATGTTATAACAGCGGCTAGAGAATAGCAATTTCATTTGCAGAAAACTCATTTTGAACCTGAACTGAAGCACCACCAAGTTCAATAATTCCAGTTGTCTGTGCTGGATGGTCTCCAAGTGTTCCAAGAGCATAGTTAGCAACAACCCAAGCATACAAGCCTTCATCAGAGCCTGAACAGTTTGATTAATTAAATTTAAATATTAAAGATAAGTAAGTTAAATCTTATAAGTATAAAAGGTATAACAAGTTTGCAGCTTGATTGATACATATACGTTCAATAAATCAGTTCAGTTCAATTTACAATTATAATTACAGATAATGATTGCTATTAATACAAGCTTCGCTTAACAAGGTTCAAATATCAAAATTTTATAAATATCCCACTAGGATCTCAATATTGCATAACAAACCAAAAATTAAGCTTAAATAATTAATCGATGACCTATGTCCAATAATGAAATCTAACATCCACCCGACAGGCAGATTCTATACAGATTGTGCCTCGTGAAATTAAACAATTTGCAAGTAGACTCTGTACCAAAATACCAAACATGCCACAATATGTTAAACATTAACAAAGATTCAAGTGAGGAATCCATCACTAGGATCCTTAATTGCACACAAATTATATTATCAAGACGTGTTTGTCCAATGAGTCTCGGAGAACTTTGAAATTAAGAGATACCAAACTCTCTACAAAATCAATTAAAATCAACAACGACCACATCGTGATATACAAACCTGAAATAACAGAGGCCCCATCATCCTTAAACTGAAAGCCTGATTTCCTCAGAACCCTCCTACACACATTCAAGATTCTCTCCTGATCCTCGGTCTTCAACAACCTCATTCCCGCAGTCGCCAACAACCAAATATCAGCCTCCCTCCACTGCTCCTTCGGCACATGCCTCTTAGCAAATTCAACCAGCTCTGCCACCGCTGCTCCAGCTCCCTCTGGCTCCTCCACATAAGCAGACAACCCAGGATTCACCTTCATTGAAACCAGTCCCTTCTCCGAAAAATCGAGAACCATTGTACCTTTCCTAACCTCGTACTTAAACACATAAATCCTCGTCCCCGTGCTCCCTCCATCAATCACCACCCCAAACCTCTCAGTTTCTTGATTCTTTCTCCCAGAAAATAAAAGGTAGCAACTTAAAACTAGAGCTACAAAGATTGAAGAGTAAAACACATATCTTGATCTGGGATGTTTGTAATTGATATTGGGGCTTCGGAAACCGGGTCTGTTCGGCCGGAATCTGAGTTTGATCGGATCCATTTCTTTGTCGTTCTCCAAAGTAGGGTTTACCGAGCGGGCATTCGGACGGCGCATCAAAAATTGAAACTTTGACGAAACATATGATTAACGCTAACCATCAACAGCAATAACAATACCAACAATTTAAAAAATATAGAGGAAGAAAAAAAGTCTTTCTTCTGCGAGATCGAGAGGGCTCTTCAAATCAAATAAGCCCTCCCTCTCAGTGATGTGTCGGCGCCTTTCTTTCCTTTTTTCTCCCCCTGGCTGATTCTGTTTCCTTTCTTTTGTGATGTTTATAACTTTTGTGGGCAAGGATGATCGTGGAATGAATTATATAGGAAGTTTCTCAGGAACATGTCTGAAATCTGAATCGGGTCATTTATTTGATCCTGCAATGTTTCGGATTCGGGTCTGAATCTTTGACCGTATCCAACAAGAATTGAATTGTGGTAGACTGGAATAGCCTATGGGGTTGAAACTTGAAAAGAGAGTCCACGCACGATTATCTTATGTTTGTCATTTCTACTTATTTTAGATTTCATAACTTTCGAGGTCTGAATAACAATTTATAACGCACGCATGGTGTGTGTTTATAATATTTTTTTATAATTTATTTGATTTATATTTAAATTATTATGAAAATGTAATTAAAAAAAATAGTGAATGAGTACATTGCGTAATTTTGATATATGGATCTAAAAAAATTAATAGAAAACAGAAAGAGAAAAAATACCCAAGTAAGAAATAAACTTACAATTTGATGCTTAAAAATTAGGAAACAAAAATTTTATCCGCTAAGCTACATGTGACTTACATTTTAACATTTTATTAATAATTATATATATATATATATATAATTATTAAAACGGATCATAAAACAAAAAATTAGTTATTTTAAAAATTATTAAGATAATAATATAGATTTATATTAATTGTTTATTTTGACGTCATCTGTGAAATAAAAATATTTTTAAAATGATATGCATTGAAGGCTTAATGGAATTTTGAAGTTGTTCCCAGTACTAGTCTAATTTGGCTCCATCAAAATACATGATCAGTTTTAAACCTTATTAATATAAAGAAACTACTCATCACTTAATTAAACAAACACTTTTTTAAAAAGTCCGACCATATGATAAAGAATTTGTTCTTAATTAAACACTTTCTAAAGCGTATTGGCGTTTTAAACATTCCGTACGTACATCATTTGTTTGGAAAAAACTAAATTAAAATTATATTTAAGGCAGAGATTAACAATTAAAGAAGTTAATAAATACTACATGGCATCCTATCGCACTAGAATTCCCACCTTCACAAATGACACAAAGCGTACGTAAAAAGAGAAGAAAAATGGTTACATTGCCAACATGCAGGAGTTGGTTAACACAAATTAAATCACGCGGACATGCAACCAATGCCACGTCTAGCGTTGGGGAAAACAAGAAACAACCCACTGCAGATAATCCCCACCATCAGTGGAAAACTCTGCATCACTTCATCCAACTCCTTACCATGGCCCGGAATAACACAATTCGTGACCCGATGATCAGACAAAGCAATCGCAACAAACACAAGAACAGACATCACAGCATGAACAAAATCACTGAACCCAACTCGGTATCTCTCATCTTTCGGCACCTCAATCTGGAGGCCAGCCTTGAATACCGCCAAGCCTTTTGGAGTCACGAACCCGTAGTACACTTTCCCGTCGGAGCCCCGGAAAGAATCCGTGAAATGGAAGAAGAAACAAGAAACAGTGCAGAGGCATAATAGAACGTGAATCATTAGGGTTGTGATGTGGGAGCATTCTCCGTTCTTGTAGATTGAGGGGAGGACCATTTCGAACGTGAGAAGTGTGCCGGTGGGGAGGAAGTTTGCGAGTAGGGAAGTTTTCGAGAGGGTTTTCTGCACGCCGCTAGCTACAGCCCGTCTTTTCCGGCCGCCAGCGGTGGCTGGAGGGGGGGATGAGGGATAGAGGGGTGGATCGAGTTGGGAGGAAGTGTTGTAGATTTTGACGCCGATTTCATCTGTGATTTGCTCCATTTTTTTTTTCTATTTGCTACTGAAAACTTGGAGACGAATAAGAAGATAGAAGCGAGCGGTTTGTGTCGGTTAAACTGAGGTTTTTGATATTTCAAACGTTACTGGCGGTTAAGCAAATATTATCCCAACTTCGAGTGGTTAAATTTTGATATTTTATTTTATTAATATTAAATAAATAAATAAATAAATTGAGTGATGCGCTGGAGAAGGATTGTGATCCATCATGTACCAAATCCAGGCTTTGACAAAATATCTTCTCCACTTTGACTCTTCAGATAAATACGACGAAGCTTTTTTATTCAGAAAAATATTAGCTGTGCAAATTCCAGATCTTTCTACAAACTTCCCCTTCGGTTTAAAATCCCAACTCTTTCAGTGGTGTTGAACCCGCCAACTGTTTTGTGTACTTTCAAGAATCCAAGCTTCTCTCGATATTTGACAAACTTTATGCGAAAATGGCTTCAGAAGCAGGGTCTTCCGATTCGAGAAACAGGGAGGCTTCCTCGTTCTTACCCTTCATCCTAGGCTTAAACCTAAGCCGCCCTCTTCAAGATTCCGCAAGCCCATCTCCAGAATCGCAAAATCTTGACAGGATAATATTCATCAACCCCTTTACACAAGGCATGGTTGTTGTAGAAAGAACTCGTCGCAACGGCAGCAGTACTGATTCCTCTGTTGGATTAGATTCTTTGCTTAGGGAAATGTTCTCGAGCAAAAAAGGACAGCCACCTGCCTCGAAGGAATCCATTGAAGCACTAGAAAGGGTGGAGATAGAAAAAGATGTTGAAGAGTGTGTGATTTGCTTGGAGGAGTGGGCGGTAGGTGAAATGGCCAAAGAAATGCCCTGCAAGCATATTTTCCATGGAGGTTGCATAGAAAAATGGTTGAAGATGCACGGTTCTTGCCCTGTCTGTAGGTACAAAATGCCTGTGGCTGAAGATGATGATTCGAAGGGAAAAAGTAGTGAGGAGAATGGTGGTGAAAGGAGAAGAGATATTTGGATGCGCTTGATTTTCAGTAGTGATAGGAGAAGTGGGGAAGATACAGGATCTAGTGATTCCTCATTCATGCATCAAGAGGTGGAGGATTTGAGATAATATCTTGTGAGAATATATGTTCTGATTCTCGTTTTCTTTTCGTTTTTTCTTCTGGTTGAATGGCAAACCAAACTTCTCTTTATCATGAATAAATTTGATTTGGAGCTCAAAAAATTTCTCATACCGCGTATCATGATAGTTGTGATGTTGATGATAGGGAAATCTTCTGTAACATATTGAGTATTACCGATAAAAACTTGTCACGTGTTTTGATTACCTGGAGTTCAAAAAAGTTACAACCCCTTAAATTTGAAATTCGATACAAGTCATACTTGATTAGGAATGTTACTCGAAAAATTTAATAAATAGAATGTTGCAGAAGATTTGGACTCGTTGATAGATTAGATAATTTCTTGACTAGGTGAAAAAGATCAGTTTCTAGATATTCGTTAGCACTGCAACTTTTATGCAGTAGCAGCCGTCATCGTTTACGTTGTTGAATGGTACAGGAGCGAATGATTCGATATTTTCAAGGCTACAGTTGAAAACATTGTCTTAGCCATCGTAGAAGAGAGTTGTAAAAAGCAAATGAATTAATGGAATTTTAAGTTTGAGCAAAACTTGTAATCTATGCTCAAACCATTGCCAGTTCTTCATCCCAATGGGCATTTGATGTGCAGTTTATCGGCAGAACAAATACTGGAGAAACCAGTGATTCACAGGTGAGATTGGGCTTCATTTATCTCTCTTAGCCTCTCCATACTGACAACATGACATATTTGCGTCACTGTGTCGGCAATCCAACAAATTTGTTATACAATAAGCTAAAATTGATTGCAGAAATCCAGGAAATGGAATAGACAGTACAAGATGCATGCTTAGTTTAAACGTAATTTTGGGCATGAGAATTAGTTATAGACTTACAGTTACCATGCGAGAATTGTAGTCATTCATGGTTTTGCAGTTCGTATCAATTCTCGTTAGCGGTGCTTCCGCACCTGTTGCTAGCTTGTTTCTCCTTGCATCTCTTGTCTCTTCTGGACGTGTGTCTATGAACGATAACGCAACAGAACATAAAATCCTATTCAAACAGGACATAAAATCCTATTCAAACGTAAGTATACTTTTTTGGTATACTTTCTTGATCTAAGTTTTGTAGTTGCTGTTGTATTATTTACCTCAATTTATTCATGGAGTTTAATTTGCACCTTCTTCTGCACTTCAACGGCTGAGCTATCTGCAAAGTTCCTTTTTTTCGAAGTTTGTTTATCTATAATTATTTTCTTTATTTCATCTATAAATCCGCCCTGAAAAACCCAGTGTTGGTGGTTTTTGCTATATGCTGACATTCTATCACAATCAGTCAATACTGACTTTACTAATTCTTGTCCTATGTTTTATTTTTTGACATTTTTAAACCCTAAAGATCAAAAGAATGCCTTTATAGCTAAGATCCAACTGGTTAAATGAAAAAAAAATCGATGATGACTTGTATCTTTTAGTACTCAGAATGTTATTCAAAACACACACATCTTTTCTCAGTAGATTCTTTGATTCCGACGTTTGTTGTCTACAGTTCTACATTATTGAACTTGGAACCAGTGGTCCTGAAAGCATGAGAAGCCTACTCGATAAATAAGAATGATCCGGAACATGAAAAAACCATAGACGTTGATTTAAGATGGTAGAAGAGAAAATAAAAGGAAGGCACAAGAAATATGCAGATGAAATGAGTGTTTTATTTCACTTCCCGGAATCAAATTCCAATATTTGTTATTCACCAAAACATCAACCATGGTCATATTATGCATTTGCTTATTCTATTTCACTGATAAATGATGTCCGAAGATCTGAAAGCGAAGCTGCAAAAGAAGTAGCTTGAAAAGCAAGTAAAGATGGGATATCCAAAGGGTAATTATTAATTAACCATGTGGTTCCGGACTTGACTGCTCTGAAAATGTACAGATGAGAATATTCCCATCGATATGCAATAGTTAAGCTCACGTAGTATACACAACACCAAGGAGCCGCTACTAATGATTCTGCTTCGAAAAGGGCGTTGTGCAGTGCTTTAGTCTTCAAGCTGTGGATCGATGTGGCGTAAGATGATCGTTTGCACCAATCCTGGGTAGTTGTTACTGGTGAACTCAAAATCCATTCTACGGTACTCACACAACTCATCACTTGCTGCTTCTTTTGTGATGATCCTTTGCACCCATATCCTCCTTGATTTGTCTATTTACATAAAGTTGAGTGCGTAATCTATTTGAATCTATCTGGTTAGGATTTTTGATCTTGAATGATATATAATATACCTGTAATATAATCTCTTGTGAAAGAAAAGTTTTTTCCATCCAAATTGGAAGTAATGTTTAATATAAAAGTAGAGAAAGTATTGAGAGTGTGTCTATGAAATTTTAAATGTTGCTGGTGTTGTAACACATAGCAACAACATGTAGCGGATATATTAATTAAACACACAAATAAATTTTAAAGAATAAAATAAGACAGAATTAATCATACACAAGTAGTTTCAGGACAAAATATTCAGTAAAAAATTGTAAATATTTTACAAAATCAATATTAGTGAAACTATCAAGTCAAAAAAGTAAATTGTATCTTAATTAAATAAATAAAAACAAAACTACGAATGCAACAACTGTATTGCAGAAATCCGGACCAACAAATAACTTTTCAACCAACACTTTACACAAATGCCGTTTTTAAGTGTTTCCAACACTTTATAGCAACACAATAAACAACGTGAGTCGATCACACAAAATGTTAACTAATTCTTTGATATTCATGTAGCATTTCACTGCTCTCATTTGACTCTAAAAAACGCTCACCTGCAGCAACAATTACCTATATTTTGCATATTTAATATGTCCAAGAGTTTGTTCTTTATATAAAATCTTCTCTTTTCGTTACTTAAAAAGTAATTTATTAGATGTTCTCGTCATCTTATATGTATGGTAGCATTGGTAAAAAAAATTCCATTAAAAAATTTTCTGAATGCGTATTCTTCCGATATTTAGGTTCTGTATTTTCCTTCATTAATTACAAAACAAGGGACATTTTTAATATCGAGGAAAATTAAATGATGGGAACAATATTTTTTTAATAAAATCTATAATTTTATGAAAATTTATGAAATGGTTTTCAAAATTAAATAAGTATTATTTTCATTTTTTGAAGGATTTTTTTAATGTCTCCCCCTTTGATTATTTATAGGAGTGTGGAAAATGAAAGAGCTCGCAAGATAAGAGAAAAAGATACTGGGTGGGGCCGGTCTTATCTCATGCACAGATATATGGACACGTGTCAAAATCTAAAAGCAATCTACAGAAGGATACTTGCTTGTGGGTGGGGGCACGTGTCGGATCGTGACAGATTGGCTTTTCACTCACTTTTTTGCAGGTGCAGTGGACCATCTGCTACGTGCCATTTCTTTGTCACACTCGAGACCTTTAATTCCTTTTTCAATAAAGTAACTTTTCTTTTTCTTTTTAAATTTAGAAGTAATTTATTGGACAGATTTAAATATTTTAAAGAGCAATTTAAGTTGTAAATCATGACAAACGTTTTAATTGATTTGCATGGTAAAACGTTGGCAAGCGTTGTGTATAATATAGAAAATAATTTATTTACAATTAAATCATTTAATGTTCTAAAAACCATATTCAAAATTTGCCACACGTTATTACGATGTGTATATGCTGTAAAAAAATAAGTGTTAGCCTGAAAGGTTTATTTATTGTTTAACTTGCATCGTGACCCTGGCAATTTTTATGATATAAATTCCACTATTTGAGAACTAATTCTAGCAGCCTAGTTCTTTTTTTTTTTTTGGATTTACGATAAATTTAAATAAAAATACCTTTTTCGCTATATTTTAATTAAGGGGTGTGAAACTTGATCAATTATTTCTAATGTGGTTCTTCTATCCAACCGATCTACATTTACGAGACCATGCCTAACTATCAAATCAATATACTAAATTTCAATAATGTTACAATCATACAAGGACATAAACAACAAAAAGATTTCATCTTTCCTTTTGACATCTTTATGATGAACACATTTACTAGACTTCACTTAGTGGACACCACTCGTCTTCAATATATGTCAACTCTAACTCCCTTTGAAACTGCAGATTGTTGTCTTTCGAGAACGTCATCTTTCTCTCTTGAAGAATGAATCACGATGCTTTGAGTGCGTGCATACGAATGAAACCCTCTTAAGATCAGAATGAATAATCTTGTTGCGAAATGAATGCAATGATATTGACATAATCTTGTCTTACAGCTTGTCGCAACGAAAAATGAATTCATTTTTCTTTACAAAGGTCGCATGCAACCAACTCTTAAACATTTGAAAATATAAATTCATTGGCCTTCTTTGACCATATATGGCCACTCTAGGCGATTTTCATAATTAATGATTATTCATTTATATCGAAAATTAAATCATATCCAAGATAGATATTTTATTTTCAAAATTTATATCATATATGTTTATATCAATCAAGATAATATTTTTCAATATCTTCATGCAATCTTCAAACATCACAACATAATTTCTTATCTTTAAAATATTTAAATAAATATTTTAAAGAAAATAATTTAAAAAATAAAATCAATCAGAAATAATATATATAATTGGAAAGTGAGAGATGAGTTGGACTCGAAGCATAAAGGCATCGTCCTTTTTATTTTTTATTTATGCAAATGTGTAGAATCAGAAAATGATCAAGTAGGCTTGTTGAAATCCAATAGAAAGATTGCCCACTGTCCACATAACAAATTTGTGGCTGCAAATTCATTCTCCATGCTTGCGTGGCACCCAACCCAACTTTCTCTCTCCTCCCCTCCCAATTCGTGTACACACTACAAAAATCAAGAAAAAGGTTGACCTGAAAACTCCAAACTTGTAGAGAAACTGAAGTTCTAGAGAGAGGAGTACCCATTAGTGTTCAGACAGGGTTTTATTTCTTTCTCAACAGGAGCGAGAACTGATGTTGGAAGTGATGAAAAAAGACCCTGAAATCAAGCTTTTTGGGAAGACCATTTGTTTGCCTCCTGACATGATTGTTTCTGATTTTACAGAGCCTGATGTTCTTGACCAGAAACAGGGCTTTTCGGCGACATCAATTTCACAAGACAGCGAAGTATGTGATTTACTGCGTAAAAGTGTGCTGCATTTGTTGGCAAATATGTGTGTTTTTAGTGTTTGTGGCGAAATCTTGATATTTATGCTGTTTTAAGAGGAACCCTTTTCTTAGTATTGGCAAATTATGGTGGGTTGATTTCGGGTTAGATATCTGAATCTGGGTATTGAGTTTGGTTCTGTGGTATTCTAGTAAAGATCGGCGAGTCTCCTTTTCGACATAAACTTAATGAATATCTCTTGGGAAGAGAACTTACTGCTTTCGATTTTTGTAAGATTGTTTTTTTATTATTTTTCCTCTGGATCCTGTCTGTTCTGAGTCATATATATGATCGAATCTTCTGTCAAATCCAATCATACCTTAGTAATCGTTTGTTTCTTGGAAGAAGACGAAGAAAGAAAGAAAATGGGAATCCAGCTTCTGCAGTTAGATGTGCTTATCACACACAGAAACTAACAATCTTAAAGGGAACCATTTTAGTTTAAACATAGGTAGCTAGCTTGTCTTGATCTTTTTAAATCATGGAAACTTGGTGCCTCTCGGGTCTTGTCATTCATATATACCTGTAAACCACGATTCTTATGTAGATGCCTTTTCTGCGAATAGGATGTCTCAGAAGGAAGATTAACCAGGAGTAAACAAGAGGGGGATTCAAACAATCCAACTAAAGTAGCTTTTGTAGAGACAGACAAAGACTCAATATCCCCGAAAACTCCCAAGAAAATTGAACCAAGTGAGAGTAACGTCTCTCAAGAAAAGACACTGAGTAAGCCCGATAAAGTACTTCCGTGCCCCCGGTGTAATAGCATGGAGACGAAGTTTTGTTACTACAACAACTACAATGTTGGCCAACCTCGACATTTTTGCAAGAAATGTCAGCGATATTGGACTGCTGGAGGAACAATGAGGAACGTGCCGGTGGGTTCAGGTAGACGCAAAACTAAAAATGCTTCTATTGCTAATTATTGTCATATCATGGTCTCAGATGCCCTCCAAAAGGGGGTGCAGTTCCCTTCTTTGAAACCGAATGGTATCCTCGTCTTTGGATCAGACAAACCGTTTACTGAATCTGTTTCCTCGTTTGTGAATCCTGCGGAAAGGTCTCAAAATTGTGGCGGAAGTGAGTTTTTCTGTCAGTCAAGTGGATCTTCTTGTACAACATCTAATTCGATGGTGAAGGGAAGTGATACTGGCATTCAGGAACCGTGTTTTGCTCAGATATCTTGGCAGGGTCCGTTGAATTCTCCACAGTGGATCCAAAACTCAACGGCTGCATCCGTCCCTCCTTGTTTTCCAGTAACTTTTTACCCAGCTCCACCATATTTTGGCTGCACCTTACCAAGTTCTTGGAACGTGCCATTAGTTTACCCTCCACCTTCTTCTGGCTACTCCGGAATTAGCACAAGCTCGAGCATTTCAACTCTGGGGAAGCGTTCAAGAGATGGGACAGTTCTTAAACCATCGAACTTGGAAACCAAGGAGTTTTCAGAGAGAAAAACCGCAGATACACGTGTGCTGATTCCCAAGACCCTGAGGATTGATGATCCAAACGAAGCTGCAAAAAGCTCTATATGGTCATCACTGGGCATCAAGAATCTAAAAATCGATTCAACCAACAGGGAGAGTTTATTTAAGTCCTTTCAGTCGAACGGGGACAGTAACCGTAATATAAATAATTCGGCCCTGGTGTTGCAATCAAATCCTGCTGCCTTGTTGCGATCGTTAAACTTCCGCGAGAGTGCCAAATGCGACTAATTTAAATTTCTACAACGTCAGCACCAGAAGGGTATTGGAAATCTGCAGCTTTCTGGGCCAGAAAACGTGTTGGTTTCACCACTTTAACAACAATGGACTCTTATTAATCCACTATGGGATTAACCGAGCTGGTAACGAGCTGCTTCAGCTGTCAACTTCTTGCACATTTTGTTCCTACTGTACAAGTGATATGTCACTTTATGTAAATCTGTTTTTTTTTTCTTTTTCGCAATTTTGTATTTTGGTGTGTGTATTTGTACATAATAATGATATAGATTAAAATCGGTAGAGTTGTGCTAAGAAATTTGGTTGACATGATCTGTTTCATATGTAAATAATGTTCAACCTTTTCTTCTTGTTGTTGAATAGGCCAGAATGACGTTTTAAATATTTTGCAATCTTTTGTATCACATCCTCGGTTTCATGATATGATGTTGGGGAACACATAGATAACATAACGCACTGCAGAGGCACTCTCAGAGCCTGCTTTGATATATTATTGAAGCTTTTATGGGTACTGAATATGGAATCATGAAGAGTGAAAGACGTCAAGTTGCAAAAATCTGATCTTTGATCCCTATTTTCGGAATTGAAACAACCCTTTCTTTTCCATCCAAAATTTGTGAAATCAAGGACAAATCATCTTTTAATTTTAGTTTTTAAAGCACCTCGTGATCATCCAAGTATGCATATCACATTTTTCTTTACTCTGTCGTACTATTTCAATTTAAAAATTAAAAAAATAGTAAATTTCAGTTAAAACATCAATCTTTAATATTTCTACTGAACAATTAGGATACATGACTCCATCACAAATCTAGATGGGGAAATTGTGATAGGGTCTACATATTTAATCCACACAAACAAAAATGTTTCTCCTTTAAAAGGCATTAAATATGTGTGTCTCAACTTGTGGACAGGTTGAGACACGAGAGATATTTGGATGTTAAATATCGACATTGCATAGCCACAAATTTTTATTAGGAAAATGAGTTGTTGATGGGACCCTAAGCATGTCATTATTTTTCCTTGTTTCTTGTACCCTTTCATTTTCTTCAAAAGACATCGATTTCTTCGTACATACAACCCTAATAAAATTTGGGCGAGAGACAGTTGTTCTGGAATCGGCCTTATACTCTGATTTCCCAAGACCCAATTGAATTTGGGTGCCCTGGCCCATTGGCCTAACAAAGATGTCACGCGTTTTTAATCTGTCTGAACCGATGATCAGATCAGATGTTCGATTTCATTTTGATGCATGATTAATTTTTTTGAAAAAAAAGATCGCTATAAACACGCAAGCGTGCATTATACTGCTAGTTATAAATAAATTGCGCCAACGAATGAGAAAACTCAAAATTTATGTAACTTTTGAATAGTTTGATTTCTTGGTAAGAAAAACAGAAAGGTTAGCTAAGCAAATGACTACTTGGTGTTGGGTAATTACACCCCGAAGCGATGCCAACCACGATGATAATAGTACCCAAAACTTGCGGAATAAAATAACCAACAAGAACACAAAGATTTACGTGGTTCACCCAATATAGGCTACGTCCACGGAGCACTGCAACTTTCATAACTGGAAGAAATATTACAACAAGTGTATACACCAATACACTCAATATTTCTCACACTCCCAACCCGAGTATACCGAGAAAATAATTTCTCTAACTCACACAAGAGAATTCCCGCACTCAAGAAAAAAATACACTCTTTTTTTCTATGCACTCTCTATTTATCAAAGCTAAAAAGCTTTTGATTTTGAGATACAATAACTGAAGGAATTGAGCTCTATTTATAACTAATTCCCTCCAGCAACTCTTGAAGATTTCCCGATGTGGGATTTGTTATTTTTAATATTTTAATTAATGTGGGCCCCACCCATATTTATTAAAATCTCACCTAACAATTCTCCCACTTGAAGACTTGATTTCAATCATGTCTTCACACCATCAGTGCAGCAGCTCAAACCTCTTTTGTTAGTCCAGGAGACCAACCGAAGTTAAACACAACTTCAGTTTTTCAATGATAACAGCCTTCGTGAGCATATCAGCTGGATTCTTGCTTCCAGAAATCTTATCAAGCTTCAAGACTCCATTAACCAGATCTTTAAGGATCCTCATTCCAAGGATTTGTTTTGTAGCATCCAAATCCTTCAAAGCAAATTCCTTTGATAACTCTTTCTCGAGTTTATGAATCTCTTCCAGACAAGCTCCTGCTATCAACATATCACCTACATATATCAGTAGTATGATATAATAACCATCAAGCTTCACATAACAACAGTGATCAGCCTGATACCTCAGAAAATCATCATTATTCATTACACCATCAAACTTCTTGTACCACTGTCTTGCTTGTTTGAGACCATACAAGCTCTTCTGAAGTTTGCACATCATTTCTCTTTCCCTCGTACTTCAAATCCCTGTGATTGATTCATTTCTTCATCTAGCTTTCCATGAAGAAACCTCGTCTTTACATCTAACTGTTCCAGATGTAAATCTTCTTTTACCATCAATCCAAGTACACTCCTGATAGTAGTTAACTTTACCACCAGAGAGAAAATATCAGTGTAACCAATGACTTCTTTTTCACCTTTTACAACAAGTATTTCTTTGTACCGCCTGCTACCGTTATGTTCTAACCAGTACTCCCACTTGCTATGTAAAACTTTTTTACCTTCAGGAAGTTCTGACAACTCCCACATGTGATTGGATGACAGTGAATCCATCACATCTTTCATGGCTAACTCCCACTGTTTAAAAGTCTCATAAACATCGGATTTATTTTCACAAAATAAACCTAAAATTTCCTGCTCGAATCGTCAACAGTAGTGCCATAATATCTTGAGTGATCTCCAAGGGATGTCATAGGAGATGGTCCACATACATCAGTATGTGCCAGCTTCAAATCCGCCGATTTCGGTTCTCTAACCTCTTTTGAAAAACTCACCTTTTTCTGCTTTCCAAAAAATACAGCTTCACACAGCTTGTTGTCAATGATCTTTAATTCCGGTAGCTTTTCGTTTGAAACAAGAATCTTCATTCCCTTCTCACTCATATCCCCAAGCCTACTATGCCATAGACTTGAATTAACTCCAGCATCCACAGCCGCTAATTTATTTCTCAAACTGGAAGTCATATAAAGTGTTCTAGTTTTCTTTTCTCGAGCAACAATCATGGCTCTCTTTTTTACTTTCCAAGAACCATTACCAAAGGTCACCTTATGACCTTCGTTGTCAAGCTGTCCCACCGAGATCAGATTGCGTGTCAATTTTGGTACATGTCTGACTTTGTTGATTTTCCAGACAGATCCATTTGACATCTTCATCCGTACATCACCCATACCAACAATTTCCAAGGGTTTTCCATCAGCCAGGAAAACTTTTCCGTAATCGCCAGCGATGTAATTATCAAATACATCTCGATCACCAGTGGTATGAAACGAAGCTCCCGAGTCCATAACCCAAGAATCAACAGGGCTTTCCATGGATAATAGCAGAGCATCATGTACTTCCTCAGTGACAACATTGGCATTATTCTTCGTTGATCTGCAGTTCTTTTTCAGGTGACCAGTCTCACCACAGCTCCAGCACTTCATATTCTTTTCAAAGATGTTTTTGTCTTTTCCATTTCTTGACTTGGATCTACCGCGCCATCGGTTGGAACTCCTTTCACCACTCCTGCCTCTTCCTCTGTTATCAAGATTTAGAGCAGATCTCGATGATGTTGCTTCACCCGAGTCTTTCCTGCGAACTTCTTCAGCNCGTTCTTTGTTAGGGTCAATCGTATGACACCTAAAACCTGTCGGTCAAGGAGCTCCCAATCATCATCATCCATCTTTTCCGGTTTCTTTCCTGATAGAGGTTGATGCAACTTCTTACTGTACAGATAATCTCTTATCTGTAACCGCCAGAACGAAAAATCTGTACCGTCGAACTTGTTGATTCCCGGTCCCGATCCATCATCTCCGGCCATCACTTCTCTAGCCTTAGCAAAAAATCTAAAAAAATCTTTTCTGATGTGGAAGATCAGACAAAGCTGCAACCACAGAGCATACTCAGAATTCTTAAGAATTTTCACAACAAGGCTCTGATACCAGTTGTTGGGTAATTACACCCGAAGCGATGCCAACCACGATGATAATAGTACCCAAAACTTGCGGAATAAAATAACCAACAAGAACACAAAGATTTACGTGGTTCACCCAATATAGGCTACGTCCACGGAGCACTGCAACTTTTATAACTGGAAGAAATATTACAACAAGTGTATACACAAATACACTCAATATTTCTCACACTCCCAACCCGAGTATACCGAGAAAATAATTTCTCTAACTCACACAAGAGAATTCCCGCACTCAAGAAAAATACACTCTTTTTTTCATGAAGAGGATCGTTATCATCTTCCATATTTTTCATGAAAACAAGATGCCCCATTTTCCTCCTCCTACAGGCGCTGGACTGTTCTCTGTACTTTCTCGCCATTATCACATGCCAATGATTCTTCACCGCATTGTCTGTCCTTCCAGGAAACAGTCTCGCGATCATAGCCCATTTGTTGCCGTACAATCTGTGAGCAGCCATCAGTCTCTCTTCTTCGTCTTCTGTGAAAGCCCTTCTGTTAATTCTTGGATCCAACTGATTAAATCATCGTAACCGACAGCTTTTACGTACCTACCCAAAATTTTATGAAGCTAGAAATACAAAACTGATGACTAAAATAAATAAATCTCAAAAGATTGTTCAATATCTTTTTACCTGATCTACCTTCTAATTTTTCTGCAATAAGGTTTCAATTCTGAGGCCGTAAAGGGCAACAAGTTCTTTGAGCTTTGTGTCTTCGGTGTGCCTCCAGTGCGCACAAAGTTTTGATTGCCCATTGCTATTATTTGAGTCTTTGCCACTTCTGATCAATACTGCATGCATGTGAGATTCTTCCTCTTCCTCTTCCTCTTCCTCTTCATTCGAATTAGCATTAAGATCAATATTATTCTGACTATTTTCTCCAACGTATCACTGGCATGTGCTTTTTCCGAACAAGCAAAACCCCAATCATGAGGCCCGTGCTTAGAAAAAGAAGAAATTTTGTCCTTTGAGGAAAACTCAAAGTCGATCGGGGTTTAACGTTAGAGAGTTCAAATCTGCAAATCTTACTCCCGCCGCCATTGAACAAGGAACCCTGACAACAAAGCAGTAAGAAGAAGCCAAGAAGGCGCAGAGCAAACTGTGAAGAATTTGTAGTTGTTCGTGCCTTAAATAGATAACAAACACTCTTGCTATCTTTCTCGTTTTCCTTCTTGGAAGTTTTTTTTCTCTTACATTTATTTTCTGACAAATTCTCTCTGTACATGTACTATTGCAAGGTCATCCATCGTCTTAATGATCAGAGGATGAAATGGGACGAAAGTAAAATATCATGTATTGAGTGAGAATTGAAGGAAAGGAGATTGGGAACATTTCCTCGTTTTTCCTTGATAAAAGACTGAATGTGTTTACACCTCTTTATACATGAATCCTCATTAACAAACTAACAACCACTTAACTGCTATACTAACTAATAATTAACTGTCTAAGCTTATCTAAGCATTATGTGAAGCTAATACGCCCCCTCAAGATGGACGATATATGTCTTTGATAGCCATCTTGGACATGAGAGCAGATAGTGAAGAGAAAGGAAGTGGTTTCGTGAACATGTCGGCGAGCTGCAAATGTGATCGTACAGGCAAAAGTTTGATTACCCCAGCATCTATCTTTTCCCGCACAAAATGGCAATCGATTTCAATGTGTTTGGTGCGTTCATGGAAGATTGGATTGCTAGCAATGTGGATGGCAGCATGGTTGTCACAAAAAATGGTTGCTGGAGAAGACAAAGTAACATGAAAATCTTTTAACAACTGCAATATCCAAACCAGTTCACTGGTGGTTCCTGCCAAAGCTCGGTATTCGGCTTCAGCTGAAGATCGAGAGGTGGTGGTCTGCTTTTTAGCTTTCCACGAGACAAGAGAATCACCAAGAAAAACGCAAAATCCCATGACAGAACGACGAGTATCGGGGCATGATGCCCAATCAGCATCCGAAAAAGCCTTAATCTGAATTGATGAAGAAGCAGAAAAGAAGATTCCTTGGCCAGGAGATGACTTAAGGTACCTGAGTAAGTGGTGAGCTGCTGTCAAATGTGCTGAACGAGGTTGAGCAACAAACTGACTCAACTTATGAACCACATATGTGATATCAGGGCGTGAGATGGTGAGGTACAAAAGACGACCAATGAGGCGTCTATAAATCGTGGCATCGACAAGTAAATCGCCTTGACCAGCGGATAGATGCATAGTGGGATCCATGGGAGTGTTTGTGGGCTTGCCAGCAAGAAAACAAGTGTCTTCCAAGAGTTGCAGTGTGTATTGTCGTTGACAAAGGGAGATTCCTTCCTTGGAACGAGCGATCTCCAAGCCTAAGAAGTACTTTAGTGGGCCTAAGTCCTTCAATTTAAATTGAGTTTTGAGGAATACCTTGAGAGAATTTATAACGTGCTGAGACGGGCCAACGATGATAATATCATCGACATATACTAATAATGCGATGAAAGAGGAGTCTGCTCCTTTGGTGAACAAAGTGTAATCTGATTTGAATTGAGTGAATCCAAAGGTGAGTAGAGAGTGAGAGAACTTTGAATACCACTGTCGAGAGGCTTGTTTGAGGCCATATAAAGACTTATTAAGCTTGCAAACCAAGGGGTGATTTGGGGCAGATTTTGAATTTGGTGCCTTTGCATAGCCTAGTGGCAAATCCATATATACTTCTTCAAACAAATCACCATTGAGAAACGCATTATTAACATCGAGCTGGACCAAGTGCCAATCATTGACAGCAGCAAGAGCAAGAAGAATCTTGACAGTAGCAAGTTTTGCAACGGGTGAGAATGTTTCGAAGAAATCAACACCCTCTTGTTGAGTGTATCCTTTTGCCACTAGACGAGCTTTGTAACGGTCAACCGAACCATTGGGTGCATACTTGGTTTTGAAAACCCAACGGCATCCAATGGTATGTTTGCCCTGAGGTAGTGGTACAACGGACCATGTGCAATTATCTTCTAGGGCTGATAGTTCATCCTTCATAGCATTTCTCCACTGGGGCCATTGCACAGCCTCATGATAAAACTTTGGTTCGAATTGTGCAGAGATACTGAGTGCAAATGCTTTATGCTGCTGTGACAGAAGGTTGTATGATAAATGCTTGCTTAAAGGGTATAGAACTGAGGACTCAGAATTTGGAGTTTGCATCAACAAATTACAATGATAGTCTCGAAGGTATGACGGGGGCTGAGGAATCCTGGAAGAAGTTCGAACCTGTACATTAACTTGTGAGGGTTGAGACACAGATTGGGGGGAAGGATTCCCAGCTGTAGAGATTTGAGGATCCTCAGCTATATTCATAGTTGGAGCATTCTGAGATGGTCCATCGAATGGAGGAATATCTTCAAGCACTGATTTGGGCAGCACAAGATCAGGAAATACATCTACCAAAGGTTCTGATGTTTCACTCGAATGAAAAGGGAAGATGTTTTCATGAAACATCACATCTCTTGACACAAAAATCTCTGAAGTATTGACATCATACATCTTATAACCCTTCATTCCAGGGGGATATCCCAAAAAGACACACGTCCTTGCGCGTGGTTGGAATTTATGTCTAGACACAAGAAGCGTGGAGGCGAATCCTAGACAACCAAACACCTTGAGGATTGAGTAATCAAATGTGTTCTTGTATAAGAGCTCATAAGGAGTCTTGTGTTTA
Organism: Primulina huaijiensis; assembly: GCF_012295235.1. Classification (NCBI taxonomy): domain Eukaryota; kingdom Viridiplantae; phylum Streptophyta; class Magnoliopsida; order Lamiales; family Gesneriaceae; genus Primulina; species Primulina huaijiensis. The sequence goes on from NC_133319.1 coordinate 325,994, forward strand.
AGCCATGGAGAAGGAGTTCGATTAATCAAGAACGTCGCTGTAAGAACACATTCTCCCCAAAGTCTGATGGGAACCTTCGATTGAAAATACAGAGATCTCGCCACATTCAGTAGGTGTTGGTGTTTTCTTTCAACTACCGAATTTTGTTCTGGTCTTTGTACACAAGAAAATTGATGTATCATTCCTTTTGTGTGAGCTAGGTCTGTGAATGCCAATTCCTTAGCATTGTCAGTCCTAATGGCCTTAATCTTACTGTCAAATTGAGTCCCCACCATAGTATGGAACCGTGAAAAAATTTGTGATGCATCGGACTTGGTTTGCATGAGAAACACCCAAGTAAAACGTGTGCAATCATCCACGAGAGTAAGAAAATATCGTTGATTATGTATGGTTGAGGCATTAAAAGGTCCCTAAATATCACAATGGATCAAATCAAAAGGAGATGCAGACATGTGATGGTTTGAAACAAAAGATAACCTTCTTTGTTTAGCTAAAGGACAAATATAGCATGGTTTGACATTGTCGAAATTAACCTTTTGACAATTAAGTCGACTTTGTAAGCATTCCAAAATATTGTTGGAAGGATGTCCGAGGCGATTGTGCCATTCTTGAACTGAAACCGTGTTTGTGGGAAATTCAGAGGCCTTGGTTGCTTCTAAAACATATAGATTCTCCACTCTTCTACCCTTGCCAATCATCTTCTTGAGACTGAGATCCTGGATCACAAACTGGTCATGGAAGAAACTTATAACCACCTCATTATGTGCAATGAATGACCCCACAGAAAACAGATTGAATTTGAACTCTGGAACGAATAAGACATCTCGAATAATCAGGGTATCACTTATCTTGACATCGCCATATGACGCAACACTAACATGTGTATGGTTTGGTAAAGTAACCACAGAATTCTGTATAGGTCTCATAGAGATAAAATCTTTAGGATTTGAACAGATATGTCTTGAGGCTCCCGAATCCATTATCCAGCTCGATGAAGACATTAGGGAATGTGGGACAGAAATGGAAAGACATGTACCTGAAGAATGTGATGTATTAGAGGAATCGTGTGGCCTTGTCATGGTAGAGGACAAATGATTGGCAAACATGGTCATGAGTTGACCATATTGATCCTTGTTCAGGCTCTGGAAGAATTGTCCATTGTTATTGCTACTGACATTGATTTCTGCCTCAGAGACTGATGTGCCTGAAACTTGATGAATCTGATGAGTTTGGGTTGGAAATTGATGTCGAGGCTTTGATTTAAACCCCGGCGGATAACCATGTATCTTGTAGCAAGTATCCAGAGTGTGACCATGCATGTTACACGCGGTGCAGAAAGGGCGTTCCTTCGGATAGCTCCTGAAATTAGGACGAGGTTTACCTTTGGCTACAGACCCCATACTTTCAGCTGAGAATTTTGTTGGTTCTCCATTTGAGAATTTTGTTGGTTCTCCCTTGATTGCAAATGTCATCCCATCAGTCGAATATGTGGGTGTAACTTGTGAACCAATTTGACGTTGTCTCTCTTCTTGGACGATCATGGAGAAGACTTTGTTGATCGGAGGCAGAGGATCAATCAATAGAATCTGACTTCTTACCTGAGAGAAAGACTCATTGAGTCCCATAAAAAATGCTAGCACATAATCCATTTGATGATGCAGTTCGAGTTTCTTAATCCCTTCACAGCAGTTTCCACAAACACATTGAGGTCTGAAATTGTTAAGTTCTTCCCAAATAGTCTTAAGCTTCGTGAAATATACGCTTACAGATGTTTGGCCCTGACGATGATTGATCAATTCACGCCTTAGTTGAAAAATTCTCGGGCCATTGCTCTGCTGAAATCGATCCTTGAGGTCTTGCCAAATTTCCAAGGCTGACTCCGCAAAAATAATACTTGCTAATATTTCCTTTGAAACAGAATTGAGTATCCACGAGATCACCATATTGTTGTTTCTTTTCCATGAAGTCAACAAACTTGGATCAGAATTATCAGGCTTGAGGACTGATCCATCTACAAATCCCAGCTTATTTTTTTTACAGAAAGAGCTATTATGATAGCTCTGATACCATATTGAGTGAGAATTGAAGGAAAGGAGATTGGGAACATTTCCTCGTTTTTCCTTGATAAAAGAATGAATGTGTTTACAGCTGTTTATACATGAATACTCATTAACAAACTAACAACCACTTAACTGCTATACTAACTAATAATTAACTGTCTAAGCTTATCTAAGCATTATGTGAAGCTAATATCATGTTGAGACGAAAAGGTGGCAGAAAATATTTTAACTGAAAGGTGTGGAGTGACAGGATGCATGCAGTGCTGCTGCCGTTGGGGAAAAAAAGCACTATGTTTCTGTGTACCGATTATATTTTTATTCAACGACGCCGTGTCTGCATGGGACCTAATTCCATCGTCAGTCGTCACATATCATATAATATTATATGATGATGATATACAATACAAGACTTGGGTATATTTGATTGGTTTTGAGTAAATATTATAAATTAAAAGAAATTTTAATCTTTATATCATTAAATTTTAATCTTTAATTTTTATTTTTATTTTTATTTTTAGAATTTTAACCATTTTACAAACATGAAGCTGATGTATCGCTTATACATATGTATAGTGTCATATCAATATTTTAAATGAAAAAATAATAAATTACCAAAAAATACAATCCTAAAACCGAATTTCGATGACAATACACAAAACTAAAATTAAAAAATAAATTACAAAACAAAAATAACAATTTTCTCTAATTTAAACATCCCAATTTTCATAGTTTTTATTATATAATTTTTTCAGTGCATGCATTATGATATACTGATCATATTTTACGATGCAGCTTTTTAATATTAAAATTTGAATGATGTATCAAATGCCTCGTAAGAGACAGAAGATCGAAGGTTTTTTTAGGATTTTAGGTTGCCTATAAATTTTTTAAGTGGAGCAACCAAGAACAAATTTTAGAAAGAAGAAGAAAAATAATATAATCACTAGTTATAATCGGATACCCTAGGGATTGTGTTGGGTGAATTTCTTTGGAATTATTATTTATTTTCAAATGTAAAAGGATCGGACGACTGAGCTTCGCTGGCTATACATCTCCTGTTGGCCTGATTTAGGGGGTTCCTCCACTTAAGATTGTGTTGGGTGTATTTCTTTGAAACCCTGTTTCAAATGTAACAGGGGTAGTTTAGAAATTTTAAAATATATTTTAAAATAATAAAAATATTTCATGTGAAAAATAAAAAATCAAAACATATAGGTTTGGTTTGGTTGATTCGGATTTAAATAACAAAACCAAGCATATCCACATTTGATCACCTTTAGAGGAGACCAACTTAATTGGTCCAAATGGTGGTTACTAATTAAAAAAATTCAAAGATTAAATTCATATAAAATATCATATTTTAGTTTCTCATAATTTAATAATTTATTCCAAAACTTTGGGGCTAATAGTTTAATTAAATGAAAGTCATTTCTCCTGAAGCGTTTGATTTTAAATTTTTAAAAATTAATTTCCTTGGGCTGAATGGACTGAAAAATATATATCGATCCTAATAATATGTTGGGCCAGAATTCAGGCCCATAAAATGGGACATAGCTTGACTTTGACTAATTCGAATAGTTCAATTGTGAAAGTTTAATGATTCGAAGGTTTTTATCCATTTACAATTAAAGGTTTCATATGTATGAATTTTTTAGTTTTACAATTTCATTTTATACCATGATATACGGTAGGGTGGCATGCTTTTGGAATTTTCATGGAATTAGACCGTAAATTGACAGACAACATAATCTAAAATGAAAAACACATTTCTTAAACTGAATCGAAATTCAAGCCAGAAATGTTTATTTTTTAATTGTTTGCCGTTAATAATAACTTCGTCAGCTTTGGCACCTATTAATTTTTCCACAAAAATAAGTAGATATTGACGAAATGTTCAAAAAAATTAAAATTTTCGGAATTCATTGCAAGAAGTACTTTTTGATTCGAAAATGTGCATCTACTAAAATAGCATATGTTGTTGGATGTCTATTAATTTTAACACAAAACTTATGTAAGACAGTATCAAGAGTCAATTTAATTTGTAAGACAAATTTTCGATCTGATCTATATTATGTCGAAAAAAATTTAATTTTAGATATATACAGATCGACTTATCTCATGAATATAGATTCGTAAAACCATATTACAAGATAACTACTCATGTTTTAAATTAAAAAATTGTATAGCTGAATTATATGAATGAATAATTTCATTTTTTTAATTTACTCTTCTGTGAATTTATTTAAAAATTTCATTATTATATATGATATTATCATGTATCTATATATATATATTAGAATTATAAAAATATTTTTTCAAATAAACGTGTTACTAAATTGTAAAATATATCTTCATATTGCAAAATATTATATCCAAAGCAAAAACATTAAAAATATTTAAATTTTTTACTGTCCAATCCACCATATTTTGAAATCCTTATTACGCCTATGGCGTATAATGAATATATATGTCGTTCTAATTTTAAAAATTAATTAAAGCTATAATAATAATTAGTGTAGTGTGATGTATGATTACACTCCAATATGTTGACAATTGTGAGAATTTGATCTCTTGGTCGCTATTTTATTATTATTATTATAAGAATAGTTTTGTCTTTTTTTTTCAACACTATATTAATGTGACGTTGACATGATTTTGACTTGGTATGTATGCACTGCTATATATATATATATAAATTTATTGATTAAAATTAATAAAACTTAAAAGATAGATGGCTCGTGTCTGATTTTGACAGTATTGATTATCAATTTTTTTAATAAAAAATACAGGATAGAATTTTTCCTAAAAAAATTAAGGGTAGTACGTTTTGGAAGTAAAGTAGAAATGTTGAGGAATAGGTTATTCCGTTTGGATGAAAGAAATATGATATTCCAACAAATGAAATAATAAAAAAAAGGAGTGCCTGTGTGTGCTGTGTCGCTGTACTCTCCCAAATATAGTTAAAGCAATCACATTCTCCATAAATGTGGTACGTTCAATCCTCCTTATTATTACCATTATTATTAATTTATTCAATTATCAAACCCCTTAATTTCCCTTAGCTGTACTGCATGTGTTAGTGTAGGTACACTTATTAAAAGGGGTATTAATTATATAATATATTGGACTTGTTCTTTCGAATCATCAACTACAATTACTTTATATATATTTATATATAGATGATAAAATGAGTCGTGCTTTTTTGTTTTGGTAAAAAAAAAATTAAATAATTAGTAAAGATTTGTGCGTGATATAGTTCAAATATTAATTTTGGCTCGTTCCCGTTCATCAATTAAATCAGATAATTTGGCATATATTAGTAGATGATGGAGGATTTTCATAAGTTTAACTAGTATCAATTTAAATTGATATTTTCTATATTAAAGGATAACTTTGAGGTTGATTTTTCATTAATTCATTTGAAAATTGCAATGTTGTGAAACACGTTGTAATACTTTTTACAAACAGGTCCATCTGATTGATTTATTAATAAACGAAGAGTCATATTACTAATAATTGAGATTTTTATTAAATAAAGGATAGCGATTGTATATACGTGATGGCTTGTATATAATATATATTTCATATATTTATTTTCTAGTACTAGTACTAGTATTTCACGATAATTCATTTGTTTTTTTATTAATAATAATCTCATCTGTGATTGGTGGGATAGAAATAAGATCTTATTTTTCTTGTGTAATTCGAGCACGTTGGTTAATTACCGCATACTTTTTTTTTATCGAGGAATAAAATTATAACTCAAGGTAATTACAGTAATATTAGATTAATATAT
>NC_133319.1:331878-332773 GCF_012295235.1 Primulina huaijiensis
ATATATAAGATCGGTGTTAGTATTATTATTTGAGCCAAATAATCTGTGGAAAGATGGTATATAGAATCCAATAGTACCATGACGCTTATTTAATGTTATTAATTTAATATTTATTGTGTTTCTTGTCATGCTAACGTAATCTTGATAAATACGTTCCTTTATTATACGTCTTTAATAGGTGTAGCAGTATGCTGGTGCTTCTGCTGTTCTTTTTTTTTTTTTTACCACGAGTCCAGAGAAATAAGACTCTCGAATTATGGGAGAATATCGGTACCATAATTAAATGAATGAATAAATAGTAAATGTTAATAACGGTACATTAAAGTGCCCCCAATTACCCCAAAGCCCACTGAATATGTTTTTCTTATAAAACAATTAAAAAAAAAAAAAAACTCTTCTCACATTCGGTCTAATCCACATCCAAGAGATGGATCTCTCTGTGTTGATCTACGAATAATAATTTATTTTGAACTTTGACTAAATGTCTGTAGTAGAAATATATATACTTTGTATCCACTTTACTATTTCATCACCAGCTCCTGATGTACGTTCTGTGCTGATGACTTCTGAGAGATATAATTTGTGGGTGGAGTGGAGTGGAGTGGAGTGGAGTGGAGTGGACGTGTTTGCATACAAGCCAGAAATGATATTTTACACATCCATATAAAATTAAAAAAAAATGGCTATTCGACTAGCTCTCCTTTTATATATGTATACATTCAGAATTAATCTGAATCGTTTGAGACTAGCAAGACACAATAGGTTGTTGTATTAAAATAGTTACATTGATCAGAAACTCAAATATTTCATACTTCATGCGTCGTTTTGTATTAAAATTGTTAGATTTCTAAGAATTAATGGGAATTTAGAGGTTGGATTGATATTACAATATATA
>NC_133319.1:332793-378063 GCF_012295235.1 Primulina huaijiensis
ATATATATACCGAAATTGCAAGGGCTAGATAGTGTTAAAGAATTAATCACTTCAATCAATCTGAACCAGAGTACTCCTTCAGCTCTCTTGTGGTCGGTATGTGAAAACGTGAACGTGCAGTATTTGCATGTATATAGAAATCGGAATCGTCAATAAAGCAAAAGAGAAAGAAACTGAGGAGAGATTACATGGTTCAGCCTTTAGGATTACATCCACGGGAGTACAACTTAAATCTATTTATTGATCACAAGTTTTGTACAAGATGATAATGAACACACAGAAAATCTCTTTTTTCAAGTTTCTCGCGCGCTCTGTTTTTTTCTTCTCTTCTCTTCTCACTCTCGTCTGCATATGTGGAGTCCTCTAATTCTTGTATGTGTCAAAGAAGTATATTTTCCATCCTTTTCATGGAGCCTTTTATATTTCCCTAGCTAGTCCTCATTCGATAGCAAGCCTAGATCTTTTCCTTCCAACAAACCATCCTCACTGACTTCTTGATCCAGGATGATCATCAGCTGCTTCCACTCCTATAACCCAAAGTATTTTGCTATATTGTCCAGGAGCCTTGCTTTGAGAGACAGTCTATCAATTTATATATTTTCTTATAAATTTTTTTTTGCTTGATTTCGTAATTTCCTTTTAAAAAAATGGCCAACTCATGTATGTGGCCCTGGATTTTATTACTGCTATTATTGCCAAAAAGGACGGTGCCCACAATTATTATTAATGAAAAGTAATGTACTCGATCGTTAAGGACTCTTACGAGGTGTGACGTCACAAGTTCGTAAATTTTTCCATTGTCCTCACAATAATTCTCTCTTGAACAAATTTGACTCTAATAAAATTATTTTGTGTTGTGAAAAAGTAAAAATTTACGGTAAAAAAGTAAAAATCTCAAACTCTCAAAATTATCACACTACACACTTTATAATATTTTTCTCTCAACTCAATTGTTATTTTCTTCACAAATGAGAGATATATTTATAGAAAATTTTTACAAATAATCCAAAAATAAAATACATCATTACCTACATCATCACACACTAATTTTCAATATTCAACACCTAATTTTACCTAATTTTCAACATTCAACATTCACATTTTCAACACAAATATTTAACACATTTTTAAATAATTTTTCAACACTCCCCCTTGTGATGATGATCATAATGATTGTATACATTACGTGTTTTTATACTGCCTCGTTAAAAACCTTACTAGGAAAAACCCATTGGGATAAAAACCATAGTAAGGGAAAAAGAGTGCAGTCACGTAAACTCCCCCTCATGTTGACACGAACAATTCTTCACAAATTTCGTAGATTGCGCATCCCAATATTATATATGTGCTTTCTGAATATTGTCGTAGGAAGTGCCTTTGTGAAGAGATCTGATGAGTTTTCACTTGATTGAATGTGACGAACATCAATACATTTATTCTTCTCAAGCTCCTTGGTGAATGCGAAGAACTTAGGAGGAATATGTTTAGTTCTGTCGCTTTTTATGTATCCTTCTTTCATTTGAGCAACACATGCAGCATTATCTTCATATAGTATCACAGGCTTCTCGTCGAATGATAATCCGCATGAGATTTGGATATGTTGAGTCATTGATTTTAACCACACACATTCACGGCTTGCTTCATGTAGTGCAATAATCTCGGCATGATTTGATGAAGTTGTTACAAGTGTTTGTTTCTGTGAACGCCAAGAAATTGCAGTGCCTCCACGAGTAAATACATATCCAGTTTGAGAACGTGCTTTGTGTGGATCAGATAAGTATCCAGCATCGGCATAACCAATTATACTTGGATTAGCATCTTTTGAATACAAAAGTCCCAAGTCTGTCGTTCCTCGTAGATAACGGAATATATGTTTAATTCCGTTCCAATGTCTCTTTGTTGGATATGTGCTAAATCTTGCCAATAAATTTACGGCAAAAGATATATCAGGCCTTGTACAATTTGTAAGATACATAAGGGCACCGATAGCACTTAGATATGGTACTTCTGGACCAAGAATATCTTCATCATCTTCACATGGACGGAATGGATCCTTTTCTATGTTTAATGATCTAACAACCATTGGAGTACTTAAAGGATTTGATTTGTCCATATTAAAACGTTTAAGGATCTTTTCTGTATAATTTGTCTGGTGAACAAATATTCCACATTCTTTTTGTTCAATTTGTAAACCCAGACAATACTTGGTTTTTCCAAGATCCTTCATTTCAAATTCTTCTTTCAAGTATGACACAACTTCTTGAATTTCCTTATTTGTTCCAATGATGTTTAAATCATCAACATATACAGCAATAATTACGCATCCGGATGTTGTTTTCTTAATGAAAACACAAGGGCATATTGAATTATTTACATATCCCTTTTTCATCAAGTGATCACTTAGCCTATTATACCACATTCTGCCGGATTGCTTCAACCCATATAATGATCTTAGTAATTTCACAGAATAACATTCTCTGGGTTTTGAACTTTGTGCTTCAGGCATCTTAAATCCTTCAGGGATTTTCATATATATATTACTATCAAGTGATCCATATAAGTAGGCTGTAACAACATCCATAAGACGCATTTCTAAATTTTCAGATACTGCCAAGCTAATCAAATACCGAAACGTAATTGCATCCATCACAGGAGAATACGTTTCTTCATAATCAATTCCAGGCCTTTGAGAAAAACCTTGTGCAACAAGTCGAGCTTTATATCTTACTATTTCATTTTTCTCATTTCGCTTTCGAATAAAAACCCATTTGTATCCAACAGGTTTTACACCTTCAGGTGTAAGGACTATAGGTCCAAAAACATTACGTTTATTTAGCGAATCCAATTCAACCTGGATGGCATCTTTCCATTTTATCCAATCCTGCCGATTTTTACATTCACCAAAAGATTTTGGTTCATGATCTTCATTATCATTTATGATGTCGATTGCCACATTATAAGAAAATATATCATCAATTTCTTCTATATCTTTTCGGTTCCATATTTTTCCAGTATTAATATAATTGATAGAGATTTCATGATTCTCGTCAGTTTGTGGTTCTGACAAAACATTTTCATCATCATGTGTTTCTTCAGGAACATCATTCTCTATTTTGTGATCATTATGTGTTTCTTCAGGAACATCATTCTCTATTTTGTGATCATTGTGTTTCTCTATGAATTTTCTTTTTCGAGGATTTTTATCCTTGGAACCAACTGGCCTTCCACGCTTCAGGCGTTTAATGACATCATGACTATCTTCAATTTGTTTCTTCGGAATTTCAATTCGAGCAGGGGCATTTGCAGCATGTATATATGATTTAGTTACCCCTTTTGTGTCTGCAAATGCATCTGGTATTTGATTTGCTATTCTTTGCAAGTGCACAATTTGCTGTACATCTTTTTCACATTGTTTTGTTCTTGGATCCAGATGTAACAATGATGATACATACCATGTAATTTCTTTTTCGGTATGTTTCTGTTCTCCCCCTAACATTGGGAAGATTTCCTCATTAAAATGACAATCAGCAAAACGTGCTGTGAACACGTCGCCTGTCTGTGGTTCAAGATATCGAATGATCGATGGACTATCATAACCAATATAAATTCCAATCTTTCTTTGAGGTCCCATTTTCTTTCGTTGAGGTGGTGCAATAGGCACATACACCATACATCCAAAAATTCTCAGATGAGAAATGTCTGGTTCTTTACCAAATGCAAGCTGCAATGGGGAGTATTTATGATATGCACTTGGTCTGATGCGAATTAATGAAGCAGCATGTAAAATTGCATGTCCCCATATAGAAATAGGGAGCTTTGTTTTCATAATCATTGGTCTAGCAATCATTTGCAGACGTTTAATCAATGATTCAGCCAATCCATTTTGAGTATGTACATGAGCAACAGGATGCTCAACAATGATTCCCATAGACATACAATAATCATTGAAAGTCTGGGAAGTAAATTCACCAGCATTATCAAGTCTAATTTTCTTGATTGTATAATCGGGAAATTGATTCCTCAATTTTATTATTTGAGCAAGTAATCTTGCAAATGCAACATTTCGAGTTGACAATAAACATACATGTGACCATCTGCTGGAGGCATCAATCAATACCATAAAGTATCTGAATGGTCCACATGGTGGATGGATTGGTCCACAAATATCACCCTGAATACGTTCAAGAAACATTGGTGATTCAGTTTGGATTTTGGCTGGTGATGGTCTTATAATAAGTTTTCCAAGAGAACATGCTTTACATTGAAACTTATTATTCTGAAAGATCTTCTGGTCTTTCAATGGATGACCATGTGTATTTTCTATAATTCTTCGCATCATTGTTGAACCAGGATGTCCTAATCGATCATGCCAATTGGTTAATATTGAAGAATTATCAATTACCATGTTTGATTCAATGGGACGTATATGTGTATAATGCAATCCAGTAGGGAGCATTGGTAGTTTTTCAATCACATATTTCTTTCCTGATTTATATGTGGTAAGACACATATATTTCTCATTCCCTTCATTCATTGTTTGAGTATCATACCCATGGGAATATATATCATTAAAACTCAACAAATTTCTTTTCGATTGTGGTGAATATAAAGCATCATTGATCAAAAATTTTGTACCATTAGGTAACAAAAATTGTGCTTTACCACATCCTTTAATCAAGTCTACAGGACCTGATATTGTATTCACCGTTGTTTTTGTTGGTTTTAGTTCCAAGAAATATCTTTTATCTCGGAGGATAGTGTGCGTTGTACCACTATCAGGTATGCAAACTTCAGCTTGGTTCGTAGCATTTTCCATATTTGAACTTCAAAAAAATATGCAATGAAATAAAATTATTGACAATAAAATACAATACAATATAACACACTATAAAACATTATCATACGAATACATAAAAAATAAAATATTTTACATATTTATTCCACCATCAAATTGATCATTATCTGAGAAATCAATCAGAAAATCTCCAGCATCAAAATGAGTTGAACCACTCAAAGGTTCACTGTGTTCAGTAAAGTTGGTCTCCTTTTCTTTCCCCTTTATTGATTCTTTATAAAGTTTACAAAGGTGCTCAGGGGCTCGACAAATACGGGACCAATGTCCTGGAGTACCACATCTGAAACAAGAACTTTCAAATCTTTTTGAGTGATTCTCATTAACACTCATATTCTCTTGATGCCTTTTCGGTGGGTGGTTTGGGACGTTCTTTTGAGATGAGTTATAGAAATAACTATCTCGATTATTTTCAAAACCACGGCCGCGTCCACGACCACGACCACTTCCACGTCCACGTCCACGTCCACGACCACGACCACGACCTCGATTTTGTCCTCGACCAAAATCTTGTCTGTAACTTTGATTTTGGTTTCCAGGTTTAAATTCATTTTTGCTTACAGCATTTACTTCTGGAAATGCTGTTGATCCAGTGGGTCGGGACTGATGATTTCTCATTAATAGCTCGTTGTTCTTTTCCGCCACAAGAAGACAGGCGATGAGTTCAGAATATCTCGCAAATCCACGCACTCTATATTGTTGCTGTAGTGTTATATTTGATGCGTGAAACGTGGAAAATGTTTTTTCAAGCATTTCCGATTCTGTAACCTCATGTCCACAAAATTTTAACTGCGAGATTATTCTATACATCGCTGAATTGTAATCACTGACTTTTTTAAAGTCTTGGAATCTTAACATATTCCATTCATCACGGGCGGTCGGAAGTATAACTTCCCTTATATGTTCAAATCTCTCTTTTAATCCTTTCCACAGAGCCATGGGATCTTTTTCGATGAGATATTCACATTTTAAACCTTCATCAAGGTGTCGTCGTAAAAATATTATAGCTTTTGCTTTTTCTTGTGATGAAGATATACCATTTTCTTTAATGGTCTCGCTTAGACCCAATGACTCAAGATGCATTTCTACATCAAGAGTCCATGGCATATAGTTTTTCCCAGTAATATCAAGAGCGATGAATTCGAGCTTTGCCAAGTTTGCCATGGTGGTACTAAAAATTACGATGCATTTTATTAGTTAATGAATATTGCAATACAAAGTAATGGATAAACAACAAGTACAAGTATTCGTAAAAATAAAGAAAACACACGAGGAGGATATTCTCCGATAAATACAAGACTGGTGAGTATGATAACCAAAATAATTAAAAATAACCTCGTGAAAGCCATCTTCTTTTTTTCTTCGAAAATTTGATGAAGAATAATTTTTAGAGAAGAAGAGAAAGTTGGAGTGATTGAATGTATTTGTGAGATTGTATTTATAGAGCAAAAACTAGCCGTTTTGTTACCGTTTATTACCGTTGGTGTATAAGAAAATAAATGTATGTATTTGTATAATTTTATGGTAATAATATGGTGTATATAATATTAGTCATATTTAAATAATTATGTATATCATATCACATTATTATAATTAGGTGTCATAAGTTATTTTGTTTAAAAAACCTTATAGGCTTTTATACTTGTCGTATCCCTTACCGGGAGTGTGGGATGTCGTCTTAACATCCTCCCAGGATTTATAACAAGTTTTTGAAAAAATTATTTTTATTATTTCTAACAATAACATTATATTATATATTACATATATAAACAATAAATAAATAACAGTAAAATAAATATTATTACTTTTGTTACCTTTTTCTTCTGTTCGGAGCTTGGAAAAATATGGAGGACTTTTAGAGCTTCGTGCTGATAACGTGTTGTGAAAAAGTAAAAATTTACGGTAAAAAAGTAAAAATCTCAAACTCTCAAAATTATCACACTACACACTTTATAATATTTTTCTCTCAACTCAATTGTGATTTTCTTCACAAATGAGAGATCTATTTATAGAAAATTTTTACAAATAATCCAAAAATAAAATACATCATTACCTACATCATCACACACTAATTTTCAATATTCAACACCTAATTTTACCTAATTTTCAACATTCAACATTCACATTTTCAACACAAATATTTAACACATTTTTAAATAATTTTTCAACATTTTGTTCATTTTTTAAATTTTCTTAGATTAATTTTTATAAGTTAATTAATAAATAAAAAAATTATTTTATTTTGCACGACTATTTGAATGATTTTTAGTCACAAGAATGTATTAGAACTGAACATTAAAATTAACCAGTTGAAATATTGTGTATTAATTATCCATTATTTAAATTTATGAAATAATTAAATCATTTTCACCTTATTTTGTAACAAATGAAACATTTCTTTACTTATTATTATTTTTTTAAGGGAAACTGAATGAAAAATATGCGACCTTAAAAAATACTTTAATTATTTGATGTACAAATACCTGAAATAACTCGAGTCGATCAATTTGGGGTGAATGGCCTAGAAAACGCTGTTTGATCACCTCATTTTTTTTAATATAAATAAATAAATTTTTAGGTATAATTTTTCATAAGTAAACGATCTCATGGTTCAATTTTACGAGACGTCTTCTATTTCAGTCACTCATTAAAAAATATTATTTTTATGTCAAAAATATTACTTTTTTTTATTGTAAATATGGAAAAGATTGACATTTCTCACTAATAAAGATATGCGAGACCGTCTCAAAAGATACCTACTAGCTTGATTAGCGAGATAAAATAATTTTTTCCATTTTTCAAATAAAAATCTTAACCAATTGTACGTACCACCTTAAATGTTACGCCTATAATAATACGCATATTTTTATTTGTAAGTATAAAATTTTTCGTTTTTTTAGGATGATGGAACTCATAAAAAAGGTGTGGATTTAGTAAATCCCCTGACTAAGATTGTAACATGGAAACAACATTAATCAAGTAAAATATACTAATCAAATTCTGTATGATAAGCTAATCCAGAAAATATTGATAAGACGAATCGAAGGCATATAATTTTATACAAGAGATTATTCGAGAGGCATGCACGAGTACTATTATAGCTCTATCTATGGTAATGAGGGGGGTAGATTTGATCATAAATAAAGTCCTTGTATATTATATATACCCTTCACCCGCATTTCGAAATCCAAACCAGACCACAAACTCAAACACTCGTATATTTTGTTCATCTCAAATATTGAAGATGAAGATGAAGTTGAAGAAAGGGCCATGGACTCGGGAGGAAGACCAGAAGCTGCTGGCTTACATTGCACAACATGGCCATGGCAGCTGGCGTACCCTTCCTGCTAAAGCTGGTACTAATCCATTTACCATGTCAATATCCATGCATGAACATACCTTCGGTTTAGATCCGTGTCAGCGCACTCGAATCGACTCGATTCAAGATTATCATAATTTTATGAGATCTAAATAGGCACTAATTAAGCTTTAAGAGCTACTAATTTTCTAGAAGGATTTGTACCCGCAGAATATTTTTAAGATGTCATCGATCTGCTCAAACTAAATTCTTGAAAACCTTTTGGATATGCAGGGCTTCAGAGATGTGGAAAGAGTTGCAGATTAAGGTGGACAAACTATCTAAGACCAGATATTAAGAGGGGAAAATTGAGCTCCCAAGAGGAAAAGACTATTATTCGACTCCACGCTCTCTTAGGAAATAGGTACTAACAATTATAAGTCTTATACACAATTCTGTTCATATACAATATATGTATATGTGTGTGTGTGTGTGCATGCATATGTCTATGTTGGTTAAATTAGCTTGCTTTTAGGTGGTCAGCCATTGCAACTCATTTACCGAAAAGAACTGATAACGAGATCAAGAATTACTGGAACACTCGACTCAAGAAACGGTTGAGCAGGATGGGGATCGACCCGATGACTCACAAGCCCAAAAACAATCCAGGCGGCTCGACTCAATCAAGGGATGCTGCCAATCTGAATCACCTGGCTCAATGGGAAACGGCCAGGCTTGAAGCGGAAGCCAGGCTTGTACGCGAGGCCAAATTCATGTCTAACCTTAAGATCCTACGTAAAACTAACGTACCTCCTCCACTTGCACCGCCGCCGCCTCTGATGGTTGATGTTCCCTATCATGACGTCCTCAAAATCTGGCAATCAGCCGAATCATGGGCTGCAACTAAACCACATAAGCACGCCACTACTTCCTCGGCTTCCAGCAGCTTTTTCTACTCAGCGGCTGGAAGGCTAGAGTCGCCGACGTCTACCCTGAACTATCCTGTCTACGGCTTGACCCCTAACGTTGGGTTTGATAGCAGCCCTTTAATGGAAGCATTGGTGTCCAACGCAAACGGAGCTGCATGGGATGTTGGATCCGAACGAAACTACTACGCACAGCCGAAGTGCGAGACAGAGAATTCAGCTCAACCCCATCATGAATATAACAATAATGGAAACCCTTTGGCTTATGATTTGAATACAACGGGATCAATAGACCTTGTTTCTGATGACTATAACTCAGATGTATGGAGCGTCATGGACAGTGGATTCAAAAATCTTGAGGGCGACAACAATTATTGGGATTATTTATTAAATTTGGCGACTTCTCCCATGGAATCTCCGATGTTCTAGGGTTATTAGCTAGGTTCCTTGGATTATTTTTAATCATGTATGTATAAAAAAATGAGAATAAAGTGTTTCTTTGTATTCGTATTTCCAAGAAAAGTTCCTAAGTTTAATTTGTTTTCTTTTCTCTCCCCGAAATATATGTAAAAAGTACTCTTCATTTTTTTCCCCATTTCTATCTAAGTTTAGATCTTGAGCGTTGGAACATGCAACGACAATTTTCATCAGAGTACGTATATCGAGGAAGAATATGTAGACCCCAACCCGTCATGCAAACGTAATCGGGAAAATTACATTTAATTATGGGATGTCAGAGCACCACTCATTTACTATATNATTAAATCAATTATTTCAGCAACTCATTTATTTCTGAATATTTAAGAGAATTTAGTAATTTACAGTGTCTATTAACTCATGTTAGTTGGCTGCTGGCTTTTTGGCTCGAATTTAGATTAGAAAACATATATTTGAACTATTAAATAGTTTTTTGAATTCTGAATTATACCATAATTTTATGTTGTGTTTCGGAGCTAGATCCTCGGGTGGAAGAAACCAGTACCTTATCGATATTTGGTCACAACGTTGACTTGCCATCATGATAACATCTGTAATTCTGATGTGTCATCAGACAAAGAACTTAAATAATTTAAAAAAAAACAAAAAATGATCGACTAAGACTTAAAACATAGATAAAAAAAACTAACACATAGGATCAAAAGCTGCCCGATCGTATTCACGTGGATTTGCATGGATGCGTTTTTGTTATCGTATGGAGGGATATGGAGTAGGTGAAACTATAACGACGGCACGTTATGATTAATTAATCCAAGCAGCAGTGACGTCACACTGCACAGTATTAATTACTTCTCTTTTCGCTCTACCACGACGACGCTTTTAAATCAAAATAGCTAAACTCGTGGAAAATGAGAAATTACTACTAATCTTGTACTGTATTATTTGAGATATGTTCTATAAATATATAAAGTTAAGTAATTTTTTTGAAATTTATAATTTTTTTAAAAAAAATATTATTAACAGGATTATCTAATTATTACATTAATCGATTTTTAATTACTCGTTGATCCCAGCTTATTAGAGTTTGATTGCATACTGACCCGTTCCCGATCTTAATTGTAGAGATATTTCAGGTCCGATTGACCAATATTTGAATCATCAGACCCAAAATAACTTGGTATGCCTCGACTTGGGTTCCAAAAAACTGAAACTTAATAATTTGATTTTGAATTATAAATCGATATATCTTATATTTTGTAATTTTATCAACATTATAATCATTTGTAGATTAGATAAGTAATTAAATGTTTAAGTTGGTAATGGTTAATATGTTTTGATATAATAAATTATAATTTGATTTTATCAAAGCCAAATAACAAATAAATTGCAGAACGTACTAACAATTCCGTTAGTTGGACAGCTGCCATCGGAGACTTCTTGTCCACGCCTTCACCCGACTGCTGCTCTGAACTAGTGAATGGAGATTCATTCCCATTGTTATGCTCCGCTTTTGCAAGATGAGAAAGCTGACTGTTTTTCATTTTCGACACGCAATGTTGTCTTTCCTGTTGGTTATATTTCGATAGCAAGTAGTTTGTTAAGGCTAAATCAGTCAAATTTCTTGACATCCTGGGGACTGGATGACCTATGATTATGAACTCTTCCACTGGCCGGTATCCTCCTGCATGTATCCTTTTATCTTCTCTTCCACTGGCCAGCTATCTAGTTTTTGCTCAAGTGGCCCCTTTCAATTTTCGTGAAGATCACGAAAAAAATGAAGACAAATCTCCACCAAGTGTTGCTACCTACTATTGCAAAATCCCCAGCCAGCTATATATTAGCAAACTAAAACTCAAGTCTCCCAACAGCTTGAAGATTTGATTTGCATAAAAATCTTATATTAGTAAAATGAGTTGACCTGATCTATGTTTATTAAAAAAATTATACTTTTGATTTTTGTGTGTTAGGTTGAATATGAGATTTTTCACACGAAATTGATTTATAAAGAGTTTTGTGTAAAATAAAAGACAAAGCTAAACTTTTTCTAATTTCAATAAAATTAGCCGTATGTGGTATATAAAAATAAATTCTAGAGTTGTTTTTATCGGATTATCAGTTTAATGACTTCTTCTCAACCTTGTCAATGTTAAAATGTAATTATTCTTAAGATAAAATAATCGAGGTTATTTCAGGGAAAAAATTATTTCGGTAAGGGGGTTTCAGTATTTCATGGATAATAATTTTCTCAAATATTTTTTCTTTCTTTTAAAGTGAAAAACAATTGCAATCGATATCTCTGATCCTATGTGGAATGATCTAATTGGTTGAAACACCTATTTTTTACAACACCGGTAAAATCCTAGTACCTAAAATTAATAACAAATCAATCCATTTACAGAAAATGGAGAATGAACGTATTATTCATCAGTGGCACAACTCTTTCGCTCTGGCTTAATTCACTTCCATCGAACCGGAATCAAAATTAATTATTTGCTTGTTTTTTGAAAACTTTAATATTTAAAGCAGCAAAAACCCAGTTCAAGTTTTGACTCTCCGCCATTTTAAGAGTGGAATCTACGACCTTTTTCAAATATTGGATTGTTGAAAATCCTAGTTTTGGATATGGGTACCCGAATTCAAAGGCAGAGTCTTTTCTTGATTTTAGTGGCTGGTTTCTTGTTATTGGTTCGGGTCGAGTCGATTCGGTTCGATCTGGAATCGAGTCACACCAAGTGTATATCAGAAGACATAAAGACCAACGCGATGACTGTCGGAAAGTATCATATTGTTAACCTTAATGAGGGTCAGCCTTTGCCCGATTCTCACAAAGTCACTGTCCGGGTAATATTTGTATTCATGCTTTTTAAATTTTGGATTTTAGGATTTTTTCGTAGTTAAATATTGGGTATAAAGTTTTATAATCTTTTAATTGGTTTGATTTTCTTCAACTTCTGCCTCTTTTGGTGCGTGCGCTGTTTCTATCAGGATCATTTTCTGTGTGGAATGAGCTAGTTTTAGGTGTACAACGGTTTTGACGACATACAAAATCAATTTGTAATTAGTTACTTTCATGATCAAGGGACTTAAACGGGTTCGGAATCAGTCTATGCGTGGAATTGATTGTAAAAACCTGTCTTTTGTTTAATATTTCATTGAATCTCCCTCTGGATAACATGTGTGCACAATTTTTGGCTTTGTTGTTTATGGTTTACAAAAAAAAGGTTCGGACCATTGTAAGTTAAAGGCTCGCATAGCAGACCATGTTTTTGAGAATTAAATGGTTGTTCGTTGTTGTATGATAGCTTAGGAAATGTTATTTAGGGATTACTGTCATGGTTTATCCCAAAAGCACTCTACACTTTTTGTTGATTATCCTCCTTGTTTGTCCTCTGTTTTTTTTATGTGGATGATCTATATGTCTCCAAATTTTATTGGTACTTGTAGGTTAGATCTGCATATGGAAACAATTATCACTATTCAGACCATGTCAGCGAGGGAATGTTTTCATTTCATGCACCCGAAGAGGGTGACTATAGGGCTTGCTTTTTCGCTTCTGATCACAAACCTTCTACTACTATGACCGTTGATTTTGAATGGAAGTCTGGTGTTATTGCCAAGGATTGGACAAATGTTGCCAAGAAAGGTTCTATTGAAGTAAGTGGTCGTGTTTCATTTACTCCTATTGGTTGTGTTCTGCAGTTTTGTGCTGACAGATGAAAATCAATAAAAAGGTGAATTGGATTTTGACCATCCTTTCTATTTTTAATCTTGAGCTTTTTTCTTCAGTTGATGGAAATAGAATTGAAGAAAATGTTTGATACGGTCCAGTCAATACACGACGAGATGTTCTATCTACGTGAGAGGTAAAAGGCTAAGTCATGCTCTTTGATGAACTTCGCCATTTTCAACTCTGAAGAATAGTGCTATATTTCCATTTAATTTTTATTAATATTGTAGGGAAGGAGAGATGCAGTTGCTGAATAGATCAACCAACTCGAAGATGGGCTGGTTGAGCTTTCTATCCCTTGTTGTTTGCCTCTCTGTGGCAGGGCTACAGCTATGGCATTTGAAGTCCTTCTTTGAAAAGAAGAAGCTTATTTAATCTTTTTGGTTATGAATTAATATCTTGACGATCTGCTTAGGGGAAGGTGGTAAAAACATTTTTGATCCGATGAATGTGTTATTGACTTTCAAAGGTGTCTTAAAATGAAAGGAACCAAGAGAAATCAACAAGGTTTTTGGCGCAATTACTTCAAAGTCTGATGTCACAAACATATTTGAATATTATATTTTCCAAAACTACAAATATATATTCCCTTGATTTTTTAACTTGGAACATAAATTTAATTAGAAACTAACTCTAAGTTGTCGAGTTGACTTTTTTTAATTATGATAAAGAATTATTATAGTTTATTCTCGATATTTTACATTTTTTTGTTCGTAAACTCCAAAACTGCGATTGGTAAAATTTGAAATTGTTGTATTTTCAGGCTTTACAAATATAAAAAAAAATTGTTTAATAAAAAAGCATCCAAATAATCCACGGGATTTGTAGTAGTTAGTTACACGTATAAAGAAAAAAAATTAGAGTATGTTTATGATTTCACGAATCTTTATATGTGAGATGAGTCAATTATATCGATATTCATAATAAAAAGTAATACTTTTTCATGGATGATCCAAATAAGAGATATATCTCACAAAATACGATCTATGAGACCGTCCCACACAAATTTTTGTCAAAAAAATTATGTCCTTTAAACTTCGTGGCAAAGACTATTACGAAATTATATATAAAAAAAACATCCAAAATAAAACTTTTTGGAATTAAATTTGAACAAGATTGAGTATTTTAATTGGATATTTTTTTGATGTTGAAAATTAAGATCTGGAATACCAAATTTCAACTTTGTAGGATTGTAAAATTGAAATGGCTTAATTATTAATATAGAATCTGAGTATAATAAATTCGGGCTCAATATTTCAGTTCCTCGCCTTAAAAATCACCGCATCAACTCATTACTCGACTTGATTCGTGCTCATACTTTGCATAGAGATGGAGATCGATTTGACACCAAAGTTGGCGAAAACTTTGTACGGTGGAGACGGCGGGGAGTACCTTGCTTGGTGCCCAAACGATCTGCCGATGCTTCGTCAAGGAAACATCGGCGCCGGAAAGCTTGCTCTTCACGAATACGGCTTTGCTATGCCACGGTACTCCGATTCCGCCAAAGTTGCCTATGTTCTTCAAGGTATTGGTTATCAACTCATACATGTTTCTTCTTCGATTTGTTTCTTCGATTTGTTTCACGGTTGTTGATATGCGGTCTGTTTAGATTTTGGGTTTATAACAGATTTTGTGTGGTGGTATAAGTATTTTAGGGCTATTGAAATTATTAGTATAATACCTAGCCCAAGATCAGTTATTCTCTGTATATTTAACAGAATCGATCACGAAAATATGTTGAATGTATCTTATTTTAGTTTTAATTTTGTGGTTACAAGTTTCTCTCCTTTAAATTTGGTAACATTTTGTTAGAGAATATATCGACGTCAGCTTTTACTTGGAATTTAGCAGGAATCTATTCTTTGGCTGGGGGCTTAAAAATTTGAATAGTTGGCAGTGTGTAAGTTTTTTTTTTTTTTTGTTTTTTTGTTTTTTTTTTATTATTATCGTCCATATTAACTCTAATTGCTTTGTTATCCTCGAAAGTATATATTTTTATCGGTGCCAAATATCTATCCTAATTGCTTTGTTATCCTCAAAAGTATATATGATTATAATGATGGATTTTTATAAGGTTGTGGACTGGCTGGGATTGTCCTCCCTGAACAGGAAGAAAAGGTTCTTGCGATCAAGAAGGGTGATGCCCTCGCCTTTCCATTTGGAGTTGTCACCTGGTGGTACAACAAAGACGACACAGACCTAGTTATCCTCTTCCTCGGTGACACCTCTAAAGCTCATAAATCCGGCGCGTTCACCGAATTTTTCTTGACTGGCTCCAATGGCATCTTCACCAGTTTCTCAACTGAGTTTACCGGCCGAGCATGGGACTTTGAAGAAAGCACTGTGAAGACCCTTACTGGGCAGCAGTCTGGCCATGGGATTGTGAAGCTCGATCCCAACTTCAAGATGCCAGAGCCGAAGAAGGAACATTACAGTGGCATGGCATTAAACTGTGAAGAAGCTCCACTAGATGTGGATATAAAAAATGGTGGAAAGGTTGTGGTTCTGAACACCAAGAATTTGCCTTTGGTTGGAGAGGTTGGACTGGGGGCTGATCTTGTTAGGCTTAATGGGAATGCCATGTGTTCTCCAGGATTTTCATGCGACTCAGCTCTGCAAGTCACGTACGTTGTTCGTGGTAGTGGGCGTGTTCAAGTTGTTGGTGTTGATGGGAAGCGTGTGCTGGATACAACTCTAAAGGCTGGTAATCTCTTCATCGTCCCAAGGTTTTTTGTAGTCTCAAAGATTGCTGATCCTGATGGTATGGACTGGTTCTCCATCATCACAACACCCAAGTGAGTATACATTTAAATATTTGGTGAATTTACATCTTATTCCCCCACGTTGCTGTATATGCTAATACAAAATGTGAGACTTACGATCCTACAAGGCACACAAATAGCGTATTCCTGATCACTATCCTTTTTATTAAGAAAGAATTTGAATTTGTGTACTGCAGTCCTATATTTACTCATTTAGCTGGAAGGACATCTGTATGGAAAGCATTGTCTCCGCAAGTTCTGCAAGCAGCTTTCAATGTCAGCCCGGATGTGGAGCAGAAATTCAGCTCTAAGAGGATGTCCGAAGAAATCTTCTTCCCACCAAATTGATTAACCCTTTTTTTTTCCCCTTTATAAGCTCAAGAGGATTTTTTTCCCAAGTTTCGTTTTAGTTTAAGTGCAGCAATAAGAGTATTAGGAACAGGGATTGTTACTTGTGTTTTCGCACGGTAACTTGTGGTTTATAATAATCTTATGTGATTATATCGATGCTGCTATATAGCGGATACATCCATACGTGAAATTTCATGGTTATTTTTTTTAAATCAATATGCAAAAATTTCAAGTGGGGCATAAAATTCATTTGGTGTTCAGAACAGCATTGGCTAAATTTATTTTTAACTTAAAGACCGCCGAAATAATAACGATATTGACACCCATTAAATTACATTACAAAATCACTATCCATCAGCAACTCAGGTTCGCTAAACCGCAGTCAGACCATCTTTTAATGACACTGTCTATCGTCCAAACAAAAAATAGGCAGTTGGTGCCATTCAACGCAAGAATTTTAGAGCAAGCACTAACTAGTATCAAATTTTGTGTCAAACGTACAATAATAAGCAACTAAATATATGTTGAATGGACAAAAAAGATAAAGTACTAAATTCCACTTACAAATTAAAATTCAAATTACAACCCAATGTCCAACAAAAAAATTGCAAGTCTAAAAGAAAATATTGAAATATAATACAATATCATACACGCAATTGCACGACACTATCGTTACTGATCTTCTACTTTTCTACCATCAGTAAGTATAATAATTTCAACACGGTGGGTGTGAGAATTCGAGTGAAGCTTCGGTTTTTTTTTTGAAGAAAACTACCAAAATTTTCAAACAGATCATAACCGCAGATCAAAACATAGTTAGAATTCAATATCACTGTACAATATTAGCAATGTGCTGCTGTCTGTGGAAATAATACACACACTTCCTCCAGAAGCAACAGTAATCAAGCCAAATCCTATTTCGTAAGCACGCTCAGGGGAAAAAAACACAAATATCATTCATTTTTAGACATCATCTATACTATTCAAATGCTAACAATCTGGCAAGTCTTTACCTGGAAAAATTGCAGGAGAATGGCATCATGAAAAAAATTGAATCTGGATCATGGTGCTATTCACTGGAGACTGAACTTACACCACAGTCACCTAGATATGAATCTTGATTTGGGAACACTTCGGATTGTAGAGACGGAAAAATCTTGTTCACGTGTAACCATGTTTGCTCCCATACGTTATCTCCTCCTAGAGTACTGGTAGGTACGTGCACGCCCTTGGCCTTCATGGCAAACAGGATGTTTCTGAGAAGGTCAGGCACTAATTCTTGATGCTTTTCACTTCTTCTAACTTTTAGCTTCATATACCTTTCCATTCTACCAATTACATTGCGCCACAACTTGCAGAAGCTGGGCAATTGAGATAGTTCTTGGAGTTGATGAAGGAACACTGCAGCAAGGAGCTTCAAGGCAAGAACAAGGGTCCCTTCTATGTTACGGTACTCCTTTTGAGTTTGAGGGTTTCCTTGTGCAATTTCAGCCAAGTCGTCAAGCGTCGTGAATATAACCATTTCAAAGCATTGAGGCCATAAGTTGGGCGGAAGGAAAATGTCATCTACACCAGTTAAGCACGTTTGTAATGATAGAAGAGCATGGTTTCTAACTTCTTCTCTCTGGTCTAAACAAACCTTTCGTAATCCTTGAACAAGCCTAAGCCACATCTCACCAATATCCTGACATAATTTGCCAGCTTCCACATCTGCCATAGCTTCCCTTGCATCTTTGGCCCATCGTACCAAACAAGAAACTGAGCCTACCATAAGTTCCACAGCATGTACAGATCTATCAGTCTGTCCAACACGAGATTCTGCAAATTGTCTGGCTGCGTCAGCACAAAGCACGAAATTAGCGGGTGACAAGTGGGATCCATCAGACATTATAAAAGATAGGGCTTCGAATCCTGATTCAGAAGCATCTGGGTGTCTAGCTGTGATAGATAGTAAAGAAGTAATGGTTCTCCATCCCATTGGAGATCGAATATGAGTAGCATTTGCTTTCACCAGGCGACTGACTTCCAGAGTTATTTGCTCACAATATTGGTCAGCAACTCGTGCATCAAGCTTGAGAACCAGTTGTAGTGATCTCAAAAGTTCATCAGCCAGGTTCTCCTTGTATGGAAGCAGGCGCTGGCAAATGCGAAGAAGCCCGAAAACTGCCTTCTCGACTAAGGCGCAAGCCACTACTGTCGATTGAACAATATTAGCAATATGATCATATACACCCTGCCAAAGAAGTCCGATTCTGTCCCTGTTGTTCAACGTAATTGCAATCAATAATTCCAAGCAGAAAACTGCAGTGTCCTCATCCTCGGGTGAGCTATTACCCTTCTGGGGTCGCCCAGCAGCCCATATGAGAGCTCTCGCAAGTTGCAACAAAGAATCAGCATGCAAAAACTTGCTTTCTGTGAAGATGCTGTCAATGTGGCACTTCTGAATCGTTTGAAGCGTGCGTTGATGAGCGGCAAGTTGTTGTTCAGTTGGCTGAGATCTTGGCTCTTCAGTATCAAGTGACAAGAGCTGACTGAATCGGCCCATCAGGCCAGAAGATCGCCTAGGAGTGCCAATGGATTGAATATGAGCAGCAGACAGGGAACTTGTGAGAGGCTTTCCATGCACAGGATCAGATGACATCTCCGATTCATCAGCTGCATCACTGGCCACTCGAGCAGGAAGAAGGCCAAGCTTATGTAATCTTAAGATGCAATCCAAAATATTTCTCCAGCCAGTACGTATAAAATCTCCATACCTATTTGCAATGGTGAAAACAGTGACAGTCGCCATTCTAGCTTTTGCATCATCACCAAAGGCTAGAACTGGCTCCTCAACAGATAAGGGATTCAGTAGTGTTGTAAACTTACAAAGAGACACTACCAGATCATCTAAAATATCTTCAAGGTGATGACATGCAGATATCTTGGCAACAGCCAAGAAACCATCAATACATGTCTGATAAACATCCTCATGTTCCGCGTGATCGAAAACAACAGAGATAGCAGCAATTGTTGGACCTGACATGATTGCAAACATGTCATGGTCAAGGTAGGCCCTGGAATCAGCCATAATATATGGAGAAGTTTTATTAGATTTATGCATCAAATCAATCCAGCGGCTTGGAGTCATTTCAGCAAAACCAGTTCCTTGTTCAGGTGTTGTGCGAATCTCATTCTTGCAGATCGCATAATACAGCTCTGAAAGGAACTCCCGAGGGAGATCATTACCTCCATTAATGTGCCTGTTGTTCCTGATGAAATCCTCTTCGCTCATTTTCTTCTTCACCTGTATATTATGCTGGTCCGTGTTCAGCATAATAATGGAATAAGATAAAAGTAGAGCAGCATCTTTATTAGCTAGGATCTGTGGTGATTGCTCATAATATCTCTCTGAGAATGCCTCAAGCACTCTTTGTATCTTCTGAGATTCTCCAGGCAATCGGAAAGTCTCCAGAAACAAGCGTAATGCAGTATCGAGATTCATGTCTTTGAAATCAAATGTTCCAGCAAATTCATGTAGAACCTGAACACAAAATTCATCATGATTTCCAAGAAAATCCCCAACAAGATTTTTATCCAGTCCAGCGGTATAGCGGAAAAAACAAGCCACACTCTGTGGGTCAAGTTTCTCGGGCAACAGGTGTGTTCCTTGAAGAAATTCTAATCCTTTTTTAGGATCACGATTGAAGTGATCGGCCCCAATCATCAACCTTCTTTTGATATACTTCTTTTTGCGAGCAAAAGGAACCCAATGATCAGGATCACCAAAGTTCTCACATTTCACCATCCAAAATGGGGTATACTCCTCAAGATATACAGGAGTGGGTTCAGAACTAAGAGATCCATTGCCTACTCTCTCAGCCATTCCCTGAATCACAGCAATCAGGCCATCCAAGGCAAGAATGTGCATCGAGGACAATGGACAATTCACTGGAAAAGCACTCCTTGACAATAGATTAGCAAGGTCTTCAAAGACATTGCTACAGGTTATATCACAATCTAAATTCGCATACATCTCAACCATGAATGTTTTCTGCCTACAAAAATCAACTAAAGCCTCCATGGCAACCTCCTGCTGCTGGTATGAAGCTCCAAACCGGCTTTGTGCAAGTCTCAAAATCACACAGGAAAAGAAAGCCTCAAGCTGAAGCTTCAGTTCAGAACGCAAATGCTGATACATGTTGAGAACAATACTACAGACCATAGAAAGAATCAACGGGCTCACTGATAGTCCAAATTGCATCAGATTACGAAATAGTTCATCCTGTAACAAGTTCAATAGTCTAGGATGACGGTGAATAGCTGGGCCACCCAATTCTATCGCTGAATTAATCAAACCCAAAGCAAAAAGAGGCACATCTTCATCAAATGTTATATTATTGGCTCTAGAATCCATTCCGACATGTTCAACAACATTTAACAATGAACACAGGAAGTGAAATATCTCAACCACGCAGGGTAGGCCATACGGCTCAGTCATTAAATGCAAGTCAAATGGAACAACATCCTTCTCGTTATCACTTCTCATCGTATTTTCGTCTGTCAGGCTGTTGATGAGGCCAGAGGAAGTAGGATTAATAACCCCAGGAGCAAGTTGGCCATCATAGTCAGAATTTCCAGTGTCATTTTCAGATTTCCTAACAATGCTATGATCAGAATCAATTCCAGCAGTCTGCACAATAAGAAAAAAAGTGTAAAGTTCCTCAATGTATACGAGGTGAAAAACAAGAGATAGTCCATTGGCAGGATGGAACCCTGCAGATCAAGGTCCACAAAAATATAGAAAATCCACATGTAGTCACAAGCACAATAAATTTATCAGCACACAAAAAATGATAAACCACTCTCAGTTTCTCTGATACTTACGATGAAGCATTATATTTTGGAACTGGTAAACTGACAGAAATCGCAATGGGACATTTTAAATAATGCATTCACAAGAATAAACAGAATGCAAACATTCAGAAAAAAATAATTATTAAATGGTCCACAGAAGAAACAGATATTATTCACCTCAGTTTTCAAAGAACTGCCTCCTCTAACAAGTGATTGTTCTGTCGTGTCAACATCTGGAAGGTGCGAAAAAATGCATCTGACAAGTTCATGCATTGTGTGGCGAGAAATCCGCTGTAACAATTCACCTTTGCTTCCTGCTTGATGAACTATTCGGAAGCAAGCATTCACAATAGTACAAACATGTTGATTGCTTAGCATAACTGATGCTTTACTTTTCATGCAAGCCAATAAGATCTGAAGTATCTTCATTAGTACGACTTCTTCAGATGAAGGGTCAGTGACCTCAAATCTGCAGCTTGTAACAGCATCAACTACCAAATGCATAGCATCCTCAACATTGATAGTGTTTATACCCAGCACATCCAGTGCCAAAATCTTGTAAACAGCCGACAAGGCCACGCCGGTAATTGGTGCACCTGTTTCATCAGACCGAATTACATCAAGAAATGGTTGGAGATACAAGGAAGGATTGACGGACTGCCACTGATGCTGCCACGAAAATATTTGCTTTCGCAATGTTTTAAGAGATTGAATGAGGGAATGCTCCAATTGATCATCGCCAGAAACATAACGACCTCCCCATCTCACATTCCTCCTCATTACTGCCAAAACAGAACCTATCTCTGAGTTAATTGTACAAGCCAAAACAGCCATACTGGAAGAGGTTGTCTCACAGTCCTCAGGTTCCTCTTCAATTGCCTTGATGCTAGACTGTAGCCTTAAACGTCCCATCACTGACTATCCAGGTCAAGATTTCAACTAAAATGGTCGGTAATAACTGTTTCAAAAGGAGAAGCTGGAAAAAATCCAAAGAATGCAACCCATGATCTAGAAAAAAGATCAAACAAAGATGCACGTGTTGGAATTTACAAAATGGGGATTCTACAGTTCAAAATGGGGATTCTTATATCAGAAAACTCATCGAGCGAACATTCACCTTATACACAGAGGAGATGGCTGCAGCGTAGATCCGCGAGTTTGACGAGGACGCAGTTTAAAGAGAATGAATCTGAGCTACTTCCCGACGACTTTCAGTATTCCGATCAGCGGCGCCGGCGAAATTTTCGTTTCACTGTTGACTTTTGAATGGAGGAGTTAATAGCGAGGATAAAAGAGGAAAACGTAAAAATCGTAAGGCGCATGGAATAATCATCATAATTCAAAAATAAAAAGAAAACAAGAGACGACGACGTTTACTAGAAGTTAGGAACTGTTCCGAATTTCTTTGAAATTTTCTTAAAACCAAAGTCCACATTTCAAAATGTTATTAAGTTTTCTTGGAGTGAAGAGAATTTGGTTTTCGAGTTTCAAATATATTTTTCGATTTAGTATTAATTTAATTTCAGTATAATTTTCTAAAATTATAATTATTAAATAATTCAAAGCAGTCATGCCTTCATTAAAAATAAAAGCTAAATATAGTTTGGTACATTAAGTTAGATAAAATAATTTTGATCGTTAAAAAATGTGTGATTTTGGTTATCAATCCCTTGTTATTTATTACTCATGCTTTTATTGACTTTGATTTGAAATTTAACACAACACAAAAATTCTCATGAGACTATTTAATGAGTTAATTTTATTAAACTAATTTTTTATTTTAATAACTCGTGAAAATTATTATTTTTCATGCTTAAAATATTATTATTTTTATTATAAATATAATCCGAACTTAGATTGTAAAATATAAAAATAATTTGGACAAAAACTACACAATGTTGAAAATAAGAGTTGAAATTATAGAATGTTGAAAATAAGAGTTGTAAATATTGAAAATTAGTATGTAATGATGTATGTAATGATGTATTTATTTTTGAATTATTTCAAAAAATCTATAAATAAGTCTCTCAATATGTGAAGAAACACACAATTGAGTAGACAAAATTTTATAAAGTGTGTAGTTTAATATATTTTGTGAGTTTGAGATTTTTTTTACCATAAATTTTTACTTTTAACACGTTATCAGCACGATACTCGAAGGTTCGGTTCTCTATATTTTTCCAAGCTACAAAAAAAAAACGGTAACAATATTCAAAATTAAGAATATTTATTTTACTGATTATTTATTTTTATTATGTATATATTTAATATATAATATCATGTTATTATATAAANTTTTTTTTAAAGATTTTGTAACGGTCATAAACGGTTAGTTTTTACCCTATAAATATGATTTACAAACGCATTCAATCACTCCAAACTTACTCTTCCTCTCTAAAAATTTTATTCATCAAATTTTCGAAGAAGAAGAACATGGTTCTTTCAAGGTTATTTTGTATAATTATTTTGGTTATTATACTCACTAGTCTTGTATTTATCGGAGAATATCCGCCTCGCGTATTTTCTTTATTTTTAAGAATGCTTGTACTTATAATTTATCTGTTACTTTGTATTGTCATAATAATAGATTTAGAACTTAACTAATAAAATGTATTGTTATTTTTATAGTACAACCATGTCAAATTTGACAAACCTCGAATTTGTTGCGCTTGACATCACGAGAAAAAATTATATGTCATGGACTCTCGATGTCATATAATAACCACTTCTCGATGTAGTCATTGGGTCTAAATAGGACCATTAAAGAAAATGGTATCTCATCATCATAAGAAAAAGCAAAAGTTATTATATTTTTGCGTCGACGTCTTGATGAAGGATTAATATGTTAATATCTCATTGTAAAAGATTATATGGCTTTATGGAAATGATTAAAGGAAAGATTTGAACATATAAGGGAAGTTATACTTCCGACCGCCCATGATGAATGGAATACGTTAAGATACCAAGATTTTAGGAAAGTCAATGATTACAACTCGACGATGTATCGAATAATTTCGCAATTAAAATTTTGTGGACATGAGATTACGGAATTGAAAATGCTTGAAAAAACATTTTTCACTTTTCACGCATCAAATATAACTCTACAACAACAATATAGATTGCGTAGATTTGCGAGATATTATGAACTTATCGCATATCTTCTTGTGGCGGAAAAGAACAACGAGCTGCTAATGAGAAATCACCAGTCCCGACCCACTGGATCAACGGTATTTCAAGAAGTAAATGTTGTAAGTAAAAATGAAATTAAACCCGAAAACCAAAATCAAACTCAAAGACAAGGTTTTGATAAAGGTCGAAATCAAGGTCGTGGTCGTGGACGTGGAAGTTGTCGTTGTCGTGGTCGTGGTCGCGGCTGTGGTTTTGAAAACAATCAAGATAGTTACTTCTATAATTCATCTCAAAAGAACGTCAGGAACCAACCACTAAAAAGACATCATGAGAAAATGAGTGTTAATGAAAATCAGTCAAAACGATTTGAAAGTTCCTGTTTTAGATACGGCACTCCAAGACATTGCTCTCGTATTTTTCGAGCCCCCGAGCACATTTGTAAGCTCTATAAAGAGTCAATAAAGAGAAAAGAAAACGAGACCAACTTCACTGAATACAGTGATTGTTTGAGTGATTCAACTCATTCTGATGCTGCAGATTTTCTGAATGATTTCTCTAAAAAGGATCAATATATTGGTGGAATTGAAATGTAAAATATTTTATTTTTCATGTGCTCATATGCTAATGTTTTATTGTATAATCATGATATGTCTTATATTTTTCAATAAATTACATATGTATTGTCAGTAATTTTTTTTATTGAATCTTTTTTTTTAAGTTCAAATATGAAAACTGCTATGAACAAAGCTAAACAAGAAACTAATCCCATGGAAGTTTGCATACTTGATAGTGGTACAACGCACACTATTCTCTGAGATAAAAAATATTTCTTGGAACTAAAACCAACAAAAACAATGTTTAATACAATATCAGGTCCTGTAGACTTGATTAAAAGTTGTGGTAAAGCACATTTTTTGTTACCTAATGGTACAAAAGTTCTGATAAATGATACTTTGTATTCACCACAATAAAAAAGAAGTTTGTTAAGTTTTAATGACATATATGCACATGGGTATGATACTCAGACAATAAATGAAAGAAATGAGAAATATATGTGTCTTACCACATATAAATCATGAAATAAATATTTAGTTGAAAAACTATCAACGCTCCTTGCTGGATTGCATTATACACATATAAGTCCAATTGAATCAAATATGGTAGTTGATAATTCTTCAATATTAATCAATTGGCATGATCGATTAGGACATCATGGTTCAACAATGATGCGAAAAATTATAGAAAATACACACGGTCATCCGCTAAAAGACCATAAGATCTTTTAAAATAATAAGTTTCAATGCAAAGCATGTTCTCTTGGAAAAATTATTATAAGACCATCACCAGCTAAAATCCAAACTGAATCACCTATGTTTTTGAACGGATTCATGGTGATATTTGTGGGTCAATTCATCCACCATGTGGACCATTTATATATTTTATGGTATTGACCGATGTCTTCAGCAGATGGTCACATGTATGTTTATTATCAACTCAGAATGTGGCATTTGCAAGATTACTTGCTCGGATAATAAAATTGCACAATCAATTTTTCGATCATACAATCAAGAAAATTAGAGTTGATAATGCTGGTGAATTTACTTCCCAAACTTTCAATTATTATTGTATGTCAATGAGAATTACTGTTGATCATCCTGTTACTCATGTACATACACAAAATAGATTAGCTGAATCATTGATTAAACGTCTACAACATATTGCTAGACCAATTATTATGAAAACTAAACTCGCTGTTTCTATATGGGAACATGCAATTTTACATGCTACTGCATTAATTCGAATTAAACCAAGTGCATATCATAAATATTCCCCATTGCAGATACCACTTAAATGTCACGCCCCGAGATCGGGGTTAGTCGACACCGGCGTTGCTCAAAAATCACATAATCGTCAAATAACAAGTCTTACAGTACAGTATATACCAATACCAGTTTATTTCTCATAATCAACAAAAGAATCTTCTTCACAACTTAAATACCAAAATAAACTGATTAAAAATGTTTTAATAGTACGGAAGCGATAAACATAAACTAAGTTTTAAAACTTCTGGGATAACTCGAGATCTTCTACCGTCCCCAAAATTGTTCTTGCTCGTCTTCATTCATTTGGTCTTCATTCTTATCTGGGTGGGGAGGAAGTAAGGGGTGAGTATTTTGATAAATACTTAGCAAGTGGGGGTCGTTCGAGACATGAAGCAAAATATACATATACTTGAATTCAAATTTTACGTAGCATATCATAACTTGAATAATAACGAATATTCATACTTCTTAATCATAACATGTCATCACATATCATATCCGTATAGCATAATTGTTTAGCACTGAAAGTCATCTCATTTCCATGGTTTCCTGATATCAGTCTCCTATATGTTAATCTTCTAAGGAGTGAGGCCATGTCCAATATGTTAATCCTCTATGGAGTGAGGCCGTACAACGGTTACCATCCCACCGTATAAGGGTAATAGTTCGAAAATCCTTTCCTATAACCAATCGAATCCTAACAGTGCTTTGAACATAATAACTTGACAAATCTTGAAGAAAATATATCATGAACAAGGAATTATGCTCGAACCAACTTTTAAAAACTGAAGGGGGATTCGTACACAAATTATAATTTCTTTAAACGCAAGCCCACTTCAAAGAACAAGTGTGGTAAACAAAAACTCACTTACAAAAGAATACATACATAACAAAAGCGCACTTACGAAGGAGAAGTGTGCAAATTATAGTATAACAAAAACTCACTTACCTTGAATAATTCGAAAAAATAAGTGCTGCATCTGGACTGCTGCAGAGCTTCGATACTCGGCACACTAAGAGAGCAAAGTCTCTAAAACTCGTAGGGAGAACTAGAGAGGAAATTTCGAAAGTGTTGAGTGATTGGAGGTATGAATTTCTAATGGCATGACTCTCTTATTTATAGGGGTTGGCTGCTATCCTGATGGTGTATTATCCTCGCGTTTGAACTTTGAATCAAACTTTAAATCTAGGATAATTATCATATCTTATCCATGATACTGGATAATTTCGAAATATATATATCAATTCCTTGTATATATTTTCGAAATATTCTCTTATCCAAGCATGCAAAATTTTCGAATTTTGTGTCTAATTCTCAATATTCGGTAGATCTTTTATTTTTCACTACAATTAAATCCATGCTCTTAAATCCCAAAAACCTCCTTTAGTAATTTCAAATTTATGGTAAATTATCTCAAAAATAATACTCTTGATTTTTCCTAAAATTCTGGTAGGCAAACTATTAAATTTTCCCATGCTTGTGTTTTTTTTATCGTGCATAATTTTTCCTATCTCCATAATTTCGAAAATCCTAATTAAATACTCCAAGATTTTGAAATTTAGGGATCATATTATCCTTTTACTTGATCTTTATCCAGTTATCAACATCATATCAAATCTTAAATCTTTATCTGGTATCCATATCATGTCAAATCTTAGACCTTTATCTGGTATAATCTTTCTGACTTTGAATTAATTATATCTCAAAAGTTATCTGCTTATATCCAAAAAATTCATTATTTAAATTCTTAGATCTTGGTTTATTTATCCCAAAATTAAGCTTATCATCAAAATTCTTATCTCCCAAAAAATCGGGGTTTCACGGTTCTGCGACCTTTACTACTGCTCATCGCATTAACGATTAGTTTGGATTAAAAACACTAAGCTTAAAAAAATTACTTTACAGTGTAGGGTTTTTTAAAATTGATTTTTGAACATAAATAAAAGCAGTTATATGT
Organism: Primulina huaijiensis; assembly: GCF_012295235.1. Lineage (NCBI taxonomy): Eukaryota > Viridiplantae > Streptophyta > Magnoliopsida > Lamiales > Gesneriaceae > Primulina > Primulina huaijiensis. Next base: position 360,894 of record NC_133319.1, read on the forward strand.
TTAATTATACAGCAAAAACAATCTCATATTTTTCGAAGTAAAGTTGAAGCATGAACGGTGAAAGCCATACATCAATATACCAACTCTAGAAGTGTATTTTAAAAGAAAAATTTGTTCTTGGTAAATTGCTTTGCTACTACCAGCGTGAATCTTATCATTATCGTGATTCGAACAGGATTGCATACGCTAATCAAGTTGATAACATTCCTCTGGACTGGGCTTTAGGTGCTTTCATCCTACTAAACTCGTCTAAATTGGACATGCAACATTCAAATTGGATTGCCAGTATAATAGGAGGCGACTCCGCAGCAGTACTGATGCTTCTATTCAGTATTTTCTTTATGTTGATACTAGTGACATGGATCATTTCGAAACTTAGAAAGCCTCAGATGAAAACTATCTATGATCTAGAGAAAGGAAAGTATATAATCACCCGAGTGGGTAGATATTCATAGCTTCACGCGGTTTGCTCGCACGAGGGAGCTGCTGAGTTACTCGATCATCTGAGGAAGTTGAAACACATCCTCATGATATTGACACATTAATTTAGAGTTAGAGATGAATTGATGGTGTGTTAGATGTTTTTTTACTGGAAAACATAGGAATGTCAAAAGTTGATACGTCTATTTAATTTTTATAGGTTGAATTACATATATTCCCATATTTCATAAGGAATTTTGATGCAAAAAAAAAAAAAAAAAACTTTGAAAATTTATCCGTCCATTATAATTATCTTATACTATCTATATATAAATGGTTGGACTTTAACAACTTGGTATCATTTTGTACCATTGTTTTACTTTTCTACCCCAACCATCCTCTATATGTATAAAATTTTATGATTTTAAAAAAATTGAACACTTTTAATTTTTATGATTTTAAAATTTTTAATTCAAATTTTAATATTTGATACATTTTGTTGTATTTTAATTTTTTTAAAAAATTACTAAAAATCATTAAGTTACAAAATTTCAAAAGTGTTTTCTAATTTTTTATATTCAAACTATAATTTTTCAACAAAAAATATTTATAAAATAATTGATAATTATTTATTCCATAATGGCCAGCCTGCCCCTATGTAAACCATTACTTAATTAATTAATCAATGACCCTATATGAGTTAAATTCAGCGAATTTTATTTTAGTTTATTAGATCCGCACAAAAGGTAATTTGAAAGAATAAATTCTAATATACAAAATTTTTTGTGAGACTGTCTCATACGTCTGAGACGAATTTTCTATTTAGATCAAACATGAAAAACGTTACTTTTATTATAAATATATACAAGATTGACATGTTTCACGAATAAAGATCCTTGATATCGTTTCACAAGAGTCTTTTTAATATTAGATACGTTGTTTAAATTTTAATGAATATCTTTAAACATACAATTGATCAAAATATTATAAATTGCACTTTCAATTCTAGCCTATTTTTGCATTTGATAAAATTGGTAAGAATTTATTATTTTATTTTATTTTTTTGAAAAGGATTTATATTTGGAAATGAATATTTTTTGCCTTCAATTAAAGAAAAAATGAAAAAGATGGGAACGATAGAGTAAATATGGGGAACAAGTCAATAGCAGCTTCGAATCAAAACGCGTGATGGCTCTATAATACGTTGCGAATTGGGGCATTCGATCGACCTACATATTCTCTCTTGGCTGGGCGACCATTTTGCGATTTTCTATCCGTTTCCGATTTATCCACTTCTTTGTTATCCAGGTACCACTTCTTTACTTTTAACACACACAACTTTGACTTGAACCTAATCAAGAGATGGTTTGAACCTGGAGGTAGCCTGATTATAAGCTATGCGCTCTAGATATTCGGCGAATGCTCCAGTAAGAAAGTGCTTCTAGTTTTCTTGCACAAACCAAATATGTACTCGGCCAACTGAAAATCTAAACAACAACAATTGTTATGAGTGAAGCTTTCAGTTTTGCTCTTGTTTGTTCTGATTGCAAATAAACTGTTTTACCAGTGGTGTGATGTAAACGAATTATGTAAAAGGGTTGGTATGGATAGGGCACGACAAAAGAAAGTGCAGAAGTACGAGGAGTTTGTTGATCGGCGACTGAAACCTGATCTTCTTCGAGCTATGGCGGAGCGGTGACTTTCCCTTGCCTTTTACTTCAGCTCTTTTTTGTTAGCTTGCCTTATAGGACTTCGTTCTCACTGTTTTTCTGTCAAGTATGTAAAAAATGTTGATTTCTTATTATTTTTTAATTGTCAAACTAATTTTCTGGTGAAACCCATCCTCTGTTGTTGCTAGCTCTGTTCCAACTGATTATGGGTCTTGCTATGCGAATTTAATGGGTTTGTGTTTAGCTGTTTCATCAACAATGGGTACAAAATTTATTTGAGCGGCCTTATTGTTTCCATTTACATTGCAGGGACAAGGTGTTTGAGCAACAGAAGATTTTGTATCCATCCAAGTTTTCCTTTGTTCTGTCTAGTGTTGGTTTATATCTTGAAATCATCACAAAAGAAGGCATTTGCCACCAAATTAAAATGTTTTTTTTTTTTGGTGAAATGCATATTTTTCAAGGATGTTGTAATTTTGGGAGGAAAGATTATGGAGTCATTTTTGCTTTAAATTTACTTAACTTTTGTCCTCATAGCTCTGATCTGAAAAGAAACATCGAGAACCTGGAGAAGAACAGCGTGACCAGTCTTAGGACAATGGTCAACCTTGGTTCTGAAGTTTATATGCAAGCTGATGTGTATGTCTTTATACCCTTTCCTTTTTTTGTTTTGGGTGATGGCTATACATGAGGAGATGGCCTTTTAAAACACCATATGTAGGATAAGTGCGCTAATGTTCACGATAGATTCTATTTCTTGGTATAATTGCTAGTAAGATGTCTAAATGTGGTTTTGATTTTTGAAATTGTAGAATGTTGATTTTGGGTGTTGGAGTAAAATTAATTTGGTATTCATGTGATTTCCGTTGAACATTATCTGAATGGATAATTTGAATGCAGGCCAGATACGAGTCATATATTTGTAGATGTTGGACTTGGATTTCATGTGGAGTTTACCAGATCTGAAGCTCTCAACTTTATTGGTACCAAGGAAGAACAGATATTGAGGTATTTATCTCCATTAGAGAATATTAAAATAGTCTGTACCCTAGTTAAGTGGAACAAAGTTACTTTTTGTGAGTAATAATAAAGCATCAAATAATTAGGAAATGCCTTATTTTGATTACTTTCTCAATTCCTTGTTTTAATTTTGAATGGCCACCTGTCCAGCAACATGCCATGATGCATCTGAGTATATCAAAGTTGGATAAAACACGACTTTGTAAAAACATTGTAGATTGTTCTTTTGTACGGCCTCTTTCTTGATTCATAAAATATTTTGCTTCCATTCGAGTTTCGGTTCTTGAAAGTAAGCAAGCTGATATTTTTTAATATGCTCTACTAAAATAAAGACGCATTTCTGGCAGGCTAATTGATGAGTACACTCGCTTAATTGCATCGATTAAAGCTCAGATTAAGATGGTATGTATGCTAACCGCCCTTCGGTTTAAAATTTCCTGCTTCAGTTCCACATTTCTCCAATTTGGATGAACAATGTGAACACTGTTGAGTTTTGCAATAATTCATTGATTCATACAGGTCTGTGAAGGAATTAGAGAGATCCTCCAGCTTCCAGTGAGTGAGCTATAGCATCAATTGGAATGAAAAATTTATCGAGTTTGGTATGCACAATACCATGCAACTTTACTGGCAAAATATTTTACCAATCCAGAATCTGAACATGTACTAGATCAACCTATCATTTATACCTCTGATCGTTGAGGAACATGTGATGAAATCAGAGCTCAATTTTGTTTTATTATATGAATGACATTTTTCCATTTTTTTGTTGGCTCGTCGGTTTTGAATTTATCAAATGTGTTTTTACTAATGATAAATCAAATATGGTGTGCGATATTTTCTTCTTTGTAGATGGAAAAGTAGTTCGTCGTTTCTTCTTAGAAAAAACCCCAATTGCAAGAATCAAATAATAATATCAAGGAACTTGATATCTTGAGATAGCAGAAGAAAAGGTAATGACAAGGAACCTAAAAATTACTCATTTGCACTGGATTCTCCACGGACCAGAGCTTTCCACTTAACTAGTGGGCAAAGAAATTATTAATGGAGTGCTGTAGCTAGACAAAATTCCCAATGCAGGCATCTGTACAAAAACCTTGTCCAAAAGTTAAAAAGGCAACTGATAAAGTAATATCAGAGAAATTATTATCTGACCTCAACAACAAATGAAAAAATCTCTGCATTCCGTGCCATTGCCATGAGCATGACAGAGTAACATATTCAGATTTTATGGTTTAGCAATGTAAGATGTGGCAACCCTTTCTTGTTCAGAGCCAAATAGGAGACTACTCCAGTTACTTGACCCATGTATAATTCTCGTCGATATTTGGTCGCTATCTTCTCCACCTGATGCATCATATCCACCGCTGGTCGATCTTGAGAATGGAATTTCATTCTGATTATCCATTATCAAATCACCTGATATGCTAATAATTTGCCTTTCCTTTTGGGATGCTGACGAGGCACCCTGAAAAGGATGGATATAAGGAGAATCTGAGCTACTGTCGGGGGATGAAGCAACGATTTTTGTCAAGTCTGGCATAGCTTGTCCCGTTCTGAAGGCACTTCGAGCTTCGTGCTGAAGAATTGTCAAACTTGTTGATGTCTCAGAGATTAGATTTCTACTGCTTTTAGCTTCTTCACTTGAAATTTTGGAAAGAGGTTGAAGAGGCATCTCTGCAGGCAGGCGGATTCGCTCGCTACCACCTGTCTTTCTATTACTATCTAGCCTTGGGGCTATACGACCACTACTTCCAAAACTACTGTCTGTTTCAATGGCATTAGACGCTCCGTTCCTCATTACACGCCGTAGAGTCTTGGACTTTTTCCTTGCCTCTGCAGCGGCCTTGGACACATCCTCGGCATTCAAACGGGCTAAAGTCCATGGACTGATCTTTACTGCCGCAGGATTCTTTTTCTTACTTGGCTCCTCTACCATGATCTTTTTTCCTAGTGAACTGACAGATCTCGTGTCTGGAGGGACTACATCGAACTACATAATAACAACATGTCATGAACCAGGCCTAAATTTAGTAACGTGTATTAGGTAGAAAATGACGAGTTGACATAAGCAGGAGCTCAAAAGGGTGATAACCAACGCAAACATGGTACCTAGGACCCCAATGGTACCATTTTGAAAATTTTGCATTTACCCGATCTTCTAGAAATCGGCGCGGGGGAGTACACCATGCTGCTCGATGGAAATTGTTGAAGGAGCTTGTGCTGCTAAAACCAGTAATAGAACTAACAGTAGACATCTGAGGGCTATGCTGGCCTTCAGAAGCTTCTTGTTCTTGTTCTCGTAATGCAATAATGTAATCATAAGTGCTAATTCCCTGCCGATCCAACCAAAATAATTGTCAGCAAAAAGAATGAGTTTTCCTGTGAATTCATCACCCCTTAGTATTACTAGCAAAAGCTTAATCGAACAGAAAAAAATCAAAAGAGACATGAGACCTTTTTTTATCAAAAGAATGTGAAAGAAGAACAGCTGAGCAATTGGCAGGGTAGCAATCATGGCCAATATGGTGCAGACTGCCTGTATTATGTAAAGAAACACAATTTCAACTTGTTCTTCTAATAAATCAGCGAAGTGTGAATTATTAGCAATTGGCTCCTACGCCTATATTCATTATTATGTCCTTTAGGGCAAGCATACTTTTATGACAATTGACGAACATTCATTCAATTTATAAGAGGATGCAACACCAATTTGCCAGAAGATTTGAAATGGAAAAACACTCACCACGACTATAACGAAAGGAACCACACTGAAACTGCTTCCTAACTTGGTGCTGATGTCTGTGGAGAATTTCTCTCTCTCAAGAAAACAACATATCAATACGAGGATTCCAGTAGACCACTGAAGTATAAACTGCAATCTCAAGTTCAATACGTAAAGATTACCAATCTTCAATGAAACAAAAACAGTCTGGGCACCTTACTGATTTAGAAAGTGCACAGGAGATGAGTAGTTTAAAAGAGTTGAATTTACGAAAATGTTGTGAAGGATTATGAAACAATAAAATTGAAAAAATTATTTTAACTGAAACATAACGTCAAAAAGCATAACATAGTGTAAAATGGTGATAGATACACAATTTTCTTCATAATACTGTCAAAATTACAGCGTAAAAAACAACAAAAATTACAGCAGAAACAATACAAGTATGCAATGTTCAGACTTAGTGAATAATTGTGAAATCAAATCGATTCCAGAGCATACCAACAGAAGGGCAGACATCAGGAGAGTAAAGAATATTCGGTAGTTCCTTTTGCCAATGCAATTGTTTAGGCACTACAGAAAAACAGATTAAGAAACGAATGAGAAAGTTTTGATCAACAAGTTGTCACGGTATATCTACAGCAAATACCGAAATAATACCCTGCAATGATGATCAAAGTGGTCCACACACTTGTCACAGACTCTACAGTGCTTGCTGTACTTAAAAACCTACAAGATGGTGTGCAATGTTAGAGCAGCAACCATGAAAAACCTAGTTAATTTCTATCAATCTAGTGCAAAATTCTAGGTTTCATGTAGAGTGAAGATCCACTTGAAGAAGGCAACTAATATAAATATAAAATTACATACCTCGACTTCACACAAACTACAGTAAAACATCCCATCTTCACTCATGTGCTGAACAGAAGATTGTTCACGTGAATTGAAAACAAAGGCACAAGGCAATAAAGCCAAGAAGGAAAGCTTCTTATGAGAGGAGAGGTTGAGCTTTTCAAGTACAGTATTGCCATCCGCTGTAGGTAAACTCTCACTTTTGTTATTATCATTAGTTTCCTCTCTGGTTATAGAAACATTGGCATCTTGAACAGGATCTGGCTCTCCACTAAGTTTCTGTGTACTTGGTTTGGAGTTGTTTTTATTTGGGGGAACCTTGAGATACTTTTTGGATCTGAAGACTCCTGGATCCGCAGGGTCTACAGCAGCACACCATACGTACAGGCCAAAGACGCATATGATCTGACAAATGACAAGGTAACAGCATATATAAGATTATGGGAATATATTAAGATTAAAATATCCCAATAATCTTCTATTTCTAGAATATGTATATTATGTATATATATATCTCTGAATTGTAGCCATAATAGTAGCACTGAATTGTAGCCATAATATTAGCCATAATTTTGGTTTGTAAGATTATATATATTACCTACGGGTGAATGAATAAGAGCAAGAGAATACCAATTCTATCATGGTATCAGAGCACTAGCAGCCTAGCAAGCTCTTACCAATTTTTTTTCCTTCTTTTAGATTTCTTCAGCCATCATAATCAGCCTCTTTCTCCGATTCTTCTCATCTGGGGCATCCGTCAGATAGAGTAGTCAAGTTAGTTCCGGCTATTTCTTCCAGTACATCTAGAAAGAAATTGAATAAATCATGTGATGTTTGTCCTCAAGCAAAACATAAACGTGATAGTTTCCCTGTTAGTGATAGTAAAGCCAGCCGAATTTTTGAACTCATTCATTGTGATTTATGGGGCCCGAACACTATACCCTCTTCATGTGGAGCACATTATTTTTTGACTTTGGTGGATGATTTTTCAAGAGCTGTATGGGTTTATTTATTGTGTTCAAAAACACAAGTTTATCAAGTTTTTTGTTCGTTTCTTTCTATGATTGCCCGCCAGTTTGAAACACATGTCAAATTAATACGGAGTGACAATGGTACGGAGTTTAAATGTATGTTGGATTATTTTGATACACATGGCATTATTTTTCAAACCTCTTGCGTTGGGACTCCTCAGCAAAATGGTCGTGTGGAACGCAAACATCAACATATTCTTAATGTGGGTCGTGCTTTGATGTTTCAAGGCAATCTTCCTATTACTTTTTGGGGGGAATGTGTGCTTGGTGCGGTGTATCTCATTAACAGAACTCCGTCTGGCTTGCTCCAAAATAAAACTCCTTTTGAAATTCTCTTTGGCAAGGCACCTGATTTTAATGAACTTAAGGTTTTTGGTTGTTTAGCTTTTGCACACAATCAAAAGGCCAAAGGCAATAAATTTGCTCCTCGAAGTAGGAAGTGTGTTTTTATTGGTTATCCACATGGGAAGAAAGGGTGGAAATTGTATGACATTCAGACAGGTGACATCTTTGTTTCCAGAGATGTAAAGTTTCATGAAAATGAATTTCCCTACCAGACTGTCTCTACTTCTCAAGTGCCCGCCTCTTCCTCGTCGCCGCCTGATTCTAATGTGGGGATTGATGTTGATCTTTTGGATGACTTGGAATCTGTTTTGGTTGATGACCCCGCAGCCCCTGCGATTGGGACTGATACTGTATTGGAACCCACATTGCCTCCCGTGCCCCCTGCACTTTCGTCTCCTCCTGCATGTGCCGATGCCTTGGGGCGCGGGTTGCGGGATAAGCGTCCCTCTGTTCTTCTTCGTGACTTTGTTACCCACACTGTTCAAACTTCGAGTCCATCTGAGTGTTCACCGTCCTCTACTAGCTCCTCAGGTACTTCTTATCCTATAGCACATTATGTGAATTGTAATAAGTTTTCTCCACGACACCGTGCTTTCCTTGCAGCTATCACTGAGGGCATTGAGCCTCGCTCTTTTAAAGAAGCTATGCAACATGAAGGTTGGCGCGAGGCTATGCAGAAAGAAATTGCTGCTTTAGAATCTAATGGCACTTGGGAAATGACAGTTTTGCCTCCTCATAAAAAAGCTCTTGGTTCTAAATGAGTATACAAAATTAAATACCATGCAGATGGGCAAATAGAGCGTCTTAAGGCCTGTCTGGTTGTTTTCGGCAATCGTCAAGTTGAGGGGGTTGATTATAACGAAACTTTTGCTCCAGTTGCGAAAATGGTCACTGTTCGTGCCTTCTTAGCAGTTGCAGCGGTCAAGAAATGGGCTTTGCATCAGATGGATGTTCATAATGCGTTTCTGCATGGTGATCTTGATGAAGAAGTTTACATAAAACTTCCTCCTGGCTTCAACGTTCGCACTCCTGGCTTAGTGTGTCGTCTTAAGAAGTCTTTGTATGGTCTACGACAGGCTCCGCGGTGTTGGTTTGCTAAGCTAGCTGCTTCTTTGAAGACCTATAGTTTCCTTCAATCTTATTCAGATTATTCTCTGTTTACTCTACATCAGGGATCGGTTCAACTTAATGTTCTTTTGTATGTTGATGATCTCATCATTTCTGGTAATGATGCTTCCGCTATTGACCATTTCAAGGCATATTTGCATGAGTGTTTCCATATGAAAGATTTGGGTGTCCTAAAGTATTTTCTTGGTATTGAGGTTGCCCGTAATTCAGAGGGCATCTTCTTGTGTCAACGAAAATACACTCTTGATATTATTGCTGAAACTGGCTTATTGGGGTCACGTCCCGTTGGCTTTCCCATTGAGCAGCATCACACATTGGCTCTCGCCAAAGGCCCTTCGCTCGCTGATCCTGACAGGTATAGACGACTTGTGGGTCGTCTCATTTACTTATCCTCCACCCGTCCTGACTTGGTCTATTCAGTTCATATCTTGGCTCAATTTATGCAACACCCTCGTCAGGATCATTGGGATGCGGCGCTCCGTACGGTCCGTTACTTAAAAGGATGTCCGGGTCAAGGCATTCTTCTTCGCACCGATTGTGAGTTATCTCTAACAGGTTGGTGTGATTCAGATTGGGCTACGTGCCCTTTGACTAGACGGTCTCTTACTGGTTGGATAGTGTTTCTCGGGTCTTCTCCGATTTCTTGGAAAACCAAGAAACAACATACGGTGTCCCGGTCTTCTGCAGAAGCCGAGTATCGCTCCATGGCCGCAGTCACTTCAGAGTTGAAATGGCTCAAAGCTTTGCTTTCAAGTTTGGGTGTCACACATTCGCCAGCCATGCGCTTATACTGTGATAGTCAGTCGGCATTCTACATTGCTCAAAATCCTGTCTTTCATGAGCGTACAAAGCATATTGAAGTTGATTGTCATTATGTACGTGATGCTATCCGCGACGGTATTATTTCTACGTATCATGTATCTACTGAGGATCAGCTTGCCGACATATTCACCAAGGCTCTTGGCAAGCGCCAGTTCTTGTATTTACTTGGCAAGTTGGGCATTTGTGATCTTCATGCTCCAACTTGAGGGGGTATTAAGATTAAAATATCCCAATAATCTTCTATTTCTAGAATATGTATATTATGTATATATATATCTCTGAATTGTAGCCATAATAGTAGCACTGAATTGTAGCCATAATATTAGCCATAATTTTGGTTTGTAAGATTATATATATTACCTACGGGTGAATGAATAAGAGCAAGGGAATACCAATTCTATCAGAATAACATATCGTTCCCAATGTGCTCATTAAAACATCAATTCAAATATATGTTCTTTTAAAGGAGATACAAGTGCTGGTCTCATATCTTATCCCAAACCCCATATTGGATGACGTTCATACACAGTTAGACATAGCAGATGGTACAATCATTTCTTTCCGACATCACGATTCATCCCGAATATACATTCAGATAAACAAATCTTACCCAATACACCTGGTTGGTTCAACATCTCTCCATGAATTGCCATTGCACAGTGCATAATTATGAATTCCGGAATGCAACTCACGGATAACAAAGAAATTATAGTTCATCATATTTGACTTCAATCAGGCAATAAATAGAACAAAAGTTCCAAATTATTTGTTCCTAATTCAGAATAAAAAGCTTAAGGACAAGCAACTCATCTGCCTTGTTAGTAATAGTTACAAGACCCAACAACGTGAATACATTGTTGAATTGTTGGAAAAACTAATTGTAGGAGAGAGCCGCTTTAAGAAAAGTTATACTACGGTAACGATATGCAACACTAATCTTTTAAATTGTTCAGCAGCTTAAGCCCAACGTGTCTGTACAATTATTGTACCCATTAGGAATTTCAATTTCAGGCGATAAAGTGAATGTCAGTCAAAGAAACAAGAACTAAATTTCAGATCCAAGTTTCTTTACAGACTGCCAAAAAAAAAATATAATGTGAAATGCCAAGAACAGAAGTATCTTAAAAAGAAGGATGCGATGTGCTCACAAGAGGAGTATAAATCCCCATTACTACGTAATGGTATAGCATCTTTCCCAGAAAAGGGGCAAATAACACATAAAAAGCAAATCCCAGTGTCAGAAATACAGCAACAGCTACCACCTGCACACATACAAATCTGAGCGTAATTGAATTTGAACGCAAAAAAGAAATCCAAAATACACTGAAAATAATAATAACAAAAAAAGTTAAAAGGATCCATGGATGGAGAATTGTACATACATTTTGAGTGAGTGTGTGTCGGTGTGTGAAACATACAAACCTGGAGAGTATGGTAGGGGAGCTGCCATCCATGCCTCCTCATCATGAAGATTGAAATTTTAAGCCAAGAAATTGCTTTTCAAGAAGATTTAAAAATAACGGAGCTCTCAATTCTCAAAACCGGCTTCTGCCATTTAAGATCTCTGCAACACTGTTCAACAAACCAAGTATTTTCAGCATGCTTATAGAAAAAAAAGTTGCAAAACCAAAGGATAATGAAAACATTTGGCTCCAGAAAACGGAAGAAAACGCATGAGTGAAAGTGGGGTCTGGAAATGGACGTAAGATGAGCTAACAACCTCTTCAGTTAAACTCGATCATAGCCTATTGCCAAAGGTTACATATTGATGATGAAGAAGTGAGAAAGGAAAGAAAAGGCCTTCGGGGGTCGAAATTATCATTGAACACGTGTTCTTTTCTTTTATTTCTTTTCTCGAAATGACACTTGCTTGAGAAGAGAAAGCAAAGATCTTTGTGGCTCAAGAGAGAGAGCAGAACGAAAGGGATATCTCAAGGACACTGCTGACATCTAATGATTTCAGTTGAGAAAGGTGATTAACTTGTGAAATTTATAATTTATTAGCGGACATCATCTGCTCTGGGGCACCATCCAATAATTTTATTAGCTAATGTTTTTCTTTCATTTGGAGAAAAATCAATATCTACGATAGTCACATGTCAAAGTCACACGGCCAGTTGTGCATTCTGCCCCTTCTCTTTATTTCCACTCCGATAGCTGCAATTTCTGTGGGAACAACCTCATTATTTGCTTTATTTTAATAACTCCCCTTTCAATGTTTCCAAGTCGAGGATATAATAAAATTTAGGGAGTCTTGTTCTCTATTTTTTAGTTAATCGTGACTTGACTCATTTTGATATTTAAATATCATGACTTCTTTTTTGAAAAAAGAACTCTGCCATTTCTTTATCCCGCAATAAGCCAAAGGTCTCTCTCCCATTTATCGACGGATTTAATTGATGAAAAATTGTACTTCTGCCTCTTGTTTAGTGGCGTTATTCGTTTGGATTATTTGCTTCACATGTCGGAATCTTGCAATTCAAATACAACCAACAACGTATAAAGAATAAACACACACAAAGCCAAACTCCAAATTAAGGCAATTAATTGCTTGTTCGTCATCAAAATTGAAACCCCATTTGGATCTTCTTTCCAAATTTAAATGGGAGTTGTTATTGTCTAAAGTATAAGAGCACGCTTAGATCTAAAAGTATCCATGGACCAAAAAGTAGTAAATTTAATTAATTTCTTAAAATAGAATTTATCCCAATTATTGTTTTTTTTAAAAAGTATAATATAAGAGAGAACTGTTGAGGCCAATACGTGGTGTGGCAGTGGTCCCATTACGACAATATGTTTACGACCTACTCTGCCTCACATAGTTTCTGTGATCCCTGTGCTTGCTGCACGATGCAACGGGGTGCATCCGACCTACATGAGGTAATTTAATTGTCAGAAATGTAACACAAGGAGAAGTTATATATGAAAGTTCCATTTGCAACCGAGTGATTTTCACCCAAGTTACGATAGTTCTGAATGAAGTGTAATTAATTCAGTGATTTATATGCAAATTATAGAATATTGTAAACAAAGACACAGGAAAAAACATTCATGAGTGCACGTGAATACATGAGCAGCATCTCTAATATATATATTCGCCAAGAAGACAATAAGCGTGAATGGATATTAAAAAGAAGGCGCAAACCTTGTCCTTTATATTGAGTTTTGCACCGTGTGCAATCAATATTTCAGCTATCTTCAACTGACCCTAGCTGGCAGAATAGTGAAGAGCAGTGCGACCGCCATCATTTTTCAAATTAATGTCAGCTCCTGTCATCGGCATTTTCACTTCCAAATTCAGAGATTGTCAAAAGATAAATAATTAACAGTATTCATACAAGGTGTAATATTTCAAAACGATACGAAGTTCAAGCAGATACCCACAAAACAATTGTTGCACATGCACCTGCTCATAAAAGTAGTCACCACCTTCACAGATATCAGCAAAACAACTTTGCACATTCACCTGCTCATATATAAAGGTAGTGAACACCTTAACACAGTGGCGAACAGAGCAGAGTAATCTTTGAGAATGTAATAATAAAATGATGATATGCAGCAAATATAAAGCAATACAACATACAGACTAAACTCTTGACGGTTAAACAAACATGGGCAGAGGTAAAAATTATCTATATCGAAAAATAAGTACAAGAGAAGAGAGTGACGACTCAGTTAACAACTATATATTGTAAAACCCTAATTCAATGTATACAAATATATGTGCGCGAAAAATAACAAAGGTCCTGCCACCCCCGCAATTCTATTGGGGACGTACGTTGGTGATGGGTTACGGGATTAATTAATAATTAATATTATTTAACCACGTTATATGGTTATTGTTTTGTGTGTTTGACTTTCTAATTTTATCTTTTTTTCATTATAATATTTAATTATGTCATATTTCATTTTTAAAAAAATTTATTTCATCCTATGTACATATAAATGTGTGGATTTTTCCAATTGTAAACGAGCGTGAGAGAAATAAAGTTGAGTTATATTCATAGTGAAATGAACCATTATAAAGTATATAGATTTTTAATATACGAAGGACCCATGATAATATAAGTGTGGATCATTGATTTATTTTCCAATCCAATCCAATTGTGAAAAGACACAAATGTCCTCCTTATTAATATAAATCCAAAAACTCAATAAGAATATATATGTAAAATTCTAACAAATTGCTAATGAATTATCACTACAATTACATTGATTGCAGTAAGTTATATCATTTCAAAATTAAAATGTAACTCCTAATTAATTTTCTCAAATATTTTATCTTTATACTACCTTTAAATGTTTTATCTTTTAAATTTCTCTCTACATCATATTTTATTATTTTAATGCAAATTTGTAATTATATTTTTTGTGCCTTTTCTAATTAACTAATAAATTATATTATTAGAAGAAGAAATATGAAAAAATTAATTATATATGCAATAAGTAGAATAACATGATAAGTATATAATAATATAATAATATGAAATTTAATACTAACATATTTTTTGATTTTTTAATTAAGAAATGAAAATAAAGAGATTAATAAATTATTTAGGAGAATTTTTATCAACAATTACGAGTGTTAATATATTAATAATATCATAAAATATGAATATCTTATAATAATTCAAATAGTTTAACTATAATAAGAAATTTAAAGATTGTAGTAACACTTTTTTTAAAAAAATTATATATCAAATTTATACATTCAATAAACAAAAATTTGGTAGTATTTGAAATATCTACTAAGAATGTTAATATCTCTCAAAGTATTAGAAATTTTACATATAATATTTTTACATCTTTATTTATTTATTTATTTTGAAATCAAACTAACTGATTCAACAAATACAAAAAATAGTATTTTTTGTGCAAGTTTATTTCTTTGGTTATATTTCAAATTTTTATGTGAAAATCATACCGGTAGTTTAAAATTTATATCTAATAATTATTGTATGAGTTTATTAGATTTTATTTGATATTTACCATATAATGTTATTTAAATGTGTATTTCATTACATATGTTGATTTATTTATTATTTTAAAATTATATTAACAATAAATTAATAATAATCGATGTAGTTTATAAAAGATCGATTCTGATATAAAATTAATTATCTATGATATAAAATTCTAAAAACAAAAGTAAAAAAATTATATAGGTGTTTAAATATTATTTAAATGAAATATTATGAGTTATATTTTACTATCAATATTATTATTTCATTAGTTTTGATGTTGTTCTGATGAGTTAGTCACAATATTTTAAATTGATAATTATTTATCGTTAGTGTGTTTAATTTATGTAAATTATGATTTATGCTTTGATAAAATCTATAATTTGATTGATTTTTAGCTTATTATGCCTTGTAAGTGGTGTTTGGATATAATTTTTAAAAACATTTGTTTCAGTTCATTGCGAAGGGTTACGACTCCAAGGAGTTGTTCTTGAGCAAGTGATTTGAAAAGCGAGGAATCGCCGGATTCCGCAGCTTTAAAGAGCTCTTCCTTTTTGAAATGCTTAGCTGAATCGCCGACGATTTTCATAGCTGGAGGTGCCAACAACGGTATCCAGTGGACAATTGTGTGTTGGGCGCGTTTTGAGGTTGGGCTCGGTTTCTAGTCTAAATCCCCGGCCCATCAAATAGCTTGACAAATAGCCCAATCACGACTCTTTGAGCTTAACACAGTCTGTTTTTCGATATAACAAATTGTCAAATTTTCAATACAAAATGCCTTCAGTCCAGTGGATGGAAAGTCCCATTTCATTTTTTTTTAAATTCATTATTTTAATATTGTAATTTAATCTCTTACTATTTTTCACAATTACCATATGATTCTAATTTAAATATAAACTAAATTAATTAATAAAAACACGTACAAGCACGCAATGCATCCAAGGGTCACTAGTTGTCATAAAAACTTTGGGTTTCTTAATTTTAATTAATAATAATACAATAAATAAATAATACCTATCTATCGGATAATTTTTAAAAGAAATTTTAATAAAGGAAATCCCGGCCACTTATAATATTGATAATAAAAATAAAAAATTCTGATTTTTATTTTTAAAAAAACAAAATAATTCAGTTTTTTTTAAATCTGATTTCGATTATTTTTTTTAAAAAAATTTTGATCTAATAAATTGAGTATCTAAATAAAATTTGATATTTTCATATTTGATTTTTTTAAATAAGTTAAATTTCTTCTAAAAATTAAACCAAGTTAATAAATATTTATTGTAGATAAAAATATAGAGAAAATATTTATTAAATAATTAAAATAACGATTTAACTATTAATAAATTAATAGAAATGAAAAAATACTATATATTTTTTAATGACTGTGATACAATAATTAAAATTAAAAATAAAAATAAACTTCGTCGTACATACTAAGCATTATATTTGGCCATCCTGTTGTCAAAAACCCTTGAATAAAAAAGCAAAAGTCGATTTCCAAAACATATAATAATAATAATAATAATAATAATAATAATAATTATTATTATTATTATTATTAGTCAATCATTTTCTCATTTAAAAAAAAACTATTAGTCAATCATTTTCTGAATAAATGAATGTATTTAGACGTGCCAAAATGAACCATAAATTGAAACTCATGATAGCGTAAGTGGACCGTTTCCATATTTGTGGTTGGAATAAATGTACGTATTTGTGGTTGGAATAAATGTACGTACGCCCATGGAAATGGAGAGTTAAATTTTTCAAAACTTTTGATATGATATCATCCAACTTCCATTCATTCATATTGGAATTCTCTTTTTTATTTCGGAAATATCCTCTGCCGACACTGTTATATATATATATATATATATAAATTTAATTAATAACCTGTGATATATATATATAAATTTAATTAATAACTTTCACAGGTCGGAAGATGTGATTTGACACTTTGGTAGTTTTCATATGTAATAAATAAATACAATTAAGCCGATGTCGACTGTCGACCCCTACCACCTGATCAGTCCAATGAAGTACGTGGTAGTTCCAATGAATAATTTTAGCTGGATTTTTTTTTCCCAAAATGAAATTCACGTTATTTTTATTACATTATTTCAAATTCATGAATATATATATATATATATATATATTTATCAATATACGAGTTTTAGATATTTTTATAAATGT
>NC_133319.1:378087-472142 GCF_012295235.1 Primulina huaijiensis
TATATATATATATATATATATATATGAGATAATTAGCTAGCATTTCAATAGTGATTTAGATAATTTTTATATAAAAAAATTAAACCTCCAATTTAAATTATATTGATATGTATCATATACTTAGAACGGTTATTAGTCTACTATGCAAGAAGCATTCGGTGCAACAGACCATCTTTATTGCGTTTTTTTAACAAAACTTTTAAACTTTTGAAGTGGATTCATGAACTAACATGTCATCGAAAACTCCAATAAACCATTAAAATTCCAAGCTAATTTAGCTATTCTGGTTAATATTTTTCCACATATTTCTCTTATTAATATTATTGAGATGTGATAAAAATAGTATTCCCTTTCATAACTAAATTTATACGAAATATTTATTTAATTTCATTTTCTTCCTCTGTGTTCATGCCACATTATCTTGTTATTGATCAATAAAATCCAATCCATTTGTAAGGCCAATGCGACGCGTTATCTACACTCACAGTTGGAATATCAAAAAAATATCCATTGCCTTCTCTATATATTATATCACTGGTTTCCTCCCAATCTCAAAGCTTACTTAAGCTTCTTCTATTCGAATTACTAATTCCTCTTTTGCTTATCAATGGATTTCTTCTCCAAATCTAAGAAAACCGATCAAGCCAATCCAACTTCTGATGATCAGGAGCCAGACTTTTCAAGCTATGCCACTGAAACCACCGTAGCCACTGATACTTATTCAAGTGCCGATGTTATCAAAGGAGCTGATGCAAGTGACGAGTATGAAAAGCAAGGCTCCTATGGGGATGACACGACTGAGGGTTACTCAGACAAGCCGTCAGGTGGTGGTGATGCAGTCGGAACTTACGCAAGTGACGTGTATGATCAGTCTGGAGGGGGTTATGGGGACGATACAGAGGAGGGCTACTCTAAGAAGCCGTCATACGGCGGTGACACCACTGGAATTGATACGTATGAGCAGCCCGAAGGGGGGTATGGAGAGGATAAGCCATCTTACGGTGGCACTGCTACTGAAACTGATGAGAATCAGAAGCTCGAAGGGGGTTATGGGGAGGATACGGAGGAGAGCTTCTCCAAGAAGCCGACATATGGCGGCTCGACCGCTGGAACCGATGACTATGAGAAGCCTGAAGGGGGATATGGGGAGGAGGCAGCTGAAGACTTATCAGAGAAACCGTCAGGAACAAAAACTGATAACTACGGAAAGTATACGTCGACGGAGAAGTACGAGTGAGAGGGTGGAGACAACGAATTTCATAAAAATGGCTGGGGATTTCATAAACAAAGACATGCATATATATATATATATATATATATATATAATTCGTATATTCCAACAAAGAAAAAAGAAAAAAATGGATTTTGTAATTAATATTGGTTTATGCATGGTTCTATTGTGCAAGTTTGTGTATTGCCGTGTGTTTGTAAATTTGAATTTATTTTTATGTTTTAATTTGTATGTCGCGTTTTGTTGCACCGATAAATAAAATTATTATTGGAGTATCACATATTAATTTATTTAAGCATTGATTTACAATTAATGTTACTAATGTTATAGAGTGGCAAGATTGTGAAGCACTCATGCAATGCTTTAATTTAAACTTAATTCAAACAGTGCCCACAGCGGCATTTAATTCCATAACCCTAATGAAGGTTGGTGAAGTCAAATTTCCAAAAATAACTTTCATTTAAAATATATTAAATATATTTAGGGAAGTTAAGATTTTAAAATCTCCAAATTTATATAATTCTATATAAATTTGTTTGTCGTTCTCTCTGTCAAAATTTCTAGATTCGCCAATAATAAATTGTTTAAAGTAAGGCAAAAATATACACTTTCACTCCCTATATTTTACCACTAAAACAACTTTGGTACTGATGAGAATATGTCAACCATGTCGCACAATGTCTCGTGATGAAAGTGAGATATGGTTAAAGAGTGTTGCTAAACTTGGTCTGAATACATATGTTTGGCCAAACAAGTCTTTCTTCAACGATCTGGTTCAAACTAACAGCAAACAAAATATTAATGTTGTGCTTAACTTTAAGGAAAAAAATTGTTGTGCTTCAGTTGGAAGTAATTCACGGTCTCATCTTTAATTAAGGCATACTACTCGCTGTTTACTCCATGCGAATGTAAATATAAAGAATTGTCACTCATACACAACTGCAAGTTTAGCGTCGTCCGTTTATCTAGGATTCAAAAGCACAAACAATCAGCTGGAAGTCTCCCTTTTTTAGTCCCCCAGTTTTCGATTTTGGCCATCATCTTCTCATACCTGAAACAACTTGCATTATCAGGTCTAATACGTAGTTACTGTAAGTTCTTTCGTACATGTTCACTCACACCGACACACGCGAGCGTACAATATTTGTCCTTCAAATTAGAAATAATTTATACCTTTCCTTGATGCTGACCATCTCGGCCTTTTCTCAAGAATCTGCCTTAGCATCCCCAGGTCCCAGTTTTATTTCTTTATTTATTCTGTTCTCAACAGTTTGAGTCATGGACGATCCTATAGGTGGATGATCAGGTATTGGCAATGAGCCCTCAGGCTTTTTCCAGTATGTCATATCCAAATTTTTATCTGAAAATGATGGTGGCCTTGCTATGGACGGGGCACGGTCAGCGGTCTTCTCTAATGCTGGATTTTCAGGTTTGTCAGTAATATCTTTAAAATTTACTTTCGTTTTAGCGGATGGTGCTTTCTCAGGGATCCTTTTATCTCTGAAACTTGTCTTTGGACTTTCCTCTGCATGCATAATTTGTCTCTTGATGTCAGAAGACAGAAAAATAGTAAGAAGTTGTAGCCTAGAGGTAGGTCAGAATCACGATCTTACAATATAATTTTAGTGAACTTTTGAGTGGTTCGGGCACAATTTCAGCAACTTCTGCTTCGCTATTCAACGAGGTCAAGGGCTTATCAGGGTCATATGTTGTCCCTTTATGCTCCTTAGTTCTTGAATCATCAAGTGCATGAACAGCCAAATCTGCTACTGCAATTGCTGCTGAATAATCAGCAGTAATCCCCGCTCATTTGTCTAGCAAAAGATCCCCCAACCCAGCTCCGGGTCCTTTTCTTCTCTGCAACATATAGCACCAAGTTATGTTCATCAGTTCATGCATGATCCATTTAGAATTACTACTTTCTTTGAAACAGAATAACTTGTGCATATATATATTATATTATTAAACTTGAGGATGATAAATGATTGGTCCCAAAATCCAATTTTCAGTTTCATGTTAAATACTGGAATACCTCTGAAGGATTGTGGATTTCCCAAGTAGGATGTTTCGGTCTCTTGTGATTCTGCTCTCTTCTTTGTTAATCTATTTTTTAACACCGGAAGATCTTGCGCTAGAAAAAGTCAGTGGTGATGCAGAATTAGTTTATGAAGACAATATAGTAGAGTTACTTTGTTTGCTTGCTCAAACTCTCCATTAATTCTTTGCGAAGGGACATTTTTACCGATCTTTGTTTAGATGAACAAGTTAAGTTATTCCCATGCTTTGTTGGGTTCTTTGAAGGAGAAACAGTTTAAAGAGATTACGTAGTTAGGTTTTTAATGAGTGGACTGCTGTCAAAGTTTTGGAAGCAAGCAAGATGGAATCTGTGCTTTGGATGCGAGGATCGGTTTTGAATCTTTAAACCCTTGATGAAAAAGCATCCTTTTCTTCTAGCTTATGGTCACTTTTCAATGGAAAAGTTTATCAATCTTTTTTTCACATTTTCTTACCGCACAAGATTTGGTTTCATTTGAAAGCTAGTGGATTTAAGACTTATATCTATAAAAAAGTATTAAAATTTATCCCGTCCTTTTGTATTTTGTAGGTACATCAAAACAAATAACATCCAAAGATAATTTAGGAGAGAAGAATGACGGGCGGAAAAAAGTTCATGAATATAATCTCATATGCCACGATTTTGCATAAAATGGTGTTCGAGATTCGGGCAGAAAACCCATGACACCTAACATGAGACACAATGTGTATATTTGAAATTATAAAAGATTTTAACCAATTTAAAAAACAAATAAACAAACTAGTTCCTTGAAACTTAAAAATTAACCTAGAAAAAAATATTAAGTAAGAACCAAAACTTTCCAAATTAACTAGAACAAGCTGGAGCCTTGAATCCTTTAATTGTAGCAAAAACTATCGAATCAGGAGCCACAGAGATGGGCAAAGAATTGTCAACAAGCTGCGGATTCATGTCGGGAATATCAGCTGATTCTGTGAGCTTCAGTGGCGTTCCATTCAGCAGCAACACATCACTCTGAATATTGCCATCTTGGGGAGTCAAATGGTACTCTTCCCTCTGAGTATCGTCCCCATTATCTTCCAACTTGCGTCCAGTGGGGTGTAAGTTCATGTCATTCGTGACTGAAACTTCAAAGGTCGTAGAATTTGACATGTTGATGAGCATGACTGTGATTCCAGCCTAACAAATTAAGCACAAAAAAAATTCAGGCTTTTTCGGAGCAAGGAAAGAATGTTTGAGTACTCTTTTATTTAGAATATAAATCATGGGTTTGAAAGAAAATCCGGCTTACCGAGTTCTTGGAGCAATGAGTATAGGCACGCAAGTAGGGGGAGCTGTTATGGGAGGTAGCGAGCACATTCCTTCCCATCAAGCGGTGCCACAAAAGAGCACTGCAAAAACAAAAGTGTTACAAATTATCAAATGATCTTTATTTTCTTTGACAGACTATGAATCAATGCATGATTCATTACTCACCCATAGTAATCTGGATTAGGGATGAAGGTGGTTGTGTTTAGCAAACCATAGTTGCCTCCAATCAATGATTGCCTGCAGTAGACCTTGTGGTTGAATGTTGAGGTCATACCCAACTGATCCAAAAACCTGTTTTATGAATGGAACAATCATCACGTACGATAGTTTCTTATCGTGCAACATGTAACTTTACATACATTAAAACACATAGATAGATATATGTACAAACCAGAATCCATTAACGAAAGTATGAGAAACATCTTTGCCACCACTGTTATAAGCCCCTCCTGCTTCCCCGACCCATGCCCCGGACCATGGCCCGAATAATTTGACACTGGTAGAAGCATCTTCATACGTTTGAGTAATTTGGTCGAGGAAATAGGGATCTTGAACCTTGTTGATGAGAGTGGAGTCAACACCTGCACAAATGCAAAATATGAAAACCAATCGCTGTGCGTGCATGCGTGTGTGGATATATTACTATCAAATTCAAGATCTCTCTCTGTTTTAATAGGGTACCTGCACCAAGATTGTAAATGTGGTGGGTTAACCCATCGACCACATTTGGTCCTGTTGTCTGAAGGAATGTATTGAACCATTGTTCATCATAGAATCCAGCAGGGCCTAAGACCTTAGGTTGTGTAGAAGGGTCAGGATACACATCTTGGACTAGTCTCTTGAGTTCAATAACATCCTTCCCATATTGTTCTGCTTCTATTCTTTTTGACACCCCACTCCCACAGAGCTCGTTGCCTGGAGAAAATAGTATTTTAAGTCGAAACAAAACAAGAAAACCTCACAAGGAATTTCAAGTTATAAAAAAGATCGTTGATATCGTTACCTAGTTCGTATGAGTCGATCTTGTATCCTTTAGAGGCCGTGTACTTCATGAAGTCATGAGCGTTTTTTGAGTTCCAGTCACCCATCATAAGCATATCATCACCTTCAACCTTCTTCCTTCCGGTTAGAGCATTCAAGCCAAAAGTTATTTTAGCCCTGAATAAATCGACGCATCATTGAGTTACTTTTTCTCTGATTGATCAACTAACATTGTGTGTGTGTGTGTGTGTATCATATGTGTGTTAGGTTTACCCGGTGTCGTTGAACAACTTGTTGAGTTGATCCCATCTGTCCATGTGAAAACAACCTTTGGTGAATCCAAACAGTTCTCCATCTCTTTTCTTGAAGTGTGGGCACTTCTTGATAGAGTCACCAACTTTGTATAGAACCTGGTCTTGTAGCGAACCTCCAAGTCTGAGCCGAAGAGGGTTGAAGGCTGGTGCAAATTACAGTATTTTTAGCACTTTAAAAAGTAATAAAGCACAAATTAATTAAATCCGTCGGCGGCCATTGCTACTTGTGGTTTTTCAATTGTATCTAGATGTATACAAATATAACTTTTATATAGACACGCGTATAACATAAAATATATATATATGTATATTATTGGATAAATCATAAAATATCATGTTTATATTAACAACGAGTAACAAATAGAAACATAAAAAGAATTGAATTGGGAGGATAAAAATTTACTGAAAAACAACGTAAACGAAAATCATGAAAAAGTTTTTGAGATTGTTGAACTTATACTTTTTAGTTGTTTTTAATTTTTAAATAGCTAACCTCTTATGGCGTTAGCAAGGATCTGGTTATCCAAGTCCTGCGAAATACAAAACATACATCAACCCAACTTTAATCAGATTTAACACTTTATAATGATAAAAAAAAAAACACGATTTATCCAAGAAAAGGAGCACCAGATTGAGGAGGCCAGCTTGTCCCCATGGACATTGATCATAGTCGCATTTGTTTGAAGGCCACCAATCCAATGTAGCGCAAATGAAGTTGTCATCTGTT
Organism: Primulina huaijiensis; assembly: GCF_012295235.1. Lineage (NCBI taxonomy): Eukaryota > Viridiplantae > Streptophyta > Magnoliopsida > Lamiales > Gesneriaceae > Primulina > Primulina huaijiensis. Next base: position 384,687 of record NC_133319.1, read on the forward strand.
TTTCCGATGGACGTCACCGCCTCGACATTCAACTTCACATCATCTGCAGAAGCTAAACAAGAACTTAACAAAATAACACACAAGATTGTGATTCTTAAGCCTATTTGAGCCATTGATTCGTGAAGATAAAGAAGGTTTTTCGTTGAAGATGAATCAAAACAAGAGTTGCAGCACGTGTTATATACTTATATAGAGGCAGAGTCCGAATCTAGATAGAGTTATTTGAAAATGAGTTGATAGAGGCAAATCTTTATCCAATATCTATGGATTATTTAAAAGATCGCGCTTACTAGCTATTCAAGAAATCAATCAGAGCCCTTCAAAAGCAAAATTGTTGTGAAGATCAGTGTTTTGAGGTCAACTCGGAGTCTAGTCTTTTGAATTTCGAAAATTGTGATAATGGGGAATCAAGGAAAAGTGGTTTGGATAAAATTTCTTGAATGAGCCATTGTCAAATTAATTAAATCCACCAATTCTTATAAGGGCATAAAAAGGACACTTAATAGGAAAACAATAAAAATCGACATCTATTTATTTTTTCCTCAGAGAAAATTTTATAAATTTATTGTTTTCAAATATTATATATTTTTTCGGTATGTCGGTATTACGATATATACCGAAATTTTCAAATTGCATACCGTTATCGTACAAAAAAATTGTGTATTGTTACCATATTGTACCGAAATATTTGGTATACCGAAAATTCAGTAAATTCAGCATTTTTTTCGTTACAGTAATCTTGGTATATCGAAAATTCGGTATTTTTTCCCACCCCTATACGCAATGTGTACTTTTTACAATTGATTTTTTGTGGGATTTGTAATTATTATTTGGATGATAATAATGATAATGATAATCTCTAATTTAATTATATTAGTATAGATTAATTCTTATCATGATGACATTAAATTGATGCGAGTACCTCATGGGATTCATGACTTTCATTAATTTCAATTTCAAATTAAATAGTGCAATGACCATAGGATAGGCACGAGTATTCGACGTTTAATTATACATGCACATACTCGAAACAAACACAATTAAATGCCATGTTAGAAGATTCCCAAGTGGAAACTTATATAATCTATAAATTATATAACAAATTTTCACTGTTTATTTCATATCAAATTTAGATATTCCTAATATCATGCATTCTATAAAATCCACAAATTTGTTTTTTTTTTTTAAAAAGAAAAAAAAATCAATATATTTTTTTGACGACAATAGACAATAATATTCGATGTTATTTTGCCACATGAACTTCAACATTTATGAGGTTCATGAGGATTCCTTGATTCATGTATATGACACAAACCAAGCCTAAGCCGGAGATAATAATAGAAAAATAAAAGTAAAGAAATTTACATTAGATGGATCTGGTCGGTGTTTCCAGTCTATATTTTGATCTTCCTTAGCTGAACTGCCTGCCTGCCCTCACTAAGATTGCTTTTTCTTCGAATTATTTAAGAATGCTAGAGCGCAAAACAGGCCTTAAACAGCGATTTCAAATCACCATGCAATGAAAAAAAACAGAGAGAGAAAGAAAGAAACTCAAACACCAGTACCACCGATATGAAACTTTGTGAATTCTGATACAGTGTGATCTCAGAAACAAAGTCCACAAGATTTGTGAAATCTGATACAGTGTGATCTCAGAAATCTGATACAGTGTGATGACGAACTCTAGGGTTAGAGCTGCGGTTCAGTTATGAAGAGGGTTGGGCCCAGAGGGGACTAATCTTTTCTCAACACCAAATCTTGGGTCAACGTCATCTGGCAGTGGCGGCTGTCGTGGACAGAAGCATATTCTATGTAGGTGGTAGCAGATGGACGTTGGAGGTTGGGCGGGGATCGGGTGGCAAAAATGGTGGCGCCGCCCTGAATGCAGAAGGTTGTGGTGGTTCAATTTGGATTGGGACTGGATGGAGGAGATCATGATGATTGTGAGGAGAAGAAAGGGCATAATTAACACAAGAGTTTTGTGGGTGCAAAGGAGAGGATTCTTCATAATTCGATGTTTTGTTCGTGAATGCTTCTTTGATATAGTTGTGTGTGTGTGTGTGTGTGTGTGTGTGTGTGTGTGTGTGTGTCGTGTGTCCAAAGAGGAGTTGACAACATATATAGCAATTTTTAATGTTATTTAAGTAAATTAAATAACATAAATAACCTTTTTCTTTAATCATCAATAAATATTAAATTTGAAAGTGAATCAATAATTACCACGCAGATAATCAAATAGTATTTAATTAAATTTTTAAAAACTTATTAACAATCATACATTATGTACACACGGTGATTCGTTCCCTAGTTTTTCACACTATTTTTCATTTTGATACGTAATTTGAAATAGAAATGCATTCATCTGCTAAAAAAAATTAAAATAAATTTACGTTGACTAACCTTTTCCAAAAGTAAATAAATGTACGTATGCTGGACATTTCGCAAAGATAAGAGAACAATGCTTTCATTTCATATTTTTAGGAACCAAACTGAACCGTGAATCCTCGATTTTTGTTTCGGTTTTGGAAATAAATCAAAAAATAACCTTCATAAAAAAGTTTAAACAAAAAAAAAACTATTAAATCAGATTATATTAAAACAAAGTATCATTTATAAATATTTATTATAATGTTAAAAATATGTGTTTGGGCCGGTAAGCCATATATGTATGTAGATGTGTGTCCATGGAGTTGGACTGGGTCAAGCTTGCTGGAGACTGTGAAGAACAAGGGGCAGGAAAGATTCCGAGCTCTAACTGGGCCTGGGCTGCTGGCCTACCACTGCAGTCAACCATTTCCGGGCTCGGGTTACTGCATCCAGCAAGGATCGTTCTGGAGTTTGACAAGTCTACGTGCACTTTTATTATTGTCTCCTTAAGGAACCAAGCCATTGCTTGAAGTCTTGAATATAATGTGAACAACGATGAATTTATATAAATAAAAGAAGGGGGAGAAAAGCAATGTTAGAAATTTGAACATATTCAAACCGCATAGCAACAAGCAATGAATCTTTGTAATTAATCTTCAGTCAATGGATTTTTGCTGATTAAAACTTCTCAAGGGTGTGATATCATAGCTTCAAATGAAGACAAAGTGAATTTAGAATTTACAAGAATGGGAGCACAATCTTGACACATGAAAAAAGGGGACGGAATGAGCGCATATTGAAGGCTTGCAGTTTACCAGTATTTCTATGCACATTAGCCTGAATCTTCAAAAGATCAGCAACATCTGTCTTTACACATGAAAATTGGCCCGAAACTTATTCAAACTTGTCAACTGGCAGTGGCTATCCTCCTCACTCTCTTCGGGAGCTGGAAGATTAAGATCAAGTAGCTTAGGCTTCGTAGAATAATCTGGGTTGTTCTCATTTCTTTCGTATACGGATTTACTGCTTCTCTTATGGCAGGGTCTGTGCCCTCCGAGAGCGTGGTAAGAGTTACAGGTCTTTCCGCAGTTCAAACATTCATATTTATTTCTATGCTGAGGATAATTTGCTGCTTCAGCTTCTCGTAAGGTGCTCCTCATCTTCTTACAAGATTTACCCCGTGTTTCAAGATTTGCAGGACTGGACATCCTCTTTTGGGATTCAACCCTCATAGAATTCGAAGTCATACCAGCATAACCATATCCATTTTCACTCGTCATTTCCATTCTGAACACAGGTCCGTAACAGGTGATTTTGTCCAATTTCTTCCTAAATCTAGCACCATACTCACATTTTCCGTCACCATATAAACGGTCAACTGATACATCGAACTCAACCTTACCACATCCATCCCAAAAATACACAGAATCAGAATTCTCCATTCGAGGAACTTCTGCTTCAAAGCAACCATCTTTTACCTTCATCTCTCCATTTTGATTAACATTATTTAAGCATTCCTTACCATTACCCAAGTAAATAGAAGAGGATTTAGTCTCAAGAATAACAGAATTATTGTCAGAAGATTCAGCTACCGAATTCACACAATTCTTGTAGACAGAATCCATAGATAACAGCATCAAACATATAGCTACCTCCTCTTGTTCTCGTCGATCAATTTCAGATACAGATGAAGAATCATTGTTATCAGCTAAACACAAAGGAGTCTTAAATATAATTTTATCATACCTCTTACTCTTTGAAGCTCTTGTTCTCACCATACTATCTTCATTTTCGGTATCTGAATAACAATCCAGATCCAGCTTATCTTTCACAGAATGGCATGCCATATGGCCACACAACGCTTTCATTGATAGAAACCCTTTGCCACATTGCTTGCAAACTCTCTCCTGTTGCAAAGGGAAACTTGAATCCACCGCCCTCCATGTTTTCTTGGGATTTTCCCTTAGCCCATAACTAGATTGCCCATCTACAAATTCAGCACAACCTGACTCTTTCACCGAAAACTGCCGCCCACGATCAAATTTTCTGTCAGATTCAGCTGAATTTGTAGTTACATGAGACCTCATATGACCCCCTAGTGACTTCCCACAAGGGTACTTCTTGTTGCACAACTTGCAAATAAACTTCAATTTCTTATCCTCCTCCATCAAATGATTTTATTCAATCACCAAATAGCGATAAAGCCAACAGTAAAATCAAGATAAGCAAACAAATAAACGACCTTAAATTCAGTAAAATGCAGCACTCCTCGATCTACCACTTCTCGAAGAGTTCCACAAACAGAAGAACCCAACCACAATAGGCTCCAGATCAGAAAAAACTGTAAAGTAAGATATGAATCTGAGAAGCACAAATCTTGAATGTGGGGTATTAGGCACAGATCACAAATTTTATACCTTAGTATTACACAAGGGATTGAAACAGAATCATCAAACTGGTCAGACGTGACAGCTTTTTTTTTTAGGGAAAGTAAAAGATAAGACTCACCCGTAAAAGGAAAACAGTTTGGAATTCATTATCTATGTAATCTCCAAGCAAACAAGAAAAAGCACATAACTGACACCCCATAGAATGATATTCCAAGAATCTGACGAATTCAATGCGGCAAACAAAATTTCTTTTTTGATCTGATGGGTACCTTTGAACTAGATTCAACTCATCAACGATTAAGAAGTGAAACCGGGAAAAAAGATACTCTTTCCTTCCAAATATTTCTCTCCTTCCCTAACAGACACACTCTCTCTCTCTGCATATAATTAGACTCTCTTTATATATACCTGTATTTTTCCTTTTTCTTGTGTCATCGTAGGAGGAGAATCCATGCATGGAAGCAAAGAGAAATCAAGAGATTATGGGCTGCACGTGCTTGACACAAAATGAATGAAACGTTCAAAGATCTGTTGGATTATTCTCGAGGCAGAATCTCAAGGGTACACGAAAATTGTGCTGGTGGAAATTGAAGTATTCATACGCTTAAAAAGGAGCATGAATGATCCAACGTTTTGAGGACTACTCGGTTGTTTTGTCCTTGCTCGAAGCAAAGAAAGGCCCCAATCCTCAGCCGTTTTCTTCATTTGAAGTACATTGATATCATATATAAAATTTGTCTACAAGTAATTTAGGCCTGATCCGCGATATAAAATGATCGATTAATTATCAAATTAATTTTTCTTTTTGATTTTAATCTATCAAACGGCTTATAAGTTAGCTGACCAAGCACCCGCATACAATCAGATATTTTCTTATAAGCAAGAAAAAATATTAAAATACCTTTTGATAATTTTCTATAATAATTTTGTGTTAAAACATTGATATCTAATTCATTTGGCGGTGGTTTATGAGTGAGGATGGTGATATATTTGCAATTTGAAGTTGTATAATTTTGTCTAAGTTTATATTAGACAGGGTATAAATATTCAATATCCTCAGCTCGATGTTGCATAAATTCGAAACGTGGCATCTGGGGTTGAATCAACTTAACCAGATTTGGTTTTAAATGTTTGTTATATTAAAAGCTATAAAGAAAGCATTTTTGCCATAAAAATATCATTACTTAAGTTCTTCAAAGCTTAGAGAATCTTTTGTTATCACTTTTAGATGAAGTTCAATCTTTGGTTTCGAGTAGCTCTTTCTACACATTCGGACCTCTGGAGAGGGACCCAAATTTAATAAACAAAAGATGCAAAGCAATTGAGGATTTTTTTTTTTTTTTTGAGATAGAGAATTAGTCTTTTGTGATTGAGTGAAATTACACATTAATTATTTGAAAAGATTCGATCTTTGATGTTTGCTTTTTGTAGGAGATAACAAAAATCTTCGAAGATTATTTATAGATAATAAAATTTATGAACTCGTTGTTCCTAATCATGAAACTACTCTTAGTTATGATGAACATACTACCTTTGAATTGCTAGCTGCTTCAATGGTGATTGAGACCCTTGTCCAAGAAGGAAGGTAGGAGGAGGACCCATCCTCTCCAAAGTTCAATGTTTTGTCATACATTGAATAATTAAGCAAACAAATATTCTCCATTTACTATTATAAGAAAATTGTAGAATAAACTTACTTCAAGAGATAAAATTCTAGCAAATTATTTTATCAACGGAGTTGAGAATTAGGGTTGATCAATTCCAAGAGATAAGGATTTGATTTAATTTAATGAAGGAGATTTGAAGCGAATGGGACAAATATATCAAAATAATAACAACGTGTGCCATTCTTTAATCTAGATTCCCAAATGTAACATTTTCTTCCCTAAAAGCTTTTGGTTATGAGTGCAAAATGTACAATTTTCGTCCAAAAGCTAAATCTCGTTGAATGATTATCAGGGCCATTGTTAAAAAAATGCAATTATTATATTGCGTTTCAAATTTTTTTAAAAAAAATAGGATGTCAAATTACTAAAAACGTAGATATATAGCTAGCTATTCTCGAAGACAACGTGTCCCAATTTAAGCAATAGGTGGCCACTGGCCAGCCAAACCAGAGTCATTATTTTCTTAAAAACTAGTTTTGAATAATTTCATGTTGACCCTTTCTCCCAGAACCTACTTTATTCGTTTATCGTGAATCAAGACTTGAAAAGAGATCCCTATGTATACGTAGGCAGCAATTTTAATAGTGAGGAGACTTATTTTGATTTAAAGAGGTAAAAACTTAAAATTGACAAGATACATACTACTCTGGTTCGCTTTCTATGAGTAATGAGTCAACCTTTGCAGTCAACCTTTGCAGTCAACTTTTAAGAGATTATTACGAACGAAACTTGAGCAGAAAATATAGTACAATATTTTTTCGTTTTTCTTTATAATATGGAGGAATTCAAGAAGCAACGTACTTGACGCTTTCTTTTCCTCAAGCCGACAAGATTTGGCGAACCAAATTTGATCCACCTACGAACCAAAAATTTAAAAGAAAAAAAAATCTAAATTAACGGATTATTCTATTAGATCTCAGCAACTCTTATTTATCTACATGGCCACTGCCATTGCCATTCGAAGTCCCATCGCATTGAACGAAGCCATCATCTACACGGACATTTTCAGACTCGGATGACATGCTTTGCCCACGGCTCAGGCGCAAATCTTGATTACCAACTGACTCAATTGTGGAGTCGTCACGTGCCCCTCGAACTTGACAGAATTCACCAAAGACTCCCACTTGTTCATCAACAGCACCATGGTCATCATCATCGTCATATTCATCATCTGTATCTGAATCCATCAAATGAGATCGGTTCTCATACAAATCTCCTCCATGAGTACCTTTCCACTCGTCCTCATCACTATCTACCTCCAGCAACAAAGACCGGTTCTGTGTGGCCCGCCTCCGGAGCATGAAGACATTGAAATAATAACTTACTATTTCATTTTTCGTTCGCGTTGGGAAAGCTGCACTGAGTTGTTTCCAAAAATTTTTACCACGTGAAATGGGATTAGAGAATATGATCTCATGGAAAAGGTGTTCAACATTTGCCTTCCACTTGCATGCCACTTCCTCACCCATGTCATAAAACCCCAGCTCTGAGAAACTCTCTTCACCAATGGCCTCTCTAAATGTTTCTCTCGCCTCCTTCACATGTTGACGCACACATCTTATGGATCCCACATCTGGGCAGCAACAATCTGTTCTGCCTTGTCCAACTTTGACTCCATTTACGGCTGAATTATCAGGCACTGGAGTAACACAAGTTCCCATAAGCCTTTGCTCCCTGACATCAGAACCCAAACAATCTTTTCTAGGAAGGTTCCTGTCCCATGGCAGAACTTCAGCTTGATGATCTGGTCCAACGGGAACTTCTTTACTAAGAGAATTTAATTGGGACGATTCAAAGGTCGAATCATCGTCGGGCATTGGCACAGTACAAGTTCCCATTGATTTTTGCTGCGTACAGTTGTCAGAATTGAAGTACTGTAATGAATCAGTAACATTCACATCCCAAGGCAGAACTTCATCTTGACAATCTGGTCCAACAGGAATTTCTTTTCTTGGAGAACAATTGAACAACGAAAAGTATGGATTCTCCAACTGTTCTGGGAACTGGAAGGGTATGCTGAAGTCAAAATGTGGTTGAAAATAAGACCCGAACGTTGCATCCTCCAGTCCTGTATCATCCTCACTACTGCTGCTGGTGACCCATGATAAAGGAGCACTTGTCTCTAATTCCTTGTCATCCACAGGTGCAGCATTAGTGTGGCTACTGTAGAACCCCCTATCATGTTGTAACTTATAATAGCCGCTCTTAGCTTCACCTGGCACACATTAAAATATGATAGAATGATTAATAAAGATTGTTCAGATGTAATGAGAGAAAAGATGCAAATATAGATGACAAAAAAATGTGCAGATCGGATTTGATGCTCATAAAGCAGAAAACTACAGCCTTTTTCTAGTACAAATTTAGAGGAGCATATTCTTAAAAAGCTTCTCTATAGAGATATGTCGCCGAATAAGCTCCGGATAAGAAAATACTAATAAAAAATACGAAATCGAGAAGCATAATTTACAGAAAGAATCAGTGTTCGGAGAAGTAAAGGCAGAGGGAAAATCCTCTTCACAAAGAATTATTTTATTATCCTGATCGAATTGTTTATGTTGCTTGAGAGAAAGCTCTGGAAATTTTTCTTCAAATGGACGTTTCACTCCCATCCTCTGAAAAGAAAGCCAAGAGAATAAGCAACTCGAGTAAAATGGTATTTGCTAAACGATGAAATCAGTAATTTTGTAAAAGATGCAAAGGTGGAAAAGATCAAGGAAAATCTCATAAACAGCGAGCACAAATGAAGACCTATTAGAGAAAGTAACAAGAAAAAAAGCCACGACCCGACAGAGATCCGTGATATTTCCAAAACCCCAAACCATGCATTCAAATTACAAGTAGCAACAACCAAACAACAATTCTCCTTGTTAAATCGTACATTTTTATTATTCCAAGCCTCACTGCCAATTAAAAACATAAGGTAGAAACTCGAATGTACAAAGGTGCTTTGTGTTCTTTGCATCATATAACAGTCAAAAAACTTGTTTTAATCATGATTGGCAATTTTTTTCACACATTATTATATCAAGTTTGCAATAGCTCCCATGCACAAAAAAAATAGATGCATAATTATTCACATAGGAATGCTCCATTTCAAAGTAATAATGAGGTAAAAGGATCAATCAGTAACAAGCAGAAAAAATGAAAACAATAAAATTAACCAATTAAACCCCATGTCGGACTGTCTGTTCATAGCATGCAAACAAAGACAACCATGCTGAATAAACATTCTTTTTTCGTCTTTACAAAAAACCGAATACTTTTGTATGTAAATATTGCATATTTGAATTAAAATAATTATTATTTAAAATAAATAATGTATATATTTTACATTAATTACACACATAGAAAAAAAACCCAATTATTTAGAAGAAATACTACCGAAGATAAACTAGCTTTCCAATCAATTTATAGTAGATAGAGACAGATCTAAGAAATACCCCCAATTTCGTGAAAAACCCTAACTCTTGAGTAAAAAATTCGACGTTGAAAACAGCAAAAAGGATATCCAAATTCAATTCAGTAACAGTCGTATCAAAACCCTAAATCAATTTACAAACACAATTAGCCATAAGATAGGTAAAACAAATTGAATAAACAAACCCTAGATGGTAAAAGGTCTCAGAATAAAACTTCAAATTTTGAATATATTAGCAAGGGGTAGCCGTAGAAAAGAGATTAGCAATGAAAAAAAATCAACTAATTAATCCATTCAGGGGATAATCTTACGGATCGAAGATTTCAAGTCCAAAAACCTAGAATTCGCAGAATCAACGGCTTGAGCTGAAAGAGGTTTCGATTGGAAGAGGATGGATTGAATTGAATGAAAATAGTGTTGGATTCAAATTTTAGGAACAGATTGTTCAAAATTTTAGAGTCGACGAGATTAGATTGGATGGAATCGAGATGGGAAAAAAAGTTGAACGCGGTCGGCGTCGTTTTGTAGATGGAGAGGATCCGAAAAAGATGACCCGTTTATAAAATCGCACGTGTGGATTTCTAATTTTCTATCGGATGCAGACAGTTCGGATTATGCACTTTTAAATTTAATTTTCTCCTAAGCCTTCACTACTAATTAAAAGCAGATATTGCCAAAATCAATTGTAATAAAACTGTATACTATTAACTTAGTTGGATTTATTTATTAGCCATATATTTTATATAATTTATTTCTAAATTATTCTCTATCTCTTAATCAAATATTATCCATATTCATTGAAATTTATTTCACTATTATCTAATATAGTTTATTTAAATTTATTAAATTATTTTCTATTTAAATAAAATTTTAAAAAATATGATACTTATGTACACCCAATGCTTGTACCAATTAGATAGTACTATACATACTCACAAGCAATTAATAGACCTTTTTTCAACAACAAAAAAAAAAACAATCGACTTTTAAGTATGATCAATCAAATATGAATTTTTGGACATGAAAAGTTTGCTGCTTAGTTTTTTGCCATCTCCACCGCTTGCTATTGTCTCATTTTTTATTTAATATAAGGTGAAAATTTAAATGAGAGTAGAAATTAACTTGAGAAATTCGAGTAATTTACTTTTTTGGTGTTGAAAGCAATCATAGAAATTCATCGAATTACATGATTAGTTGAAATAACTTTTACATCATCAGGAAGCTCATAATTATACAAAATGAAATGTCCCACGTGCACCTTTATTTGCATTTTGTACGTAATGTAAAGCCAAACTTTGTTTTGTTTTGTTTATACTACTACTATTTTTAATGTTCACAACTCACAATCCCTTTGGCTAGGCAGACAACAAATTCTTGAACCATTTGACAGAATCCTTTGCGTATCTTTTGAGGTTGTCTCGTGGTAATCCACGTAGTACAAATCAAACCTTGAACTAAATCCAGCTCCCCGTTGCAAGTTATCCAACAAGGACCACACGAAATAGCCTCTCACCTTGCAACCATCTTCCCCATATACATCGCATGATATCAAATATCCATGAACATGTGTAGAAAGAAGCAACCTGCAGAGACGATTTACATGTATAAATTTTCTTACCTGATAGCTGCTTCCAAATTTGTTAAATAGTCGTTATGATACTTTATTCGCTTCTCATCTTTGAGCACGTCTTAATGGTCACAAATGGGCTGTTTCTATGATCCATCGCTGTGTAAAAACATAAAATTATTTCATCCATGAATCTTGAGAAGAAAAGGATTTGTTTCTCAACTATTATTACCATTCTCAGTTATGATATTAAGAGGGTTCCCATATTTGTGTCTGATGTAATTCATCAAACTTCTGATGCCGTGTGTCACAATGTACAACCATATAGAATTTTGCCTGCCGTCAACTTAAATGGTTAAAGATCTTCACCGAGTAAAAACAGCGCGTATAAATTTGGTTTTACACATACATACCCTGTCAGCTATAGGTCTTCCAACTTTAAACGCTGCAAGAAAGAAATAAATGGCACACAAGAAAGTTAATAAACAATAACCAAACATCCCCATTAAGGTATTCGAGCACATTTATAATGTAGCGTACGTAGTGTGACAGCACCGGAGTCCGCAAGGGAATCGTTCAGCAAAACCCCGATTAAATTTGTGTTGTTTATGTTGGCATACCAAAGTGGTATAGTGATTTATGCCGATTCATAACCTTTAACAGATTGGATTCGGCATCAGAAAACTTTGGCAGACGGCTTTCTACTCTCGTTCTCATTGATCGTGGATAATCTCCTTTGATTATTGGTTGGATAAAAGACATCCGACGATCAGTAATTGTACTTAGTTCCTAACAATCGTCTGCAGACCATTTTCATAATCTGTACATATATATCCAACTGTACTAAATAAACAAAAATCTTAGTCCATATTTTATCATGATCCCAAGTGAAAGTATAGCGCTCTTTTGCTAAGAAATCAAGCCATTTTTCAAGCAAGCTAACTTTGAATTCAAAGCATACTATTTTTACAAATAATTAACACATGGTTTAAGTTAGTAAAAAATGTTATGTTTGATTATGTATGCAATGATGTATAATTTTTTGTTTTTTTCTCCAACATCACCTATAAATACACATTAATTCTTCATTCTTTATCACACCAAAACAAAAAATCTTCTCATCTACAATCACAAGTATAGAAGTAAAATAGATCATTTAGTGTAATAGTTCTTAAGGAATGTTTTATCCATGGAATGAATATGATTAGTAAAGAGAAATTGAGTGTTAAAATCAGAGTGTTTTCAGTTAAATAATTTGTATTCTCAATTTTTTTGTCTTCTTTGTTATTAATAAAGAAGTGGTCTCCTTGAGAGATTTAGAACGGACGTAGCCCAAATTTGGGGTGAACCACTATAAATATTGATGTTCATCTTATTCAATTGTTGATATTACTTTTGATGATGTTGCCTCGTTTATTTCCTTGATATCTCAACAACTGGTATCAAAGTGATGTTCTCAAATACTATAGGAACTTCTCTTATGTTCTATGGTCGCAACATAGTCTAAATTTCCACATCAGAAAAAGCTTTCTAGACAGTATTAGGAAAGTGGTTCTTCTGTATTCAGGTTTCGACGATTAATTCGTTAGTAGCAGTTACAAAAGATTAAAGTATACACAAACAAGATGATTAGCCTTAATGACTCTAATTATCAACTTTGAAAAAGTAAAATGAAAGATATTATATTCGTCACCAAGATGCACCTACCGGTATATATTCAGCGAGTCTAAACCAGATGATAAATCAGATGTCGAATGGAACTTTGAGCACGAGCAAATCTGTAGGTATATCCGACAATTTATCGATGACAACGTGTATAATCATATTTGTAACGAGACACGTACTCGTATGCTTTGGATGAAGTTGGAGACAATATATGCCTCCAAAACTAGCAACAACAAATTGTTCTATTTGAGCAAGCTTGTCCAAATTCGATACAAAGAAGGAACTATATATAGTCGCAGATCATCTGAACGAGATTCAAGGATTCGTGGAGCAATTATCAAGTATGAGCATAAAACTTGACGATGAGGTGATAGATCTGATTGTGCTAACTTCATTACCAGAGTCTTCACATAAAGTATTGTCGTTGTGGAGATAACATACATGTCAAAAAATACTATCAGCAACTGAAAGACAAACATGAAAATGAGCAAATAAACGCCATAGATGAATTCAATGTTGTTCACGAGCTAGAGCATGAGTCCATAAATTTAGAAACTCAAGTAACTAGTTGAGTGATAGATAGTGGAGCAACAGTCAACGTCACATCACGAAGAAAATGATTTACATCATATAAGCAAAGGGTCTTTGATGTAGTCAGGATAGGGAATAACCACTTATCTAGAGTCATGGGGAACGGAGATGTGAGTTTGACTACAGTGGATGGCTCTACACTGATTCTGAAAGACATCAGACATGTACAAGTTATGTAGATTTGATTTATTTATATATTAATAATTTTAAGCATTTTTCATCAAAAATTTTCATATTTTTCTCAACAAACTATTACAAATATGTAAATTTGATTTTATTTATATATTAATAATTTTACGTGTTTGTCATAAGAAAATTTCATATTTTTCTCAACAAACTACTACAAATATGATAAATAAATTTTTATATATTATTTTAGATGTAATTAAATCAAATATTTGAGAAAATTAATTTTTATATATAAAAATCATATCTAAATTAATTATTTGAAGAATAAAAAAAATATTTATATTAAATACATCGTATGTGCGATTACGTAACATACATAATATTTTAGTCGTATCAAACTATAAAATAACAAGTCTCACTCAACATGGGCACTGTTAGTCGATCTGTATTAATAAATGATTTGTGTATTTTGACAACATATAAGTAACGAAGTTGTACCTTGCCAATCAATGCAAAGAGACAATCATAGTGAGCTAGCCAAGCCAATACAGACACCTCACCAAGAAATTTATAGCAGTCCAAAAGCAAAACCCGAATGATTTATTTTGTGAAGAAAGAGGCAGTTCAACGATTTTCTATTAATTATTAGACGGTTAATATGATTTTCCTATTGCTATGCATATAAAATATATCAAAAGGAACTTCAAATATTTTAAAAAATATCAACTGAACAAGTTTTATGAAGAATCTTTTTCAAAATTTTCTCGTTTTTTATTATCATCTATATTTGATCGATAGGATATAGTTGATATCCCATGTATTTGTAATCAATCTAAAACATTTTTTTTAAATCAATCTAAAACAAAATTTAAGCACAAATGAAATATGTTTTATGATGAAGCAAAGGACATGTTGAGGTTTGATAGACAACAAACGGGCTGCCAGTAGGACGTGTCACACCGCTAGTTATCATGCTTATATTATAAATAATCACTTCCGAGGCACTTCCGAGGCACCCTCTCGTACCACATACCCTTGCATCTAGAAATCTCGATTCCTTGCTCAAAAGGCAAAAAAAAAAAAAAAAAGAAACTCTCGATCTTCCTCTTTACTCTGAAATCTTTCCAACATTCTTTTTCTCTCAATTTTCCTTTTTCGATTTTTCTGATCAAGTTGTATTGACCATCTTCAATTAGAAAGCTTTTCTTGACATTTCTGTGTGGAAACAATAATGGCTGTTTTTGTAGTGATACTGCTTCTGTTAGCCATGGCCGACCATTCAGGTTAAGTACTGTTCTTGATCTTTCGTTTCTTTAATTTTTTAGTAAGCATTTCTTCTCTTTTATTGTCGAAATTATAAGAGGTTCCCAGAAGTGAAATTTTTTCGTTCTTCCTCTCTTTTATTGTCGAAATTATAGAGGTTCCTTGAAGTGTGATTTTTTCGTTCTTCGTTTCTTTACCCTTTTTCTTTATGCTGGCCATCTCAAGACTGGGACTTTGATTGAACTCTCTTGTTGTTTTTACTTCCGCACATGTTTTAGTTATAAAGGAGGGCTATTAATTGTGCTGTTCCCCGATCTGTTTTTCTTACTTTTTCTTTAAAATTTTTAAAAATGTGCTGCAGATGCTGCATATTGCCTTTGTAGTAGTGGGGGTGACAGCGCATTTCAGAAGAATATCGACTATGCTTGTGGAGCTGGAGCTGATTGTTCGCCAATCCTTCAAAATGGGGCTTGTTTTAACCCAAATACAGCTAAAGACCACTGCAACTATGCTGTGAATAGTTATTATCAGAGAAAGGGACAAACTTCGGGGAGCTGTGATTTTGCAGGCACTGCCACCGTGTCTCCAACCGCCCCTAGTATGTATCGTTTGCTCGTTAATCAGTAAAAATATCAAGTAGTTTACCTTAATTGTTGTCTTCTTGTTTTTTAATTTGCAGATGTAGCTTCTGGCTGTGTGTATCCATCCAGTCCGAGGTTTGGGGTTTTTTTCTCCCTAAAATAATCAAGGATTCACGTCGTATTTAGATCTTGCGATTCTTGATTCGTAATTGAAGTCTACAGAGTGTTTTTTTGGTGCTCGGTACTCTTGGTTATCTATAATATGTTAATTTGTGTGTGCATTACTTTGATACCCGACTCCCTCCACCTTCTACTTGATGGATGTGAACGAGGCAGGAGTTAGATTTTGCAGGATAGTAGTGGCTGGTGGATCGATCAAATTCCATGCCTGATTGAGTATTTTTAATTCCCAGTGAGGCCCAAAGTTAATATATTTAAGTGAGTTGTCTTGATGTGGATGTGTGTAAATGCCATTAGTCTTGGTTTTGTGACACTTTTTTTTAGCAATATAACCTCCCTTCTCGATCTCCCCGTAGATGCATTTTGACTCGATCCTTTTGGTTGTAGTTGTTGCATCTTTTTCTTGTCTTGAGAGAGTATGAAATTTGCCAGCTGAGAATAATTTTTGACGTTATACTTAATTTTAGCGGAGGTAGCACAACACCAACGACCAACCCGACTTTCGGAGGAACGCCAAACTCGAGTACCGGCGGCAACACAACAGGTACAATGCCAGGCTCAACTTTTACTCCAGGAATTGGTCTTGCACCCTCAGGATTTGGATTTGGCAGCCCTGATGGTAGCTCGGCACGGTTACCCCGTGTCACTGCTGCTATCTTTATGCTTTTGTCCATCTCCTTCGCTCTTTTATTCCGCACAAGAATCTAAGGAAAGACAAGTTTCGAAGACCGCTGTCACGCGTTTCTTGAAAGGACGGTATCGGTTGCACAAGAGATTTGGTTGTGTGTCGGAAAAATTTTGCTTTCATATCTGGTGGGAAAGGAGAAAAAGTAGAGGAATTTGATTCCCTTTTCTTGAGTGGACATGTGGTGCTAGCATCTGCTCTCTTTTTGTGTACAAATTTTCTACGTACGTCTTGGTAGGGAAGCAGTGCAATATTCTCAATGTGCTATTTTTTGTCATTACACTTTTCTTGCGCACTTGGACTAATTTTTAGTCTCATGTCATGTAAGGTTAATTTTCATACCATAAAGTTATATTTGGCCTAAAAAATATAGAAAAAGTTACTCTACAATTTTGGTGACGAGCATCTAATAAATTATGAACAGTTCTTTCTTCAGAATGAAAATGAAAACCAACGCATCGAGTTGTGATTCAATACTAAAATTTCATTCGAAGTTGGACCTGCCTGTTGTGGTTAACTGTTACCAATTTCAATCAACTCAATTTTCATAAAAATATTTATTCAGTAGTTGATTTCCTCGCTGAGTGAGTTCTCTGACCACATTTTTTTACAAATTTATAAAGCAAAAATTTATATTTGACCGTTAAATATATTAACTTTTGTGAAATAGATTTCATATCATATTCGATCTACGAAAAACTATTATTTTTAAAATCAAAAATATTATTTTTTTTATTTTAGATATAGATCAGAGCTCTCTGTTTCATAAAATTTGTGAAATGGTTTTAGAATATAGTAATTCAATTTATAATAATATTATTAAAAAAATTATTCTAAGAAAGACTTACTCAATTTATAATAACATTGCTAAAAAATACTATTATAGTAGAGAAAATCCTGGAATATAATGACGACCAAAAAAGGAGAAATTTTTATATAATAAATTTGTCAAATAAGATAAGTATTTTAGGTTTTATATAATTAAAAACGCACTTACTTAAAAGGACATAATCGATAAAAATATAAAAACGTAAATTTCGCTAGAAGGAGGGCTTGAACCTCCGACCTTGTGGTTAACAGCCACACGCTCTAACCAACTGAGCTATTCCAGCTTCCTTGTTTCGTTCTAGGCGATAATATATATATATATATTTGTGATTGCCTCACGGCAATGGTCTGCACTGGGCCTCCTGCTTCCTTCGGCGGCGGAGGTAAAGAGAAATGAGGAGAAGAGCTGCGTGTCTGCTGTCGAGGAGCTTTTCATCGAAACAAAATCGCTAGCCTTTATTCATTCCTCCAACCTATTTGAAGTAGGCCTTACTAGCGATGTGAATATTTGTTGGTTATGATCAAATGAAGTTGGTCAGTAAACTAGTTTTATCATGTTAGATTAATTTTGTTTCGCTAGAAAATCAATTGAGGGAATAATTGTGAGTGGGGAGTCCATAAGCCAACATTTTGTTTTACTGGAAATTGGTGAAATGAGTGGGATTATTTGGACCCTTCTAATCAACCATCTCATCTTCACTCCCGATTGATGGCCTTCACACACTCCTTCGTGAACTTGCTTCATGATCTCCAATGCTTATGAGAAACCTATGCATCTGAGGAGAAAACCATCTAGCCATTTCCTGTACAAATCTCTTTCCACTAAGACATAGTTAAGAGCTCTCATTTTTAGACTCTGTGGAATATCTCTCTCGGTAGATTCTAGCACATGTTTTATATTATATATCAAATCACCAGCTAAGTTTATATACAAGTTGAGAGTGTCTACCTGAATCCCTATTTGCTGAATTGATGGGTGGTTTCTCTTTTGAAT
Organism: Primulina huaijiensis; assembly: GCF_012295235.1. Taxonomy (NCBI): domain Eukaryota; kingdom Viridiplantae; phylum Streptophyta; class Magnoliopsida; order Lamiales; family Gesneriaceae; genus Primulina; species Primulina huaijiensis. The sequence goes on from NC_133319.1 coordinate 403,015, forward strand.
CAACACCAGCTTGTGCGTAAGTTCAGGAGATATCTTCAATGCCGATGCAACTTGTACTAACTCGTCTGCCTCCCTATTTTCTTGCCTTGGAACGTGTACTAATGACACTTCTTCAAAATCATCTAGAAATTGGGATGCCGCGATATAGTATGATGTCAATGAAAAACTCGTGTATTTGAACCGTTGATGAGTTTATTGGACAGCAGGTTGGGTTTTCAGTTGTGGAGTGGGAGTTCGACCTTAGGAGTTAAGTTCGATGGATCAAGTACAGAAACAACAGCCGGAGCTGGTATTGTGATCACCTCCCCAAGAAGAGTGCAAACTAATCTATCGTTTAATTTATGTTTTCCATGCACCAACAATCAGGCGGAATACGAAGCATTGGTCATTGGGCTGAAAATTCTGAAAGACTTATGAGCAAAAGAGTTGTTGATATCAGGAGATTCACACATATATTTATTTATGCATTAAATTAAATCAATTTTATTTATTTGTTTAATTATTAATTAAATGATCCATTATATATTCTTCTAAAATATTCCATAAGAATTTTGCACTTAATAGATACTACTACTAATTTGTTATTTAATTAATATATTATAAATTTATCAAATAAATAATTATGAACTCATTAATCTCGATCAATAATAAGACAAAATTGATGTATAGAGGGTACAAATCTCGTTCACATAATGAAAAATGAAAATTTCGAAAGATAAAATTTTCTACTAATTCGTTTTTGGCAGCTATCAGTTTTGTAAACTCTTTAACTAAAACATGCATTTCCATTTTTTCCACTTAATTAGCAATTAAGCTAAATTCTGCAACTTTCATTACCTGTAATCAGCTTATAAACTCCTTTATGAGCAATTTATTTGACCTCCATCAAACTACAGACATCAGATTCAACTCTTTTGAATTTGATTATTTCAACGAGAACACATAATCCAATACTTGTGTGACCCTCAATGATTCAGGGATACAGTTAGCCATGAGTTCACAACTTAATGTGATTCAGAACAACATTTGTTCATATTTGGGCTTATCCTAATTAGTCACATTCTTTTCATCAACCCCTTGATCAAAAACGTCAGAACTCAAATCTGATTGCATCCATCGAATCATAGTAAAACGTCTAGTAACATCACTTCATGATTCCCTAAGTATCACTGATGTTGCCTACAAGAACCTTAATTATGGTTACCATACAGTACGATCCATTCAACTTATATATCCTGATTGAATCTGCTACCATTGGTAAATCTAAAGTTGCAAATGAATTCGACAACGATGCGATGTATCTTGGAATAATAATAGTGGATTGTTATGTGCAAATGAGAAAACGTCTTTCCAAAATGCACATATCTTACTCTGGCCAGAGATTCATTGCATTGTTAACTCATCAAACCACATGAGATATCTTCACCCATAGGTGAGCGGTGAATACACGAATACAATACACTGACTCCTGCGTATTTCGAAACTACACCAAACCTCGTCACATTATAATCATCAATGGAGTCGGTAAATGGATCAAAGTATATGTTAATACTTATAGCATTTACGTTGTCACGGGTCAGAGGACTAATGGTGTAAAACCATAACCGCAAACTAGTCCACCCGATAAGTGATAACCGTTTGAAAAGTCCGATGGAGGGTTATTCAATAAATAATGAAATGATTACTCATATATATGAATAGACATCTACATGTCCTTAACAATGAAACATGACGTTTATATCACAAATGCTAGTATCAAGCTCGAGCGATTTTTATCTTTATTTTAGGCGGCTGAATCGACTAGGAATCAGTTTAAAATATACAGTACGATTTCTAATGAATTTCATGATATTACATTGAGGGGCATAACTTATGATACATATTGTATATCAAATTACTTTAAATATGCAGCTTGCATTAGTATATAAATAAAGTAAATGTCATAATTGATTAAAATCATAAGATATTATTAAAATAAAAATTATTTTTGCATAAGAGTAAATAAAATGAAAGTCACGAGTAGATTCATTGGACATTTATTCTAACACAAACCCCAAGTGAACTAATGTCCTTGGTGGTATTCGAAGTCTCCCACATCATATTAGCTTTCCTAAATACTTCCAGCACTAACAAGGCCCAATCAATATCAATTTCTTACTTCTGCCCATCAAAATTACGTTTGGAATATCAAACTCAAAGGCGTAAAGAAATGATTTTTCGGAAGATAATATTCTGAAAAATAATAAACAAAAATTATATATATATAATTGTTTTAATAGATATTAAATTGAAATTAGAATATTTTTAGACAAAACTGTTTGCCCCAAGTTTCGACTATCTTGACTGTTAACCAAAGCGCTCAAGCTCCATTAAAAACTTTTACAACACAATACTTTGGCGCACTCAAATTTCTCCTCCTAGTAGATCTGAGCTCAAACAACCTAAAGGTAAGCTCAAAAGCCACCGATGAATGTTCATCCATTATGTATCCATTTGTATTTGTTCCTCTTAATTTTAGTATCTGTCGCGTTTCTCTTGAGCAATTGGGGATTGAATCTCGTTTTCCTGTTGCTAATTCCTTTACAATCGAAGCCATGCTATTGGTTGAATTTTAATTGTGGTGATATTACGGGAAGAAACTTGCCCGTTTGAAGATTTTTTCTTATGCTATGCTATATACGGCAACAGTGGAACTTGGGTTTTGTTTCTCGAATTTAGCAGAGTAATTTGTTTGGAATTTTATGGAAAATTAAAACTTTGTTGTGTTTTTCATATTATCCACAATTTATTGTTACTAGGTAAGAACGGACTTTCCTGACTATGATAGGTGATAACTATGATGCAAGGGGATTGAAGGAGGGATAGCTATGATATTTATTCCATATTCTGAAATTGGCTATTTATGTTCAAGAGGATCTTAAAGTTATATGATATATATTAGCTTTCACATTAGTTTAGTGGCATTTTATGGAAGTTTTTTGAGTTCTTGGTGCTTACCCACCGCATACAGGTTACACGGCTGAAGTTTTTGAGTATGTTTGAGTTTCCTTACAGGCCTTATATTAACCTGCAAAGACAAGGAGACATGGGTCGTGGTGTGAGCAGTGGTGGAGGACAGAGTTCGCTTGGGTACTTGTTTGGAAGTGGTGAGGTGCCAAAACCGGCACCGGATAATGCCAAAGATGTTGCAACTGAAAGCCAGGCTTCGCATAAAGAACCTGCACCAAAGCCTAATGCTGCTGCTCAGCCTGTGGATATTAGTAAACAAATTCCTGCGGGCATTCAAAGTAGCACGATGAACAAGCACTCTAGAGCTGGTGGGGACAACATTTGCAATTTCATCACGGTATGATCTAGCTCATCGAACAACTGTTGTTATGAGGTGCAGATTAATTTCTTTTAGTGGATAACCCAAACCAAAAGGTGCATATATCAAGGGCCATGTTTCAAAAATACTTGTGTTTTCTAAGACTTTGAGACCTTGTTTTTCCCTTGTTTCATTTGTTAATTTGTCTCCTCTTCGAGAATGTACAAACACGTCTTACTTTTTTACCTCACTCCAGGAATATGAGTTCGTGTGTGGCTTGTTTCTTGATTTGTTGGCCTGTCACTGATTGTAACTAGGGAGAATTTGTCTCAATTAATGAAAGAAGGGCTATGAGCCATTCCATTTGATATAAATTTTCCGTTACAGATGCACTTTTCTTCAACGTGTACGAAATACCTTGTGTTTGTTCCTAATTTGAACAACTGATATGTCGCAGGATCGGCCATCGACAAAGGTCCAGGCTGCTCCTGGTGGAGGTTCTTCTCTGGGATACCTGTTTGGTGGCGGCAGCAAATAAAATAAGATAACCTGAAATCTTGATGAATAGTTACTCTTGGTTTGTGCGGTAAAACGCAGTTGTGTGCTGTGCCAAATATGTGTGTGTGTGTGTGTGTGTGGTGATTTCAATGTGGTTTCTGGTAAAATAGTTTGTATTCTCAACTACCAATGCGATAAACTCTGTAAAACAATCCAGTTAATTTCACTCGTGTTTTATGTCGTCGATGACTTAAGCGAGAATAAGAATATTATTTGTCATGGCCCAAACATCGTTGTGGGTCACAGCATAGCCTAATAATCATTCAAATAGCTGGGATACTATTGTGTCGAGCTCCATCTGAGCCCGAAATAGCTGTAGTACTACCGTCTCAAAGTTCAGATTGTATTCTCACTCAGCCTTAAATATGAAAAAAAAATGTAATTGCCAATTCTATAAAATATTGTTTAGTTTATAAAGTGCCTCAAGTTAGAATATTATTGATGCTATTCCATTTACCAACAATCATTCGGCTAAATGTATAATTGAACTCGTACAAATAAAAAGAAAAAAGAAGGGAAAAAATTATTAAACAAGAAGTTACAAAAGGAGGCCGATGATATCTATGCATTTCAGAGAGCATTTGGACAAAAGGAGGCCGATGATATCTATGCATTTCAGAGAGCATTGTGTTGAGAGGAAGGGCGTGGAGCAGGAATGATCCTCCATCTCCGACGAACATCTTCCAAGTCTTCTTCAAAATGGCGCTCGTAGTATACACACATCAAGTCTGTGGATCTCATGCCGGCTCTAATAGCCCAAGGGAAGTAATGCTGATAAAACAATTTCCTCTGCCTCTCACTGAATCTAGCTGTGCCTCCCATGACAGAGAGCGCACACATAGGAAGTAGCATTTGCTCGAATTCAATAACCTTCAAAGCTGATTCACCAATTAAATTGGTGGGAAGGTCAAAGAGGGTGTGCCAGAAATCATGTACCTCACGAGCACGTGTTGCAACATATGCTAGCTCTTCAGTTTCCATGAACCGGACTGGTGGGCGATCATCTGGGGAGAAATTCCGGGATCCCATAAAGTTTGCGTATGCCGCACCAAATGTGTTAGATGGAAGGTCCCATGCATGTCCTACACTAGCAGAGATGACACGAGGACGCTCCAATAGCATTGCCTGCAGGGAAATAGGAGTTGTGAATTCTTACATAGAGTGAAATGATATAACATTCACAATGGATAGTAGAACCATATGATTGAACTAAATAATACAAGTAAATCATCAATTCCCCTTTCAAATATAAATCATCAAGTTCCCACGGTCTTTTTTCACATAGTCCATTAATAAGACAGTACTATCCTGTCCTGCATTCAAAAGTCTAAAGCACCACATTACGGCAAAATATGTAACATGAAATTAAAAGACTGTGCCCTTGTGGCATCATATATTCATATTTGATTATATAAACCCGATTCAAACAAGAACCTTATCGAGACACAATGTTTTACACATCAAACTTCCCATGAGTCAGTGGCTGCGCAAATTTGCAAACAAGATTTTTTTGTTTCATGTGCCACTAGCCAAAATTGGGACAACTGCAGAAAATCATGAGGAAAACCAACTTCAAACTGAATATGTGTATCTTTGTAACATCCGGGTCCGTGGTTTTCCAGTTATAAGCATTTTTTGGTGAACATACTCAACTCAACTCCCATTAACTAACAAAATGGTACATCAAAGTCATGACCACATGAAATTAATCAGCTCCAACTGACAAAATATGTATTTTTCTGATGTGTAACCAGCAACCGTCGAGTCGTGAATGTTAAAACTACAGAGCAAACGAAAGTTAAAAATTTAAAATTCTTGAATCAGAGTTGATAACGAAGTTGGCAACAATAATCATAAGAGCTCTAATATTGCACGCTGTGCGGTTCGATTAAGACCACTTAAAAATGTGATACATGATCGTTAGCGACTCAAGCTATAAGTAAAAGCTCACCCTGCCTTCAGGGCTTCTCATCATCCTCTCTAGGACCCTTTCAAATGCATGCTTTCCAGTGGTCTCTCCTAATGCAGCTATCAAGTCCGCCCTTCGAGGATCCAGCAATGCTCCCATAGCTGATCCAACTGCAACAGCAGCCTGTTGCCAGCCCTTCAGTCTAACAAGTGCACCACCAATCATTGTCATAAAAAAATTCCTGAATATGATATTTTAAGTTTCAAGAAACGGATGCTATGAAGTAACAAAAAAGCCACTCACATAAACAAAAATAGCCAATTTTGACGATACTGATAAGTGACACGAAGTAAGAGAAATTGTCAATAATTTATGTTAAACCAAATACTAAGGACATGCATTAATAAATATATTGGAAAACTTACCATTAGATAGCAAATAATTGACAGGATATCGTATATCATAAGAATTTTTATGTAAACATAAAACTCAGAAAAAATCTGATCTCTTACTCAGAGAAAGAGTGAAGGACTCCAATGCTGTGACAAAGAAATGAAGATGGTGGCCAACAGAGAAAAGGCAGCGGTAACGAGTAGAAATGGTGGTGGAGGCGGCAGTGAGAAGGAATTGATGCGCTGTATTCGGGAGAATAAATTGAAAGGAAAAGTGAACTTTCAGAACCCCTAATCCCAATCGCGATGCCGTGAACATTATTTAACAATATATATTTTTGTACCTATTTCAAATAAAAATATATTATACTTTAAAAAGTCTTGCAACTACTACAAACCTCTATTATTTTTAATATTAAAAGTTTAATTTATAAAATTTTGATCAAAATCTCATAATGAGTATTTTTTTTTTCAATTCTTAAAAACGTAAGAACAACGATATGGTTTTTTCGTTATTTTTGAAAGAAAAAAATATTCTTTTATATAATAAAAAAATATATGAATATTTACAAAAATATTGTTGATACAAGATATTTAAAAATAGGTGAATATAATTTTTTTGCAAAACTTGTGTGAGACGGTCTCACGGATCGTATTTGTGAGACGGATCTCTTATTTGGCTCATCCATTAAAAAGTATTACTTTTTATGCTAAGAATATTACTTTTTATTGTGAATATGGGTAGGGTTGACCCGTCTCCCTGAGACGGTCTCACATGAGACCTACTCTAATTTTTTTTTTTAATGTGAAATAATATTATTTTTAACTGTTAAATCTAAATCTTAAATCACATTTTCACTTTTATATCAAACGCCAAAAATTCTAAGTTCATAAATTTAAAATCCAATTCAAATTCCAATTTAAATCCAAATACAAATCCCAATTTTTTATCATTCAAATATAGTGTAATGAATTTTTCGTGTAGAACCAAGAGTTGCTAAAAAGACTACGGATTAATAAGAAATCGTTGTTTGATGTTCCTTTAAAAACAAGTTGCTAAAAAGACTACATGGTAAAGAGAAATCGTTGTTTGATGTCTCTGTGACCTCACACTATGTTTGATGAAAAAATAATAATTTGGAATTGAAATCAGTATTCTAATGGTCTAGCCGTGTAGGTGGTATGCAGACCTCGACCCCGCCTCCCTTCGCCATTGTCTGAGGCAGTCTCTATAGGTGGTCTGAAGTTATCCGACTGGTGAGCATGCGGTTGAGACGACTAATGATTTTAAAATCCTAATTAATTGTCGAAGTCAAAATTTTTAAAGTCAATCAAAGTTAATCAATTTACAAAATTCTATATATAATAAAAATAGTCATAACTTTTTTTTGTATTTACTTTTTATTTCAAGTGTCTTCCATCATCAATCAATAGTTACCTCAAACTGCCTCCACCCACCACTGTCATCAAGCACCACCTTAATTATTTTGTTACCTTGTATTTATATATTTATTTATACTTTGATTATGTTGTATGATAATTTTTTTATGTTTAAAAATTATTTAATTACATATATTACATAAAAAAATTATTATTTGTAATTATATTATATGATTATATATAATTATCTATAAATATTTAGTAAAAAATTTAAAATTTATTAATTAAAAATTATATTATCGACATAAAAAATTGTATCACTTGTTTTATCAAATTTTTGTTTTTTAATAACATATTGATATTTATATAATTATTCATAAAATGTTTGTAAGGGAAAAATATTTTATTTTTAAAAACATATTGTTAAGAGAGTCGAGATATACAACAGCAATGGAGTTCACGCAGAGGTCGTGGCGTGCCGGGAAGCCCCCGCCACCTAAGAATTCCGACCCTTATTCAAAGATCGTAATACACGATGGTTCCAGAGAAAACGTCGCGCTAAGAGATTCCGAACCGGACTCAGATTCAACGGGTATATATGCGACAATGGTATATAAAAATGACGCGATTGAGTACGTGGAAGATTCACTCCCTCCGCTGTTAAAAAGGCTTCCCAAAGATTTCGGTGGAGCGGGGGATGACATCATAGGGTCCGATGATGACGACGCGGCTGCCTCTATTTCTGGGACGATGATTGTGAAGAATGACTTAAGAATGTCGAATTATTCGGATATAAATATGAAGGTCTCTTCGCCTTATGCAAGGGCAAGGAGCTCGGAGACGCCGTTTAAGGAGAGAAGAATCCCTAGGGGGAGAACTGGTGACGAAGAGGAGAGTGCGGGTGACTTTTCGACGTTTGTGGTTAGGGAGAGAGATGAAAAGGATGAAGATGAGGATGATGATGAGATGGAGGACGGAATGGGGACAATGGTGAGAAGCGGTGGTGGTGGAGGAGGTGGGACAATGAGGAAGGCAGTGGAGAGTATGCAAAAGGTGGGGGTAATGGGATATGTCAAGAGGAGGAAAAGCAGCTGCGATAGTGCTGGGGGGAGTGGTCGGGGCTTGGGCGAGGGAAGTGTTGGGGGAGGAATTGGACAATTGAGGCACCAGGGGTATGGAAAAGTGTCCTCTAACTCGATACCAGAGAGCATGACAAGGGAAGACCCCTCTACCAAGTACGAGTTGCTTCACGAACTTGGTAAAGATTGAGTTTAAGTTCTATATGTTCGCTTCGAATTCTTATGCGCGCAATCAATGTAATTTTAGTTTCTTTTTTCCGTTCAGTTGACCAATTTTTCCAATAATATTGATACGGAACATGGTTTTTTTTGGCTAAATTATGTGGCAGTATGTCTGTGGCTATGTCAAAACTTCTACTGGTGGTGCTGTTCTTGAATCAAATATGAACATCATTCTTAACTAGAAGTGATAGCTGATACATTACTTTTTCCTGGTTTTGAGTGTAGTATATTATCTTTTAAGGATGTGAATTTGTTATATGACTGAATTAAAAATAGGAGTCAATGGTACACTGTGTTTATTGACAGATTTAAATCGTACATTTTAGGCATTTATTTATGTTGTTATCTGCTAACCTGTCTGTTACTAAAATTTAGAGCAGTAAGACCCCTGCGGTAAATACTGACAGAGATGAAAAATTAAAAAAATGAACTGAATAGATTTCAAAGTAACTCATCTTGAATCAGAACTAAACGTGCGAGGGTAGTGAAAGCATGGACCTTGTGAGGCTCTGAAAAGTGGAGGGCACCACACGTGGTTGATTTCTGGAGAGCAATTTCTCCGCTTAAGTTAAATACACAAATTGGGCACTGAGCATACTGTCTAACCTGTATTTTATCACAGAAGGAAAAATGATAACTACAATAAATATCATTCACATATGCAAAGCATGTGGAAATCTTCTCCTCATTTTTAATAGATTGTACTTGTTTTATTGCCAAGTTACTCTTCTTTATATGGAAAATTTTGGTATTGACATCTTAAAGTTTAAGCATACTTGTACAAATTATACGGTGTCTGAGGGCACACTTTTTGTAGCTTTATTTCAATTAGTCAAGGTATTGATATCAATGGCTTTTTATTTCAATGCAAGTGGAGGAAATTAATTTATTAAGGAAAGATAAATCCCCTGAAATTCTCTGAGATATTCACAGTTTTTAAAAAAATCTGAACATAGTATTACAATCCTCATCTAAATTCTAGACCACCAGCCACCCGATGCACCAAACAATCAGAATATGAACTTTCTGTGTGGTCTTTTTTTTTTGTCTCATTTCTCATTGTTATTAATGGGCTGGTGAAATTGAGCTGATTGATGGAGAAATATTTTGGCAAACAGGGAAAGGTTCATATGGGGCAGTCTATAAAGCTCGAGACATAAGAACTTCAGAATCGATTGCTATCAAAGTTATATCATTGTCCGAAGGGGTATGATCTCAATTTATTGTTTATGCTACAGCCTCTGATATTTTTAGTGAATTATCTTCAAACATGTAAAGGATGTGTTATTAGGAGGAAGGTTATGAAGAGATTCGAGGTGAAATTGAGATGCTGCAGCAGTGCAGTCATCCGAATGTTGTTCGCTACCTTGGGAGCTACCAAGGAGAGGAATATCTTTGGGTATGACAAAGATCATATGGGACTACTGTTTTTTTTTTCTTCCAATACAGATACTTATATGATGAGCAGTAATCATTGCCCTTTGTTTTGTTTTGTTTTTTTTGGTTGCTAGCTTGGATTCAGTACTTGTATTTTACTACTATCCGAAGCCTTCATTTCAGTGTGAATTCGATTAATCGGTTGAAGTTAAATTTGGACTTGTTGGCAGATAGTGATGGAGCACTGTGGGGGTGGAAGTGTTGCTGACTTGATGAATGTTACTGATGAGCCTCTAGAGGAGTATCAAATAGCTTATATTTGCAGAGAAGCATTGAAGGTACCCTTGAATTTGACAAGATTTGGTTTTAAAAGTTATTAATGGTTTATTTATATGGTAGTCAATGGGATTTTTCCATTTAATGATAGAAATAAATGGTCATTTTTATATCAAATCTTTTGTCATCTGAATTAATGCACACAATAATGGGCATGCCTAGTATATTTTGTCCTCCTATATTTCTGTTGGTTCTGTCTTGCTCGTCATATTAGTGCCCTGGTTTTGGAGTGGAAATACATGTATACATCACCATTAAAGAAAACCAAGAACTGTAGTTGTGGTTATTTAGGAACATTCCACATGTATTTTGGGTCTCATATTATTTCTGCATCGTGCAGGGTCTATCCTATCTGCATTCAATTTTTAAGGTGCATAGAGATATTAAAGGCGGTAATATTTTGTTGACTGAGCAGGGTGAGGTCAAGTTGGGTAAGCCTTAAGATTCACACTTCAAGTATATGTCTCTGGCAGAAACATCAACCTGATGCATATTTTTCTCCTTTGGATAGACTTAAAATGTGAATCCTAATTTATTGGACGGTTGATCATGAACTTCAATATGCATGTATTACTGCTCATAACTTTGACCAATTTATGTTTAATTCTTTGTTACATCTGGTCACTGTTTATTGCAATGGAAATTAAGGACAAATAACATCCTACAGGTGATTTTGGTGTTGCTGCGCAGTTAACAAGAACCATGTCCAAGCGTAACACGGTAAAACTGACTTATTCCTATTAAACTGCTGCATAATCTCTTTTAATGTTGTTCCCTGATATGAACAATAATACCATACAAATTTAATTTTTGAAACAAAATTCACAAAAAGTATGACGGTCAATGCACTTGAAGAGGCTTTTTCTCTTTCGATTTTTTGGCTAAGAGTTAATATTGAAATATAGTTGTCACAATTTTTAGAAGAGTGTTTTGTTTGTATCTGCTTATTAATGTTAGCACACCCCTGATATTTTTCAGTTTATTGGCACCCCTCATTGGATGGCTCCAGAAGTTATCCAAGAAAGCCGTTATGACGGGAAGGTATTTGTTTTTATTGATGATTTTCAACTGAATGCGGTAACTAATTTGATGTTTATTCTACTTCATAATTGAAATGATGTTCTGAATGGAAGGATGTGTAGTTGCTCGCTTTCAAATTTCATAGTTCATTTTTGTCAGGTAGATGTATGGGCTCTTGGAGTGTCTGCTATTGAAATGGCTGAGGTATGCTTGTCGATTTGTCTAGTTGAAGAACAGCTATATCCTCTCGTTCTATTGAATTGAATGCCAACTTTATCCCCTATTTTGGAAGTAACTCAATGTAATTAATAATGCTATCTTGTCGTTCCTTAACAATTTTTTTCCAGGGTCTACCTCCAAGAGCGACTGTACATCCCATGAGGGTAAATTTACAAATTTGCTGTTTTACATATATTTTGAGTTGAATAGTCATGTTGCAATTTCAGATTCAAAATATGAAGTTCTAAGTATCCAGGTTGAATTAGAAAATCTCATTTGCTCAAGGGACTCCAAAAATAATTCTCCAGGAAACACTGCGCTGAATTTGCATAGATTCAATGCATCTGAAGATGAGAAGGCTCAGACTAGAATCCTTGGTTTGTGATAGGCTGCTATTGTAGGAAAATAACTGAAACATGGAACTGCTGTGAATAAGGGACTGCGCTGGCAGATTGTTCAATTTAATTAAGCCAAGAGGTTGGAAACGTAGAAAAAGAAACAATAGCAATAGTTCATTATACACTGTCCTTTGCACTCATCTGATTTCATCTTATACAAAATAAATATGAGCAGAACGTGCTTGGCTACTTTGGATTATCCTCTGAATGTAAATCATCCAGCACAAATGATATTTACTTGATTCTTGAGGTGGACACTGTTAAAAAGGTTGTTTAATTGAGCCTGCTTTTCATTCCAAAGTCATCTTTTTTTTTACTTCACTGACTGGACATTTCTTTACTTGTAACTATCTTCTTTCTATTATATGTGTCATAGATTTGGGTGTTTAACATTTTTGCAATCTGTGGTAGGTATTGTTTATGATTTCCATTGAACCTGCTCCAATGCTTGAGGATAAAGAAAAATGGTTTGTCCTGATATTTCTTTTAATTTGTGGCATCTTTACCTATAAACTTTAACCATGCGCTGCTGACTTGTTACAGAAAATTAGGAAGTAGAAATGCTGAAAGAATTTTTGCATTTGAGGCCATTGTTCTCACTTATACCGTATAATATGCATGTTCTTTGGTTATGTTGATTAGCCAAAGAGTGCATGGCCTCTTCCACAATGGCCTTTCCTTAGAAAAGATAACTTACAGGAATATGGCTGCTCATCTCCTATTTTTCTGTAACAGTTGCTTAACTTTGTGATACACTGGTATTTCATTTTTGAGAACCAACATCGAAAACAATCTTACGAGTTTCAATTTTCTGCCAACCGCATGATAAGCCTTGGGCCTTCTTTTTGGGCTTCTATCTCTCTTTCGGTCTTGGGCTTAAAAATATTTCTTCCCGTAACATATTCATGTATCGAAATTGATTTACATTGTTTTTCTGTGTTGTTCCCAGCAGTTTTTCCTATCCCTTGAAGCTTGAACAGCTTACTATTGCAGGTCACTAGTGTTCCATGACTTCATTGCAAAATGCCTTACTAAAGACACGAGGCTTCGGCCTACAGCAATTGAGATGCTGAAGGTACTCATAATATGGTTGGTTTCAACTTCACACAATCCAGTGATTCATTTATAAGATCTGTTGAGTGTTTCATGATGTAATCTTTGCTTTTATTGTACCTAAACTTTTGCATAAGCCTATATATTAGTAGTTTCATTATGAACTAACTTCTCTAGTGAATTGAGGCTCGTAGTTGTACATATAATTTGTTCTATGCTTGAATTAAGAGGTTCCGGTCTATTCTCTAATAAATTAACTAATTACTCGACTACATTACATCAACTCAACTGTAGAGAAATCCTGGGGATTGTGTAAGTATTGGGTTTTCTTCTTATCCACGATTTTCTGAATGAATGAGTGATACTGTAAATTTCAAATTTTGCATATTTATCTTCAATGTTCTTGTTTGAGTTAAATTCTTTAAAAGTTATGTGTGAATTTGACAAGAATGCTGATACAGAGAGCAATCAGTGAAGCTAAAGGAAAAAAATTACAATTTGTATTGTTGTGGTCTTGTGTAAGGTTTATAACTATAAGACGCTATTTGCTTGAATGGTTGTCGAATTCATCTTCACTTAGATCTCTCTCTGTTACTGCCTTTCGCTCTTGTAGCACAAATTCATTGAAAAATGTAAAAGTGGAGCTTCGGGAATGCTGCCAAGGATTGAGAAGGCTAAACAAATCAGAGCATCAATGGCTGTGCAAGCTCACGATGTTGAATCAGGAACAATAGTTTCAAGAGATGGTGTACGGTTTATTTCTGTTCCATTTTCTTCAAAATTTATTTGTTCATATTTATCATTGTAGTTTTACAACCACTAGCGAGTCTGTTGTTCTCTTTGAAAATGTAAAACAGGAAACATCCTTAGTTTTCTATTTTCTGACGTGTAATTTTCTTAATTTTATATTTGTTGCTTCTGATGCTGCAGGCTCTAGAAAATCCAATATCTCATGAAGCCATTGTTAGTACTGTTCCATCTAGGCCCCAATATGATCAGCATACTACTCGTGCTATTAACATAAAGGATAAAGAGTACATCTGTGATGAGGGACAACTAGCTATGGAAGGTAATCATGCCACAATACTTCTACCAATAATATTGGATATGAACTTATTTTTGTTACATTTTAGAGTACAATACAAGTGTAGAACCTCATGACTCTACAAGTTGGGACCACTTCAGGCATGATCCAAAAACTGGACTCATAATTTGGTCGCTTCTTATCGAGCATTTTTGGGTTTGAGTTGGTACTAGTTGACTTGACTGACAAAAAATTAAAGAAAAAGTAGGGTTGTATCATGCATGATAACCAGGTTACATATACATTGGTATTTATTTTTCCAATTTATAACCATAAAATTTTCATATTAACTGAATTGTGTTTTCAGGCTGTTATTTTTCTTTTGTTAGACATTAACATTGTCTTCTTGATGTGGTAGTATTGTAAAAAAATTTCCATGCAGTATGCACTGATCTGAATCTGTTTGACTAGGTGACTATGGCACTGTGGTTGTTCATGATAGACTTGAGATTGATAAATTGGCTACTCAGGCAGCATTGATAGCGTCGGACGAATTCTCTGCTGCTACAAGACATACTGAAAGTCTTTCAGTCAGTGGGCTTGAAAATAAAGCAGTCGACTCTTGGTACTCTACTGAATAAATAAATATATATCAAACATAATTTCTTCAATCATGAAACTGCAGTGTCCTGTATTGGACCTTTTGTCACTTTTCTGTTCCTTTTTCAGTTACATGCACATGCGAGTGTGTGTTGCTCAACTGGGCTTCTTTATAAACTGAATCTCATTGTGGAAACACCTTGGTTCACAGTTTCTGTTATGTGCCATGGGGATGGCGATGGTTAATATATGATCATCAATCCAAAGCTTTGTCCTTGCCATATTTTTCTGATGCAGGACTTAGGTTTGACTGCGTAGTTTTATAAACGTCAACTTAGACTCGAGGTTTTAGTTTTTACTACCAAATTAATATATTTACTCCCATTTGCTGGAGACTGAGAGGTAAGTGATACGTATGGGGGAATAAATGTTTTTCTGAGCCTTCATCTGATACAATGAGCCCTTGCCCCTGGATCTTCTTTCGTTGCTCTTATTTTTTTAGTGAAACTTTGGCTTTAATCTGAGCTGCAGACCCTACTCTGGAAACTGAGATAACCCACATCAAAGCAGGTCTAACTCCATCGTTGAATAGATCGCCGGATAAGAATATTTGTCCATCAGTAATGAAAATTGCGTCAGTAGGTATATGTGCTTGACAAAATAATAGTACCAGTGCATGCTTCAAAATTTATGAGACTTTCGATTCCCCAAATGATATTCCTTTTCGTCTCCGTGAGTAAGGAGCACATGAAAGGGTTCATGTACCACTCTTCTGAGTGCTTATTCATTGCAATATGTTTAAGCGTGATAATTTAAACATCCAGAATGTGCCATTTTAGTTTGCTGGAACTCTTCTAACGTAATATGTTTTATCAAAATTTCTTAACCCTGTTACGATCTTAAAACTAGAAAGTGGCCGAATCAGGGGCCGGCCTTATCTTTGAATCCTCTGACACAAGGAATTCCATCTTTATTTTCTAATGATCTCTTGATAGTCCATCTTTTTCTGCTTAGGGGTGCTTTAAAACCTTGGGAAGACCGTCACTTGTGCAATATTAGTATGGTTCCTTGTTCGCACAACATTTTATTTTACGCTACCCATGCTTGTTAACCTGTCAGGATGGACATCACTACCGATACAGGAACCCCGACTGAAGGATTACAAGAACCTCTTACTTTATCTGTCTCACCTGAACAAAACCTTAAGGGCGATAGCATTCCCCAAGTAATGGTTGGCAATGGTGAACGCTTGAATGATGCTTCACTTACTAGTGAGACCGTCAGTAGAAAAGCATTGGATAAGGTATTTCTGACCCCCGACCTCGAAACTTGTCTTTAATGCATCAAATAAGGGAAGTCTCATTTTTCCGGAAACCAGCTCATATTGGACTCTGATTATTACTGAAGTAAATGAAGCTTTTGTTTAGCCACGGTCCGCACCATATTACTAATATTGAGAATGGGAGTTGCAAGCATTTATCTTTCGACTTTGCTGTTTCTTCCATCTTATTTACTTTTTGTAAGTATATCGTGCCTTACTTTTCTGTGTTTTTTCAAATGCCCAGAGTGAATATTTTATTCTACGTAGGGACTTTAAACATTTTTTTCTCTATAAATTACTTCAGAGTGTAATTATTGAAACTTTGAATTTGTTCTCGGTTTAATACCTCTTATCTGGGAGCCTTGTTCTGCGTAATATTAGCTTCAACACCATCCCTTCTATGATGATTAAGCATCACTTTGGTGGTTGCTATAATTGTTTTCCTTTTCAAGTTACGTCATTAAGCAGTGTTCAATTACTTTGGTATTACATCTGCTACAGCTTTGGTCCATATACTCTGCTGGTAACACCGTGCCAATTCCATTTCTGAGGGCAACTGATATATCTCCCATTGCACTTCTGTCTGACACTGTGCTTGGAGGATGGCAGAGGGACAATCATGGGAACGTAGCCATGGAAGCTATGCAAGAGCTTTTTTCCAGCGACGCCCAGCTTAAAAAGGGTAGAAACAGACAAAATGAGGTCCTTTCTGTTTTCCCGGTTCTATACTAACTTGTTAGCATTTATTCTGGACACGTGTATACACTAAACTGCAATATCATTTGTGATGCAGTGAGTCATTCACTTAAAGTTACCATTCTCATATGTTATAACGGGTTGTCAAAAATAAATCATTACCTAAGAACCAATTGTTTAGGAACTGTGAATTTGTCAAATCCATTACAATTCTTCCGCTGCCCAATATGTTATACTTAACTGTTTTCTATCTGTAAAGACTGATGCTTGTTTGTAAAATAATTTGCAAATTTAGTTTAACACTGATTTAATAACCAAGTAGGCCACTTCCTAATTATACTCTATAAATAATCTTTTCGCTACAGCCTTAATTGAAATTGTCATGAGCATGAAGTCATGTTACCTTTGCATATCGCATATGGATAAAGTCTACTGTGTGTATCGGATATATGTTACACTCGACATGTTTGGAGTGGCTTATGTGTGTACTATTCAGATTCCCCTTCCTCCCGGTGTATATCAAAGGCTTACTTCAAGTCCAACCCTGATGAATCTTGCTCAGGCATTAGCATACCACAAGATGTATGCTTTATGTAATGTTTATTCCTTCCTTGATTTAGTTTCCTTTGAACTTCAAGAATTTTCTTCATATCTCCAAAATATTTTCTGCAGGTGCTACGAAGAAATGCCTCTTCAAGAAATCCAAGCTGCACAAGAACAACAAACCATTCAAAACCTCTCCGATACCCTTCGAACTATTTTACGATTGTAATTAACGAGAATGTTGCAAAAGATTAGTACTTTTTGAGCCCATTAATGTTTAATCCATTTATCTATGTTAACCACTTCTTCTGACTTGCTGTGCTAATGATATATAGACAATGCAAAGATCAGCTTTAAAAAAAGTGGACAATGACCTATTTTGTGATTGTCGTGGCGACAAGTGAGCGTTATATTTTTAAACCATGTTAAAATAAGATTTTATTTATAGCGTAGGCATGAGATTTAGTCAACATAGCAAAATACATGACATCAAATAAAGCAGTAAATTAGCAATGATGTTATGGAATTTTTATTATAATGTTACTATATTACAGTAAAAACTATATATTTTTAAATATAGAGATATACTTCAAACATTTAGATGACCTAATAAAATAGATAATATCAAATGTATATGTCAACATCAGCAATAATTAAGAGAGAAAGTGAGTTATTGTTGACAACCAAACACATCTATATCCAATTCTTTCATTGAAGTAGACATTTCCCCACCTTATTCATTAATTTGAAGTTGGAATTTCATCCCCTGCTTGGGTGATGTCTTATTTATTGAGTCGCTGTCTATGCTACGAAATTGTATAAAATTGCCAGCCAAACAATAAAGTCTGTTGGAATGTAATGTGAGAAAAACATGGCAAAGCTTGAAACTGTTTCATGTAACAACAAATATGAGTAGGGCCACAATTTGGGAACTTCATTTCGAAAAAATGATTCCAAAATACATTTGGTACCAAATACTTTATTATATTTTCGAATTTCTACACTTCTCTAAATCAAATGTCCAAAGAAAGATTGCTAAGATGGTATTCCAATTTCCAATCTTAAAATCGTAACACATTATATATCCCACGTCAAGCTCTTTCCTATCAAATGAACAATAAATTTTTATGTTGATTTGATCATGTTATGATTGATTTTATCAACCCTCGAGCATTTTCTGAGAAACCAACTAATAACTAAAATTTTCTTCAAATCTCCGAAGTATAAAATACAAGCGCAACTATTTAATATATTTTTTTAAAAAAAATTAATTTGATCAATAATATTTTGAGAAATAATACATGGATTATTGTTTTTTAATAATATTTTTTTACCCATTAGTTCTTGAAATATATTGATCACATCAATAACTCAAGGAATGTGAACAACTAAATAATCAGAGTGAATTGGTTGGTTTTTCTCTCTATTTGACCAATAAAATGTTATAAAAAGAAAACGCCTGCATGTCTAACAAAGAAACATAGATAACATCTAACCAAACCATGAGAAAAATCATGTTTATGATACGGACAACATTTGTTTTGTATATTAATAAGAAATATGAGCTATGAAATCTAATTGTAGAACTACAGAAATATGTCTATCCAAAAATATAATGTAAATTGCCGACCTTATTATACACTATTCTTTAATTAATTTTTTTTTTGAGTGGTTACAGAGCACATATGAACAGGATGTTTCTTATCCAATGGTCTGTGCTACACTATATTAATATTTCTTACAAAATGCAACTCATTACACATTTTTAGAGTTAATAAATTGCCATAAATCTGTGACGGCAATATGTTCAGTACATTTCCTGTAGTAAACGAAAAAAACCCGTTTCTAATTTTTTTTTAAAAAATTATTCTGTGAGAGAATTTAATTTATGATGGATACTTCTGGACTTGAATTATAGATAATTAAAAAAAATAATGGATGTTAAATAATTTATCTTCGTATAATTCAATCTAGAATTTTTTTATTAGTCATCGAGAGTTACTCTTTTATCTTGATAAGTTGATCATTGGTGGTGAAGGTTGGAGAAAATGATTGATGGCGTGTGAAATTTATTATGTTTATGCAAACATTGTGGAAGGTGATATAAAGTTATTCTAGAATTTCACTTCCCAACATCAAATTTTACAACATGAGAGAACAATAGTGGAATAGGAAAGAAACATGACGCTTAATTTTTCACAAACTGATATAGTTAGTATATCAATCCAAATAATAAAAGATATATATCGTATATGATATTCACATTGTGTTTCGATCGAAAAATCTTACCAAGTTTTTAACTTTTCTTGTCAAAATATAACAAATCGCATTAAATAACGAATCCAATTACAATTTTATACTCCAATGTCACGTATATGATTTCTCTTGCTTTAAATTTCGAATTGTTTTGCGTGTTTGCTTTAAAGAAAAAATAAAAGCAAAAGCGAAAGTTTTATGGGGCAAAAAAAAAAAAGAAAAAGAAAAAAAGTGAGTTTTTTATGTTGAGCTTGAAGATTTCACAATCACAAAAAGTCAGAACTGTGGGAAACTTAAAAAGGATAACTTGGAGTTAACAATGCAAAAGGCAAACTCCATCTTGCGTTAAATTATTCAATTTAAACCGTGCAAGCCACATTTTTTTAATTGGCTCCATTATTGATAGCATCTGGGACAAAGAGGTTAATGATAATATCTTTGAAACATGTCAGAGTTTTCCTCTCCCTTTGCATTTTTTTTTCCAAAAGTGTTGCCTGTTATTCCCTTTTTCTCTGCTTTCTGTATTTTATTATATGAATATGTAATCCGTTTACTTTCCAATTCTGAGACGATTTTTTTTTTCTTTTTTTGTTTGGGTTCTGCGACGATCTTTTGAAGCACAAGAAATGGCATTTATGTTTTGGTCACTGGTAATTTTGTCAATGTCTCATCAAGAAGACGCTATTTGTTCGTGAGATTAAATGAAATTATTTGCGTGTATATATATATACACATACACACGCGATGGAGATTAGTTATATGATCTCAAATTACCATCAGTGTGTATTATTTATATGTAATTTTATGAATGTAATAATTGTGCGTGTTTGTATAAAACCAGGCGTCCATCTCCTATTCTTCCACCTAAGTCTGTGTTTCTTCTTTTTCTCTGACACCCATCTTTTCTCTTTTTCTCTGTAAGAATCCCTCCCTCTCCTTCTACCCCTAGGGCTCTTTCAGATATTTATGTTATGTTTTGTGATATCTTCGACTTATCAAGATCGCATTTTTTCTTGTTTGGTAATTTGCGGGTCTTCAGAATCTAAGCTTGTGCATGCAAGAATATGCGAGTTCAGTAGAATATGTCATCTGGGTTTGACCAGAAATGCTGTTTTTCTGCTTCTTTTGATTGATTTTAGTAATTTGGGCCTTGATATTCATAATTGTATTATTATGATCGTAATCTTTGTTATTCAGTGTTCAGACGTTTACTTGCAGGATAGAAATGGTTTGTGCATATAAGGCTGCAAAAGTATAAATGAGTGATTATGTTGATGATCAGTGCATCTTCACTTTACTGGGCTTGTAATTAAAATTTTCACAGCTTTGGGATGTTTATGATCATAATGTTGTGCAACTGTAGTAGTTGATTTAATATCACTGACAATTCTTGATTGCTATCAGATAATGTGGGGCCAAAAATTTTAATTTTCTCCCTATGGCCAAATTAGTTGAGAATTCTCTCTTTGTTTTTGTTTCATTTGAACTGGAAGTGATCCCTTTCTTTTTTCTCTGTTTTGTGATTGTAGAATTGCATTTTACAATCCTTGTGAGAAAGCATGGCTTTTTCTGTGGATAACAAGAATGGTAGAGAGTTAAGAATTCATGAAAATGCGGTTGAGCTGAGCAACAATTTGGCAGAGTATATTGCAGAATTATCCGAGGCTTCTATAAAAGAGAGGGGAGTCTTTGCCATTGCTTTATCTGGTGGTTCGCTTGTTACCTTGATGGGGTATTTACGTGCTTTTCCGTCGCTTGTCCTTGTAACTTAATTACTTCATTTCGATGGACTACAAAACTTATTGTCATCCCACTTTTTGTAAAGCGTTTCTAACTGTTATTAGGGCCATGAGATCACAAGTTGCAAAATTCTCTCATATTTCATAAATATTGTTTTTGAGTGCCTACCAATATGCACATGTTCTTCCTGGTTATTAATTTTGGGTATATATTTTCCAGTCTTCGAGTAGAATTTTTGTGTGCGGAATATTTCTTGAGCTAAAAAGGTTATCGAAGAAGTAGTTTCTGGTATAATTAGTTGAAATTCGACTTCTTTTTGTTAGCAGAAAACTATGTGAAGCCCCTTACAACAAGACTGTTGATTGGGGAAAGTGGTATATTTTCTGGGCTGATGAGCGCGTGGTTGCCAAAAGCCATGTTGATAGCAATTATAAGCTTGCTAAGGATAGTCTTTTTTCCAAGGTATCATTCCTTGTGTTGTCTATCCACTCAGATTGGATGATGCATGATCTTTAGTTTCGCTTATGCGGGTATCAATTATCATTACCGTTTCTATTTTAATATCAAGCATTTTGGCATTTTTGTATTTTAAAAGTTATTTGAATCATTTAGTGAATGGTTCTAACTCCTGCATATAATTAATCTTTGGTTTAATACATGATAGTAATAACATACAGCCAAGTAGAAAACACACCATTATTGCCAAGACAAATTGTCATGTCATCAAAAATGGCATTTTTCTTCAATTGGCATCTCTGGATAAAGATGCACCTGCTTACTGACAGAATTTCATTAGTATTACAATAAAAGTCAGTTTCTTTGACGCATAAAAATTATTTTGGAATTGTATAACAAGTTAATTACGTATATGTCCCGAAGAAAATATTGCTTAGGAATAACCGTATGCAATTAAGCAACACAAAGGCTTTTTATTCTATAATAACCACGTAAAGGAAGATTCCCGTGATTCCAAAGTCATATATGTCAATAATTTATGTTTTATTTTGATATCGACCTTGTGGAATAAATTTGAACTTTTCAGGCATTTCTGGTTGTTTTTCCATCCTTGCTAAAGAGTGAGCTTAATTCTTTGGTATGAAATGATGTGAGGCAAGGCTGGTGTAAGGGTAGATCCAATGAGATACCATTAGTTTTAAAGGTAGACATTTTTTGTCTTTTTGATCACAAAATACATGGAATTCCTTGAAATAATCTTTATATGTACCCTTTACTAAAAGACAAATATTGTGTACTCACACAAGACTATGGTTAATATTTATAGGACTTGGCGCCTTGTAATTTTTATATATGCTTGTGAAGTATGGGAAGGATTCTGATACAAAATTCGTGGATGTGTAGTCTCCGTGTGGAAACCTTTGTAATGTTGTACAACAGAACCTAATAGCCTCTGGAGTTTGGACAAGCCAAAATGAGGATATGCCTCGGGAGAGAGCTCCAACTCCCTCTTTATGCAAGTCACTTCATATATGATTTTTAGTTTCACTTAGTTTTTGATAATGGCATAGGCTTTGATCAAATATGCAGCATTAATGGTTGCCTTTCCACTTTTACCAAATGCAGCATCTTGAACTTCTTTAAAAACTTCCCAAGTTCTACTTGTTGAACTTACACTTCCTTACCATGTCAGGTGCCTATTATCCACAGCCACATGCATTCCATCAACGACTCTGTGACAGCAGAACAAGCGGCGGAGGACTATGAATTTGTCATCAGACAGCTCGTTAGGACACGTGTGATCAATGTTTCTGAAGTTTTTGACTGTCCAAAATTCGACCTTGTCCTCCTGGGAATGGGACCTGATGGCAACATTGCATCATTATTTCCTAATCACGCTGCGCTACAAGAGAGAGAATTATGGGTGACTTTTATCACAGACTCCCCAAAGCCTCCACCTGAGAGAATCACTTTTACCTTGCCTGTTATAAATTCTGCCTCGAATGTTGCTGTGGTTGTTACAGGTGTTGGCAAAGCCGAAGCTGCACACTTGGCCATCGATAACATTGGCCCAGAATCTCCTGCGAGGATGGTTTCGCCAATCAATGGGAAGTTGGTGTGGTTTCTCGATATAGAAGCCGCTTCGAAACTCGAGGGTATAAAATTTTGAGAGTGGAGTTCAGTTTTTTACTTCTTGCAAAAGGCGAAAATGTATGTAGAATATGCATCTGAAAACTGTCAATATTCAACACCAACAAGGGTTTTCATTTTCTTTTGCCTCGTAGTTTCCCCTTTTTCTCGATGTCAAGATGGAAAAAAATTTAAGAGGATTTTTGTTTATAATTAGAATTGCTCTTGGAACTAATTTACTTTGTCCTCGCAGTTTCTCTTGTACCATTTGGAGAAACTGAAATAATTAAGGAATTCTTGTTAGTTGTTTTTACCCTTTCTTTTCATCACAAACTTTAGCCCTTAAAAGAATAAAAAACTTGAGATCAATCCAGAGCATTTCAGCAATAAATTTCAACCATTTCCGCCCACATCTCAACATTCCAAGTCCAACTCTATGTTTAATTTTGTCCTTAATGGTAATGACATGCAAGAATTCGAGCATCACCATCATCAAGTTGCAGGAACGGGCACTATGGTTCTGTATTCCCTTTCTGTTATAGATTTTATGCCATTCATATCCGGCTCCACATCATCCATGCCTTCTTTCGGGGGAAAGCCACGTGATCTACCCTGCAGCCATTGGTCTATTACACCGCAGCTAATGGCGTATCTGATTGTACGCTCCAAATACCCTTTATCACATATCAGATGTGGCTGAACTGTAAGCATCCTCAAGATACCTAATCCAGTATCAAATGGAGTTAGGACATACAGATTGAGATTTGAGAAACGTCAATTTTGAAGATCAAATTTCAGAAACAAAAGCATTTTTAGATCAACTCTGGGGACCTTTTGTGTTAGAAGTTTTTGTGGATGAGCCATCGATAATCACATGAAAATAGAATTCTATAACAAATGGAAAATATACAAGTAGGGAGATGATAAATGTGCACCAGATTTCCCAGCGAATGCTTGAAAAATATTAGCATCCAAAAAGGATTAAATTGAAAAAGATAAATCTTTGTCAGAAACCAATAGATTCATCAGAGTTTGCGGTAAGTACCGAATGTGAAGCATGCAAAAACTAACAATGATGTCCACAAGTGTTACTTGTCAAATGTCCCGCGAAGGATCTGATGACTCAAATGGTTAAAGGGGCCTTATCGAACCTTACCTGCAGCAATACCATCTCCTGATGCAGACATGTCAGCAGTAAAAGGAGTAAGAGGTGCATCCTCCATTCCACGAACTTCACCATTGTGCTCCTTAGTGTAGTAATGAATCTTCGAAGTTCCATTTGTCACAAATAAGACCTTCAGATTTTCATGCCAGAGCTGATTAACCACTTCAGGTGGATAGTGAGTAAATTTAGATCTATCATTGTCTTTTGTGTCGAATTTCTCTGTCGGTGTTATTCCACAAAGAAATTCTAATTCTTGCTTTGTGACCTCAATAACATTGGCAAGATTCCAAGCCTTCTGTATGAATATTTTAGTTTCTTCACTAGAATGCCAAAGTGGCAATGGAAGGTTGAGATCGTAAAAGATAACACTTCCCAGCTTTTTTGAGATCTTAATAGCTTGAAATGCCGTTGATCTCATGTTTCTATTGAGGAGACTAAATGTGTTGAAGTAAAACATTTTTGCCTGGAAAACTATTGCTCGTCAACAAATGCAAAAAGTATAATATCCAAATAAGAAAGAGAGAAAGAGCACACAATACACGATAGGATCAGCATTCCGAAATGAACCACATTTACAAAACAGTCAAGAGGGCTAAAACACCATCAATATCTCTTAGTTTATATGCTAATAATAATAATAAGTATGGTGATAAAAATTTCCTAAAACTAAATCACGGCAAAATCATACCAAAGATGAGTCACATTTTTATTTCTAATGTGCAACATCATGCATAAGTCATAAAAACAAAATAAAGAACATACGAACTGGATAATATATGTAAATTTGAAAACATTAAACATTTTGAAGTTTGACATTTGTCAAAAAAATTATTCAAATGCATGACCACTCAGATGAATCAGTAATCATTATGCAAAAAATTCCATTTACAGCCAAGGTAACTGACCTCTTTCAACACATCAATATTGATCTCAGATTTTATCAAACAATCTTCGGCACATGATTTTGTACTAGTCATTCTCAATCCACCCCTCTTACCGATTTTCATTTGTGATATAGCTGTTGATCTTTTACCATCAATGCGTACCGATCTGGTCTGGACCTTGTTGATATTCATAAAATACAGCAACGATTGACCATAGGCATCATCACCGAGTTTACCCATGAAAGCAACTTTTCCTCCCAAACTCGCAAGCGCCACCGCAACATTACTTGTACATCCTCCCGAAGCACGAACAAATTTCTCTGGCGCCCACATGGCATCCTTTCTTCGCTCATGTATTTCATAGTCTATGAGCCGGTTGGCTCGTCTTCCCGATGGCACAAAAGCATGTTGTGCTGCACCAAAGCAGCAAACAAGGGGTGGCCAGCCATAAGTATAGCTAATATCCTCTCCATCGTCTAAGTTAACATCAAGTTCCTCTTCACTATCATCCAAACTGACATCAAATATACTTGCCTCGCTATCACTAAATTCTGTCTCCTTGATTTGGCTCTCTTCCAGAGGAGCACTTTTCTTAGTTCTCCTCCTCCTCGTGACCTTTTCAGTTGTTTCTTCCTCGGGGATCCCAAACGCCAAAGGAGCTGCAGATAACAAAGTAGACAAGTTTCTTTTCAACTTTCAAACCACAAGTAAAAGAGAATAGAATAAATGACTTCAAATTACATAACATTTTTCTATGATTTAATACAAAGACTGCACCTTTTTTCCGAGTTCTAGTTCGGGTTTTTTTTGAGTTCTCATTTAAGCCTGACGTAGCTACAATCTCCCCATCACTCACACCACCATTGGCAACTGAACTTTCATCTGGACTGTCAGTTGCTGCTTTTCCCATGGTTCTTGGAGAGGATCGTTTAGTTGTTCGGCTACTCTTTTTCTGCTTGATTCCCTCTTCTCCATTTGAGACCTCCTGACCGTACGAGTCAATTTTTTCACTCCTCGAGACTGCTCTTAGTACTTTGTCATTTACTTGATAATGCTGAGGTTGCACTAAGTTCATATAAGGAAAAGCATTCCAATTTGTGTGCCATTTGTATATTCTGCATAATTAAAAGAAAATAATTATATCGATACTCCTTATTTCTTCCTTCTTGTCCCCCAAATTTACGGATCAAAGTTGTTTCCATCTCAGTTCCGAGGAAAACGAAATGTGGCGAACAAAGGCAACTGCACTACCTCGAGGGAAAAAGCCAAATTATGTATAATTTAGCTGAAAATCAGGGCTTCAAACACACATTGAAAAAATTTTAGCTACAAATATGAATGCCAACTACAAATTAATCACATGAAAAGTTATACTGATCGTATTATGCGTATGGAAAAATCATGAAGATAGAGCTAACATATGGGTTTAAATCTTTCAAAAAAATCAAAACAAATGAAGAAAGAGAACCTGGGCATAAATGAAAATTGCGTAAAGGGCGCTGAAGCCATTGATAGGATATAATATATCCAGAACCCACAAAATTCTCTAGTTGGGGTTTAAGAGTGGAGTACAGAAATGAACTAGATAAAGTTTCAATTTTTTCCCATGGGTTAAATACACGTCGGTCCCTTAACTTCAAGATATTCACTTTTTATTTGTTGACTCAATAATTTGCACTTTTATATAGGTTTGTGTTGTGAAAAAGTAAAAATTTACGATAAAAAGTAAAAATCTCAAACTCTTAAAATTATCACACTACACACTTTATAATATTTTTCTCTCAAATCAATTGTGATTTTCTTCACAAATGAGAGATCTATTTATAGAAAATTTTTACAAATTATCCAAAAATAAAATACATCATTACCTACATCATCACACACTAATTTTCAATATTCAACACCTAATTTTCAACATTCACATTTTAAACACAAATATTTTTCACATTTTTAAATAATTTTTCAACACTCCCCCTTGTGATGATGATCATAATGATTGTATACATTACGTGTTTTTATACTGCATCTTTAAAAACATTAATAAGAAAAACCCATTGGGATAAAAACCATAGTAAGGGAAAAAGAGTGCAGTCACGTAAACTCCCCCTCATGTTGACACGAACAATTCTTCACAAATTTCGTAGATTGCGCATCGCAATATTATATATGTGTTTTCTGAATATTGTCGTAGGAAGTGCCTTTGTGAAGAGATCTGATGAGTTTTCACTTGATTGAATGTGACGAACATCAATACATTTATTCTTCTCAAGCTCCTTGGTGAATGCGAAGAACTTAGGAGGAATATGTTTAGTTCTGTCGCTTTTTATGTATCCTTCTTTCATTTGAGCAACGCATGAAGCATTATCTTCATATAGTATCACAAGCTTCTCGTCGAATGATAATCCGCATGAGATTTGGATATGTTGAGTCATTGATTTTAACCACACACATTCACGGCTTGCTTCATGTAGTGCAATAATCTCGGCATGATTTGATGAAGTTGTTACAAGTGTTTATTTCTGTGAACCCCAAGAAATTGCAGTGCCTCCACGAGTAAATACATATCCAGTTTGGGAACATGCCTTGTGTGGATCAGATAAGTATCCAGCATCGGCATAACCAATTATACTTGGATTAGCATCTTTTGAATACAAAAGTCCCAAGTCTGTCGTTCCTAGTAGATAACGGAATATATGTTTAATTCCGTTCCAATGTCTCTTTGTTGGATATGTGCTAAATCTTGCCAATAAAGTTACGGAAAAAGATATATCAGGCCTTATACAATTTGTAAGATACATAAGGGCACCGATAGCACTTAGATATGGTACTTTTGGACCAAAAATATCTTCATCATCTTCACATGGACGGAATGGATCCTTTTCTATGTTTAATGATCTAACAACCATTGGAGTACTTAAAGGATTTGATTAGTCCATATTAAAACGTTTAAGGATCTTTTCTGTATAATTTGTCTGGTGAACAAATATTCCACATTCTTTTTGTTCAATTTGTAAACCCAGACAATACTTGGTTTTTCCAAGATCCTTCATTTCAAATTCTTCTTTCAAGTATGACACAACTTCTTGAATTTCCTTATTCGTTCCAATGATGTTTAAATCATCAACATATACAGCAATAATTACGCATCCGGATGTTGTTTTCTTAATGAAAACACAAGGGCATATTGAATTATTTACATATCCCTTTTTCATCAAGTGATCACTTAGCCTATTATACCACATTCTGCCGGATTGCTTCAACCCATATAATGATCTTAGTAATTTCACAGAATAACATTCTCTGGGTTTTGAACTTTGTGCTTCAGGCATCTTAAATCCTTCAGGGATTTTCATATATATATTACTATCAAGTGATCCATATAAGTAGGCTGTAACAACATCCATAAGACGCATTTCTAAATTTTCAGATACTGCCAAGCTAATCAAATACCGAAACGTAATTGCATCCATCACAGGAGAATACGTTTCTTCATAATCAATTCCAGGCCTTTGAGAAAAACCTTGTGCAACAAGTCGAGCTTTATATCTTACTATTTCATTTTTCTCATTTCGCTTTCGAATAAAAACCCATTTGTATCCAACAGGTTTTACACCTTCAGGTGTAAGGACTATAGGTCCAAAAACATTACGTTTATTTAGCGAATCCAATTCAACCTGGATGGCATCTTTCCATTTTATCCAATCCTGCCGATTTTTACATTCACCAAAAGATTTTGGTTCATGATCTTCATTATCATTTATGATGTCGATTGCCACATTATAAGAAAATATATCATCAATTTCTTCTATATCTTTTCGGTTCCATATTTTTCCAGTATTAATATAATTGATAGAGATTTCATGATTCTCGTCAGTTTGTGGTTCTGACAAAACATTTTCATCATCATGTGTTTCTTCAGGAACATCATTCTCTATTTTGTGATCATTATGTGTTTCTTCAGGAACATCATTCTCTATTTTGTGATCATTGTGTTTCTCTATGAATTTTCTTTTTCGAGGATTTTTATCCTTGGAACCAACTGGCCTTCCACGCTTCAGGCGTTTAATGACATCATGACTATCTTCAATTTGTTTCTTCGGAATTTCAATTCGAGCAGGGGCATTTGCAGCATGTATATATGATTTAGTTACCCCTTTTGTGTCTGCAAATGCATCTGGTATTTGATTTGCTATTCTTTGCAAGTGCACAATTTGCTGTACATCTTTTTCACATTGTTTTGTTCTTGGATCCAGATGTAACAATGATGATACATACCATGTAATTTCTTTTTCGGTATGTTTCTGTTCTCCCCCTAACATTGGGAAGATTTCCTCATTAAAATGACAATCAGCAAAACGTGCTGTGAACACGTCGCCTGTCTGTGGTTCAAGATATCGAATGATCGATGGACTATCATAACCAATATAAATTCCAATCTTTCTTTGAGGTCCCATTTTCTTTCGTTGAGGTGGTGCAATAGGCACATACACCATACATCCAAAAATTCTCAGATGAGAAATGTCTGGTTCTTTACCAAATGCAAGCTGCAATGGGGAGTATTTATGATATGCACTTGGTCTGATGCGAATTAATGAAGCAGCATGTAAAATTGCATGTCCCCATATAGAAATAGGGAGCTTTGTTTTCATAATCATTGGTCTAGCAATCATTTGCAGACGTTTAATCAATGATTCAGCCAATCCATTTTGAGTATGTACATGAGCAACAGGATGCTCAACAATGATTCCCATAGACATACAATAATCATTGAAAGTCTGGGAAGTAAATTCACCAGCATTATCAAGTCTAATTTTCTTGATTGTATAATCGGGAAATTGATTCCTCAATTTTATTATTTGAGCAAGTAATCTTGCAAATGCAACATTTCGAGTTGACAATAAACATACATGTGACCATCTGCTGGAGGCATCAATCAATACCATAAAGTATCTGAATGGTCCACATGGTGGATGGATTGGTCCACAAATATCACCCTGAATACGTTCAAGAAACATTGGTGATTCAGTTTGGATTTTGGCTGGTGATGGTCTTATAATAAGTTTTCCAAGAGAACATGCTTTACATTGAAACTTATTATTCTGAAAGATCTTCTGGTCTTTCAATGGATGACCATGTGTATTTTCTATAATTCTTCGCATCATTGTTGAACCAGGATGTCCTAATCGATCATGCCAATTGGTTAATATTGAAGAATTATCAATTACCATGTTTGATTCAATGGGACGTATATGTGTATAATGCAATCCAGTAGGGAGCATTGGTAGTTTTTCAATCACATATTTCTTTCCTGATTTATATGTGGTAAGACACATATATTTCTCATTCCCTTCATTCATTGTTTGAGTATCATACCCATGGGAATATATATCATTAAAACTCAACAAATTTCTTTTCGATTGTGGTGAATATAAAGCATCATTGATCAAAAATTTTGTACCATTAGGTAACAAAAATTGTGCTTTACCCCAACTTTTAATCAAGTCTACAGGACCTGATATTGTATTCACCATTGTTTTTGTTGGTTTTAGTTCCAAGAAATATCTTTTATCTCGGAGGATAGTGTGCGTTGTACCACTATCAGGTATGCAAACTTCAGCTTGGTTCGTAGCATTTTCCATATTTGAACTTCAAAAAAATATGCAATGAAATAAAATTATTGACAATAAAATACAATACAATATAACACACTATAAAACATTATCATACGAATACATAAAAAATAAAATATTTTACATATTTATTCCACCATCAAATTGATCATTATCTGAGAAATCAATCAGAAAATCTCCAGCATCAAAATGAGTTGAACCACTCAAAGGTTCACTGTGTTCAGTAAAGTTGGTCTCCTTTTCTTTCCCCTTTATTGATTCTTTATAAAGTTTACAAAGGTGCTCAGGGGCTCGACAAATACGGGACCAATGTCCTGGAGTACCACATCTGAAACAAGAACTTTCAAATCTTTTTGAGTGATTCTCATTAACACTCATATTCTCTTGATGCCTTTTCGGTGGGTGGTTTGGGACGTTCTTTTGAGATGAGTTATAGAAATAACTATCTCGATTATTTTCAAAACCACGGCCGCGTCCACGACCACGACCACTTCCACGTCCACGTCCACGTCCACGACCACGACCACGACCTCGATTTTGTCCTCGACCAAAATCTTGTCTGTAACTTTGATTTTGGTTTCCAGGTTTAAATTCATTTTTGCTTACAGCATTTACTTCTGGAAATGCTGTTGATCCAGTGGGTCGGGACTGATGATTTCTCATTAATAGCTCGTTGTTCTTTTCCGCCACAAGAAGACAGGCGATGAGTTCAGAATATCTCGCAAATCCACGCACTCTATATTGTTGCTGTAGTGTTATATTTGATGCGTGAAACGTGGAAAATGTTTTTTCAAGCATTTCCGATTCTGTAACCTCATGTCCACAAAATTTTAACTGCGAGATTATTCTATACATCGCTGAATTGTAATCACTGACTTTTTTAAAGTCTTGGAATCTTAACATATTCCATTCATCACGGGCGGTCGGAAGTATAACTTCCCTTATATGTTCAAATCTCTCTTTTAATCCTTTCCACAGAGCCATGGGATCTTTTTCGATGAGATATTCACATTTTAAACCTTCATCAAGGTGTCGTCGTAAAAATATTATAGCTTTTGCTTTTTCTTGTGATGAAGATATACCATTTTCTTTAATGGTCTCGCTTAGACCCAATGACTCAAGATGCATTTCTACATCAAGAGTCCATGGCATATAGTTTTTCCCAGTAATATCAAGAGCGATGAATTCGAGCTTTGCCAAGTTTGCCATGGTGGTACTAAAAATTACGATGCATTTTATTAGTTAATGAATATTGCAATACAAAGTAATGGATAAACAACAAGTACAAGTATTCGTAAAAATAAAGAAAACACACGAGGAGGATATTCTCCGATAAATACAAGACTGGTGAGTATGATAACCAAAATAATTAAAA
The DNA here is from genome assembly GCF_012295235.1 of Primulina huaijiensis. Taxonomy (NCBI): domain Eukaryota; kingdom Viridiplantae; phylum Streptophyta; class Magnoliopsida; order Lamiales; family Gesneriaceae; genus Primulina; species Primulina huaijiensis. Next base: position 435,584 of record NC_133319.1, read on the forward strand.
ATAACCTCGTGAAAGCCATCTTCTTTTTTTCTTCGAAAATTTGATGAAGAATAATTTTTAGAGAAGAAGAGAAAGTTGGAGTGATTGAATGTATTTGTGAGATTGTATTTATAGAGCAAAAACTAGCCGTTTTGTTACCGTTTATTACCGTTGGTGTATAAGAAAATAAATGTATGTATTTGTATAATTTTATGGTAATAATATGGTGTATATAATATTAGTCATATTTAAATAATTATGTATATCATATCACATTATTATAATTAGGTGTCATAAGTTATTTTGTTTAAAAACCTTATAGGCTTTTATACTTGTCGTATCCCTTACCGGGAGTGTGGGATGTCGTCTTAACATCCTCCCAGGATTTATAACAAGTTTTTGAAAAAATTATTTTTATTATTTCTAACAATAACATTATATTATATATTACATATATAAACAATAAATAAATAACAGTAAAATAAATATTATTACTTTTGTTACCTTTTTCTTCTGTTCGGAGCTTGGAAAAATATGGAGGACTTTTAGAGCTTCGTGCTGATATCGTGTTGTGAAAAAGTAAAAATTTACGGTAAAAAGTAAAAATCTCAAACTCTTAAAATTATCACACTACACACTTTATAATATTTTTCTCTCAACTCAATTGTGATTTTCTTCACAAATGAGAGATCTATTTATAGAAAATTTTTACAAATAATCCAAAAATAAAATACATCATTACCTACATCATCACACACTAATTTTCAATATTCAACACCTAATTTTACCTAATTTTCAACATTCAACATTCACATTTTCAACACAAATATTTTTTACATTTTTAAATAATTTTTCAACAGTTTGTATGTTTATTCTTTTACTTATCAAAAAATATCGGACACATCTGCTATTTTTTAATGTTATAATAGTTTAGTGGATTAGTTATATTTAATTGATTTAAATAGTAAAATATATTGGAAATGTTAGTTGACCAAATATAAATATATACTACACTAAAAAAAAACATTGAATTAACGACGAAATTTATAAAACTGTTTAGCGATGGTTTATTCAAATTTTGTAGTTAATTTTCAACTACTGTTTTAAACTCCGGCTGGTTGAGTTTTTTTTTTTTAGTGATATGACATATTACTAAGTAATATATGTAAAGGTTTTATTAATATCTTATTATCTAATATAATATACTTTTTGAATTAAGTTAAAATTAAAATGTATTAAATGTCGCATTTGCATATTTATTGACAAAAAATGTTCATATACTTCCGTAGCCATTATTCCCATGCCTCTACATCCAATTAGTTTTCTACTGAAAGATTTAGGTGTAACTTATAATGATAAATAACCAAATAAATACCCGAAAATGATATCGTAGATGTGTAAAAATCTTATTTATTGTACGTTCAGTAAAAGTACAGGTTTGAACACGCTTCTTAAATTTTACGTAAAATGCTAAAGAAAATTTCAAATTGCAGTCATTTGATTTACAAGTCCCAGAAAGAGTTTCATGTGCTAAGTACATGTCTGATTGTAGAGCTATTTATGTTGTTTTGAATCAATTACTGTATGGAACTATCCCTTAAAAACATTCCTTCAATAAAAGGAGTATTAATCTCCTCGTTGGTTGTACTAAAAAATTACAGTGTGATTAACAGCGTCGATAAATGTTGCCCAAAAAATCTTCAAGATTGCAAATAAACCAGCAATTGACATCCACTAGCTATGGCCAAAGCACCTGAATTTGTTTCATCAGTTGCAATACATGACACCGGAACACCTGAAAAGTTCTAACCGTAAACAGATATTAATGATTGGGGAAAATCGAACAATAGGATACTAGAGTTCTCTCACATCCACGAAGATTTAAGTTCAACTATTTTAACTACTGTTTGCGAATTGAATATTAATCTATGCAAATTAATTTTTTAACAAACTCTTTAACTTGTTCACATTCACATCCCGCATGGATGAGGTCCACCAATTACAACACGGGCATCATCATACTAGTTGAGTTCAAGAGAGGAACAAGGATAATTATAAAGTTGAAAAAAACCATTGACTGTGAAGTGCAAGCTGCTGCCTATTATTTTAACTGAACGGAAAAAAATCTCAATCTAAAAAGTTTTCGCCATCCCAAAAGAATCTGTCTCCCAATAATATTTATGAAGAGTATAAACAGCGATATCAGGAACCTAACAACGTAAAGGAAAGAAGAAACACCTTTAAACGAGTGCAAGGTTCCAAGTTTTGTTCCAGTAGATAATTCCCATTCATAGACCAATCCATCCCTGCTACCAATAATTCCATGACCAGAAGATGTCACAGCAGCAGCCCTGCATGGAAAATTTTCTATCAAAAGAATAAAATACAGTTCCCTTTATGTCAGAGATATCTTAGCGTCACTCGAGATCATCGGTTCCTTGATGGATTTTCAACAATAGAGTTGCCATGCACTTGTAGCATAGAACTAAGTTTGCCTTGAAGTTTTGGAATAGAAAGCGATATATATACCCTTGACTGATAGCACTTCCAATAATCACTGTGTTGTTGATGAGTAGAGCAAGCCTCCATTCTCCAAGTAGGTTTGCATGCCCAGCACTAGATTTACAATGTTGAGAATCTCGATCGACGATTGAGATCAGAAGCCAGACGGCCACATCTTTATCCTCTGTTGAAGATACATGGTTTTCGCTTCTTATTGTTTCTGAAAACGACTGTTTTGTGGCATACATGATTTTATCAATTATCTCTTCTGTCGTACTCTCTGACTTTCTCTGCCACTTGAAAATACCAGCAGGAACACACTTAATTATAGACGTGCCCGGGGAGGAGAACTTCGACACCATGTTGCGCTTAACAATATCCCTGTAAAATATGTAGAAAATATTCCATGAAAGAATATAAAGTGAAATGCAAAACAAAACTGTAGAGTCCATATGGTTTTCTTTTGTTTATAACAATAGACTACATCCTTTTTCAAGGCAGGTGGAGCCTGTTTCTTTTAGCATCTATATGAACAAATCAACTGTAAAGGTGAGATTAAACTGGGTCAAAATTGGTAAAATAGAAATCCGTATAGCACTAAAAATAATATATAGCTAAAACCATTCCACCATGATATGTGGTTTATCTGTAGCAAAATGCAAGAAACAGCCACTCCAAAGATGACTTATTGCTGATCTGGAAATTATTCTATCTATCCATTTTACCACTCAGTCCCAAAACATTGAATCCTGATGTTGTTAAGGTAAATATAACCATCCCGAAATTTCCACAAAAAGATTGCTTTTTGGGCCATCCAAATCGAAATCTCTCTTACAAGTTTTTTTTTTTTGGTAAAAATTTCCAAATTTTAATGTACCAGAAATTTCAAGAAAATTTCAAATTGCCCAAAATCTGCAAAATTTCGATCAAAATATTACAAAACTACATGTTCAAATTTGTAAAATGATATTCATATAGACAATGACATAAATATAATTTATATCATTCATTTCTCGTAGTAAGTTCATATACGCGAAACAAACCACTTGTTCTTTGAACAGTGAAGAGGAAAAGCAATCAAACAAGAAGGGGTCCGATCTTCCTCGATATCCATCTACATAGACAATAAGGTCCAATTTCATTCATTGAAATATCTATTGATCGAAATAGAAAATTCCTGAAGAATCTTAGGTTGGAACAAATTTCTAGTCAACCGTATACATTTCGATGGCAATACCTGTAATCAATATTTGCCTACTGGAATTGTGAAAGTGCAACAGTGAAAGCTTATTACCTCCATGCTTCTTTTTATCTAAAATTTTGACATAATTCAATATCATTAGCTGAGTATTTCCAACATTTAACTAATAATTTGTATGCATTGGTATAAATATTAGAAGTACTCAAGGTTCATCACATTTTCCAACTATATATAAAAATAAAATTCACTGATACTCAATAACTAGCAAAATTTCCATAAATTTACAGTTTTGAAATATATGTCAACTCTCAACGGCGACATGTACTTGCATGTATTTAAAGTTTCCCACCACAAACTCAAAGCACGAGACAAGTTATGCTAATTAAGTCGGTTTTCCCAAAACCATAAGAATTGCATAGCATGCCAAACAAAAATAAGAGAAGTATGCTAAATCAAAGGATAACATAAACAGGTAAAACCTAAGGCACGAGAATCACTTTAAAAGGACAAGCAAAGTACCATATGCCAAATTCCCCAAAACCATTGTGGCCGACAACAAGTACAGCAGAATTTGGAATCCTCTTCAACTCCACTAGACAAGGAAACATACAGTTAAATGTGGGTAAATACCAATTTTCTCTCTGTGCGCTGCAAGTTGAAAAGCTAGGTATTAGCATTCGAGATTCACGCCAAGGAAATGAAAAAACTGTGCTGTATAACGTGGATGTGAAAAGACCTCCAGCATTTTATCGTATGATGATTACATATATAAATAAGTTATAAATGATAACTTGTCAGTTTACACATAATAAAGTGGTCATATATAATTATAGGGAAACTCCAAATGGAAAAAGTGGGTTACATCTTATTGGGAGCTTCAACAAAAAATGTTACTATTATTTGTAACAAAAGTATGGCGATACTAAAGCTACATCAGTACTTGTCATTGACGCCGAGGAATGTGCGTAGGCACAATTCAGATGTTTGTTGTAACAGTTAGAGATATATCACATAGAATTCCAAAGAAAAAAGAATCTTTCATGGCTATCAAAAACAGTTGACACCACCCAGAATGACGAGAAGCAGAAGTGAGCCTAATAAAGTAAAATAGCAAAATTCTTTCATGCATGCAAATTTATCCCCAAAGTCGAAAACTTAAGCATTGTTCATCTACCAATAATTGCCATTCCTGCAGAAATATAAACCTGAAATGGATGAAATCACCTCCATGTAGAGTTCATGAGCCACAGCTTAAGCTTCCCGCCCTCCTCAGCAGCAAGAAGAAAACTAGGTTCACAAACTAATAAGCAGCAAACATCATGAGTTGTTTCCAATCTCGCTAATAGGGAAACATAACCACTGTTTAGTTGCACAATTTTAACTGCATTCTCCTCAACACAATCTGAAGTACAAGCCGCACACAAGCAATTCAATTTACCGTCTCTGTAACAAAGGCACAAATTAGTATAACAAGAATATTTGAAGCATATCGCATAGGTTGCCGAAGCATGAATGAATCAATTGGAAAGGTAAACTACTACCTACAGTACGGAGTTCTAATGCTGTTGAGTAAAACAAGCGCCTGCGTATCAGGGATGAACTGTAATAGAGAGCTCTCTAGTGCGACCTGCGGAACAAGTTGAGTGTCAAATATTCAACTATAAACAAGTTCTGTCAATCAGGCAACAAGTTATTGAATCATCCATCTTACATCTCCACCAAGTGGATTCCTTGAAAGTTGGAAAGCTATGGGCACATGACCAATGAAAAAAGGGCATCCCAGCCTTTTCCCTTTCTTTACGGCCTTGTAGACAAAGATGGTGCTCTCTTTGCGCTCCAAGGAGCCACATTTAACACATACATAAATATCATTCCCTTTTACAATCAGCTGTACCATCGAAATTGACATGGGTTGGATATAGCACGCAAAAAACTCAAGAAGACCCGGTAATTTTTCATTCACGTCCAATTGATTATTCAACTCTTCCATTTCATTAGTTTCAACCTCACTGCAGTAACAGTCTGTAGTTGGGATCTATAATTTTCAAGAATAATATTGATGGTCAGCTGTGTCCACTATAATTTGCAAAACTAGGCATGAGAATGTTAAAAAAATGAACATGTCATCAACTGATCTTCAGTAGATCCAGCAGATTGAGCTAGAAATCTGTTCAAGTGCTCCATACCTTAGGTGGATCAACATCTGATAAACTTTTGCAGATTGTACTTTCAGATTCAGGAGTGTGTTTCGTTGTTGCAGCTCGAATAGCATGTAGCTTATCAGTGGTGTGGCTGACAGCACTGTCACTCCTTGGACTAGCAGTAATTTCCAATCGAGGAGCTAGTATAGCATCTGTAGTAGCCACTAACATAACATCTGATGTCCTAGTGGCTGTAACACGTAGAACACAAAATCCATTACCTAATTGAAAATTTTATCCATCGGTTGATAGGAGTAGAATATTACCATTTTTTGAGCACACAAAGTTATATTTTATCGATATGCATATATGAAGTTCAAACTTCAAGCTCAAATTTAGGTCCAAGAATCACACTAGACAGTAAAAAGATAAAAGAAGGGCCAAAACCCTGGTTCCACAACCCCCCCCCCCCCAAACATTTTGTTTCAGCTGAAAAAGACTGCTATGGACCAAGAATGGCTAGTGCATACTCAGCAACAGAAAAAATAACTCGAATATTAGAAAAAATTATATATACAACTGCAAACTATAGAAAATTTCAACGCACAGGATCTCCACTAGCATAAATGCAAGAACCGTTTTATATCATACTTCATGAATCGATAGCAGGTATAGATATCAAACCATCACCACTTCCAGGCGTCTTACTTAAGTCAGATAGTATTTCATAACGAAGATTCAACTCACGTTCGTTAATTCCACCATTACAAATAGGTACATTCGCTTCTCTATTGTCTTGCAGCTGTGACTGAGTGTCTAGAACATTTAATAACTGACTGGCTTTGGTCAAATCAGGAAGCACATCTTGACAATCGACATTATCAAAAGTATCAGGTACCATAGTTTCCGTGTTCCCAAAAGTGGAGACAACTAAATCATCGCATATTCTGGGAACATGTGCCTTTTCCTTCTGTCTCTCCGGATTTGAATGTCTGGTTGGCTCCTTAGCTGCACGTTTATTAAAACAATCTGGAACATTAGAATGACTTTGCAAAAATAATGACAAATGCATCATATAGATGTGAAAAAATACCCCAGTAAAATGCAAAATGATGAAGATAACAGGCGTATTTCAATCATCAAAGATAACAATTTACCAATTGCTGCATCATCAGTACAAGTATTAGACACACCATTTTTATCTTGCAATCTAAGAGGAGCTATCTCTAAAGGCTTCACACTTTTCTTTCTCTTTCTAGTGAATGTCTTGAGTAAAGGAAGAGCTCGAGGTAGTAGAACGGTCATCATTGACTTGGCTATATCTTCACCAACTGAATCAGTATCGCACTTTTCTGAGCTAGAATACAATGTTGATGTGCGTATTTCTTCTTCTGGAACTGAATCGGTTATCAACACCTCGGACTTAGCCACATTATTGTCCATTTCTTCTTTCACATTCCAAGGAAATTGCTCATGGTTAATTGAAGAAGGTACAGAAGAGTTATCTGCAAAAAGAAGCAAGTGTGGAAGTACATAAAAATGAGAATAAACATACCTCCAACATGATCCAAAGTGTCAGGTACACAAATATCAACATCCTTGACTATTGTCATGCTATGATGAACATTAGTTCCTCCATCAGTTTCTTCTGGTGTCGAGTCATTGAATTCTTGGATATCAGCAATTCTTGGTCCATCTTTCTGTCATTAAGATAGTGAAGATAAATTATTCCCTCACTGATATTTTGTAGTTAAATAAAAATTAACTCAAGTCCAACCAATTTTAAAATCCGATTAGCAAAGCGCATAACTATTTAATGATAAAAAAACCTATTGTCATTCATTTATACAAGACTTTTTTTTATCAGAAAGTTCGAAATTACTCTACGCAAACTTTTGTTGTAATCTTCCCTTTATTGGATATGATTATATACAATGTTTCAGCTCCATACAGTATCAACATGATAAATCAAACGGTGTATTTTAGATTAATAAAAAAAAAAGAAAAGAAAAACTTAAATAGAAAAAACAAGAAGAGATATTTGAAGAAAGAGAAGCCAATATACGCGTCATTGTGACATAAATATGTTTTCCATCACAAGGCAAGTCATTGTCATTCAATGATCTAATTTTTTCTACACTCGCGACTTACCATTATTTTGGAAGATGATGATAATATAGTAGTTTTGGAAGATGATGATGATATAGTTGAGGAGGATGTTAAGAAATTTAATGATTTAGATATTTGAAATTTTTTTCTTGATATACCATAAATTATGACATACTAATGAATTTTAGATGAATAAAGTTTTTTCTAGTTATGATTTACGCTACATTATCTATTAATGAATTTTTATATATCTTGTTTGCAATCTTTGTGAAAAATATTTAATTTATGCAATATTATAGTATAAATCACTTTATATATATTGAATTTTAAAATTTATACCAAATGCAATTTAAATCGATAAAACGTAGAGCCTACGCAACGCCTCAGGCTCCAGGGTTCCCTAGTGCGCCCTAAATATCTATGGAATCACTAGCAAGTGTAGGACCAAGTTCACTCCAAGTACGAATAGTATAATATAAACATTATAAAATAAACGACGAATTTGAGCTGGAAAACAGTAATAAGAGTACTGAAAATAGGCAAGAAAGACAAAACAAAAGAGAAATTCATCTTAGGGCTTTCTACCAAATTCACATATTTGCAGTGAATAACTAAAGTTCATGTCTAATTGATGTAAGTTGAACTACTCCTCCTAGAGAAGACATCGTAACTATAGTTTTTCAACAATATAAAGGTATGAAAATCAGAACAATATTAATGGTTTTCTACTGTATTGGAAGACGAGAACGGTCATTTTAACATACCGCAGCCGGATCAGAACATAAGAAATTCTGAACACATATTCCTAAGATTTAATTCCAAAGTAAAACCATAGAACATATTGGTCTTGAAATTCAACAAACATACATCATTTTGACAACAGAAGAAACTAGATATTCACTTATAAACAGTACCTAAAGTGTTCTGAAGGTGTTTGAGCACAACTAAGATGCGAGAATCCTTTAAAGTTCTAGTTTCCCCTTGTCTCGGTTGCCTTAGTAAAAAATTGTCTCTACCAGAAATGCATCGAAGCTTATTTGCTAATTTTGCAGAGAATGCTGGTGTTTATTCTATAAAATTATGGTCTAGCTGAGAATTTACACAGGTCAGGACTTTGGACATTAATACTCAAACGTTAGTCTTTCATCAACTCCAAATAAAGGGCAGTAAGTCAACCCCTTTGAGTTTTCAAAAGGGCAAGGAGAAAGTGGGACTGGGCTTTACAAGTTCTGTTTTTATATATACTGCATCAGGACATAATGGTTTCCACATGCAGTTGCACGCATTAACACCAGGGACACCATGGAAAAGAAGATAAACATAATTAAATTAACAAGGATTTACATACTCACGGGGTGATGGTTCTTGAGCACTTTATCAGTACCACTCTCCAAGTTATTCCTGGAACAAATCAGCTCTCTTTCGCCTAGGGAAAGGGAATTTTCTACAGTTAGATATTCAGGCATCACCACAGAATCCAACCGTGCCACTCTTTCTGCAGTGGACGGGCCTGTTTCATTCTCTATCATCTTAGCTAACTTTTGTTCCCCTAATATTTCTGTACTAGTACAAAACCCAGAAATTTCATTCGTAGTTGCGCATTTGCTACCACTGCGAGTTAATTTGTCTGTTTGCCGCGAATTTGAAGCATTGGCTTCTTGTCTATACTTCTTGCATTGATTTTGCTCGACATGAGTCTGGTTGACTCTTTTATCATTAACAACTTTGTCAGTCCTGCTTCTCTTCCTTGTAAAATGTGATTTAAGTAAATATGGGACCAAATCGTGATTTTCAACTGATCCTTTGTCATTTAACTGATAAACTGCCTCACAATCTCTGCTAGAAATGCTTGACATTAACAAACCCTGTTCAGCAGTTCCACTGACATTTGCCACCAACTCCCGCAGTAGCCTCTGGACAAATGCATTTTTGAATCCAAAAAACTGCAGACAGGAAACAGAAGAAAATTTTAGAAAGTTGACATCTCACATGGATGAAACCACTTTCTACTAAACATGATAACATGTCGTCCGGAGTTAATTGTTCATAAATAGGTGATATAGCCATAAGGCATAAGCTTTAAAAGAAGGTTCGAAATTTACCAGATGTACATGGATAGATTTAGGGGAGCACATGGCCCAAACACCTAAATGGTAAGATATATTTGACATTGTTTTTTGTTCTTTTTTAGCATAAACTTATTACAATTTCTTCACTAGCCAAAATTGGTGTACAGATTGAGATGAACTTGAATTTATATGATTACAATAATTGTTCAAAATATTTTATTATTACAGTAGTTTCACCCCTCGACATTTGAATCCATTTCAAGGGCAGACCTAAGCAGCAACAACATTCCTACCACTTTTATTGTGCGTCTCAAAATTTTGATTTTTGTTCATATTCATAGGGCTCCGTAGGAATTCAAAATTTTAAATTCTTTGGATAATGAAGTCTTAAATTGTGTTATCGTTACATTAGCATATTGTAGTAAATAGCATATTCTCATTCAACTCATACTTTGCGACATGTTGATGAGAAGCATGATTGAAATATGCGTTTTTAGTTGGATAACACCTCGCGAGGCACGCTTAACTTCCAAGGCGATGAATTCTCCCCTGAACTATACACAATTTACAAGCTGAACAGGATACAACCAATATTCCTTAGTCAGTTAACTGCTCAAGCACTTAAATCTCTAATTCTAGTGGGATTTAATTTCCCTTATAAGAAAATGAAGAGAAATATTCGAAAATTTGTGCACGTAGAATAAGATGAATCACTCATCAAAGACATTCAATTGTTAAGGATATCCAAACTACAATTAAAAGGAACACTTTACTATTTTACTGTGTACCTCTGCTCCATCTATCTTACAGGAAAATCTCTTCCTGTGCCCCAACTTTGTACGGTAACAGCCTTTCTGAAAACTCTCCCAAGCAATAACAGGAGTTTCTCCAGAACATGACTTTCCATCAGTTGAACTTATCTATAAAGTGTCAACAAATGGCAAAATCATTAGTAAACCATTTTTCCGAAACAAAATGAATATAAGATTTGAAGATAAACTGGATCTCCACTAACCGTAAATGACGGGCCTTTAGGGCCTTGAAGAATTTCCATTTTGAAGGTAATCCCATTCAGATTTCGAATCGACTTGTATCCAACAGGATAAGGATAGCGGTCTTTACCCTGGAAAAGAGTGGAAGTTAGCATATGCACCTAAATTGGTGAAGATTGTCTATCACCAAACATAACCCAACATAAACAGCTGCAACTTTTTGTGGCCATCATAAACTTGACAGAAAAACTTAAGGCATTTCTATCATTGTTTCTTACAACAAAGTCCAGCTCTACACCGCATTGCAGTATGGTGTCGTCTTCAGTATGAATGTGGTTTTTCTCTCTCCCTCTCCTTGTCTATCTTTTCAAATCTTATGACAAGTACAAATTCCAATTATGCCGCCATTTTGAAGATGTAAAATGTGAGGTCTTTTATATTGCAAATAGCTCGCTAACAAATAATTTTCTGAAAAGCTCTTATCCTAGTTTGACTATACAGAACAATCTAAAATGATGGTTTCGAAACTTGTATACCAATATTCCATTTGTATTTCTAGGCTTAAAAACTGAAATTGTTGATTCAGAATAAAGCATAAAGTTCTTTGGGCTTGTTCCTTTTCTGTTTTTTTTTCGCACTTCGGAAGTAGAAATATACGTATTGCCAGATCGTTCCATGTTTCTTACATTTTTTCCTTTCCCGTTGAATGTCATTTTACATTTTATTACATGTCATCTTTTTACTTAATGCACTGGTCAGCAATTCTGTATAGAGTGAGCACAACAAACAGGGTGAACACACACAGCTTTATGGGCACAGTTCTGATAGACTAAACACAAATCCCATGCTTTCAAGTGAATATTTTATTTTTGAGAATTTAAACAAGCAGGTTGAACATACAACCACGCATATTATCGGACTACGGAGGTTTTTTGAAGGGAAAATGAAAGTAACACATATCTTAAACTATCCCTGCAAACCACCGATGCTTCGAATCTAATTAGTCCTCAGCCGGGAAGGCGAATCAGCGAAGCTCATAAATCATAAAAAGCCAAACAATATACGAATAAATACGCAGATTCAAGCGTTTGAAAACAAAAATAAATGAAAATGAAGTTGAGGCAAGGAACCAAACCCTAGATGAGCTCCAGTACTTCTTGTCCCAGGAACCAGTGTACATATTTCCGATTGCTATAATCTCTATATCGTCGGATTTCTCCCATACCTCATCTTTCCCCATTGATTTCAGCTTCGAGCCCAGATCCGCGAGTGCGAGTGCTAGTGAGTTAGTGAGACAGGGAAGGGAGGTGGAATGGCGGGAAATTGAGCATGGCTGTTCTTAATTTATGCGGGAATTTTCGATTTGAAACGATAGGTCGTGGGTCTTGGGGCTCACCGGTAATTAATAACTAGTGTAGCTAGCGTTGTATAAAATATAAACAGTAGGTCTCTTGTGAGTCGGTCTCACGAATTTTTATCTGTGAGTCGATCTCACGAATCTTTATATGTGAGACGGGTCAACCCTAACAATATTCACAATAAAAAATAATACTTTTAGCATAAAAAAATAATATTTTTTCATGAATGACCTAAATAAAAGATCTGTCTCATAAAATACGATTCGTGAGACCGTCTCACACAAGTTTTTGTCAAATATAAATTACAAAAAAAATTTAAAATTTATTTTCTAAATTTGAATTTAATTATAATCTTTGTTTTCTTGTTAGCATATTAGGATAATGATATAGTGAAAGAATTTAAATAAAATTTATTATCTAGAGATGAAGACATATTTAAATAGTAAATATTATTTAAGTAAGATATTTTTAAAAAAAAACTTGTCATTTTACATAAACTATTTATTCAGATGGTGTTTGGCAACTTTCATAATTTGTTTGGTAACAAAATTGAAAATAATGTATATACAGTTAAAATAAGTTGTTTGACAGCATATAAATTATTTTAAAAAAATTAGATACCTCATTTTTTGCTAAAAGATCTTATTTCAATTTTCCAAAATATCCATATATATATTTCTTAAATCTTCATTTTATCTTCATTTATCAAATCTCCACTTTATCACTTTGTTTTTTTATTGAATTTAAAATAATGTTATGTTCTATCTTTTTATTATATAAAAAACAAAAGTGTTGAGCTTTTATTGAGTAAATTATTAACTATAATTTTTTAAATCAACATTTTACTTATATACATTAAAAATAATATTAAATATTTTTTTCCAAATAACATCAATTTTTCTAAATATAAATATAAAATAGATTTATTTTTTAGTATTAAAACTACAAACTCTATATATATATATATATATTACTATTTTTGATAATTTCGATAATAAAAAGATCTTGTAATATCAAACACGTTAATATTTTTAAATTTTTTAAAATAAGTTCATCCAAACATTTCAACAGCTCATTTTTAAAATATGATCTCACAACTTATAATCTTCTAAAACAATTTATAAGATGGAAGAATTTATAAGTTATTTTAAATAAGTTTAATCAAACATACTGTTGATCTAAATTTATATTTATCTATCTATATCTATATCTATTCTATACTCTTATAAATATATGACTTCGAATTATAAATTTACATGTATGTCCTTGTCTTAATTACCGCAAACAATTATTATTTGTGTTTAAATAATTATTATTAATTAAAAATGTTTTGTGTTCTATGGAATTATTTAATTAGTGATAATATATTTGATTTAGAGAAATGATTTATCTAATGTGAAATAACATTTATATCGGATTTTCTAAATGAAATAATTGTCCATGCAATGTAGAACAATTGAAACATGTCATTTGAGTTGTTTTACGGTTTTAAAAGATTTTAATTAACGTTGCACCGTTATCGTCGGCTATAACTTTTGATAAAGCATGTATATCCTTGTCTTAATTACCGCCAAAAATTATTATTTATGTTTAAATAATTATTATTAATTAAACATATTTTGTGTTCGATGAAATTATTTAATTAGTGAGAATATACTTGATTTAAAGAAAGGAGTTCTCTAATGTGAAATAACATTTATATCGGATTTTCTAAATGAAATAATTGTCCATGCGATGTAGAACAATTGAAACATGACATTTGAGTTGTTTTATGGTTTTAAAAGATTTTATTTAACGTTGCACCGTTATCGCCGGCTATAACTTTTCGTAAAACGCAATCCTACAACTGATATATATCATAGCAAGTCGTGGATTCGATTATCATGTATTGCAAGAAGTATAATTATTGAGAGCAAGATTGTTGGAGTCCAATAATTATCCTTGTTGGATAAATCGATTGAACCATGAAGATTGATCTTATACCGTTTAAAATATTTGAGTTGTATTATTACCATCAGTTATAACTTTTGATAATTAAACGACAAATGGCTGGTCATACAATTGGTATCAGAGACAATGTCACGAGTTCGTTTTTCATTTATTGTAAATAGTACAATTTTTAAATGAGAGATTATTGATGTGCAATAATTATCTCTGTTTGACAGATCAATTAAAATGTAATTATCGACCTATTGCACGCTTTTAAAATATTCAGGTTAACGTTTAAGCACTGTTACCACAAGTTATAACTTTTGATAAAGTAACAAACATTCCATCTTACAAGATTTATTTATATATGACTCAATTAACATTACATTAATTTAACTAAATTAATAAGGTTTGAATTTGGAATTTTCTTAAATAAATTAAGTCAAACAATTGATAGAAATTATTCAAGAAAACTTTCTTTCTTGAAAACTTTCAATGAAAAAATGTTTCAGCAAACAAAATAAATTTTTTTTTATTTTTTTTCAAACCATGAATCATAAATTCAAAATTATAATTGAAAATTTCAAAATCTCTCGTTATTTTTCTCTATAATTCTTAATTATTTTTATAATATTTGATAGTATTCATTACTTTAAAAGTGTTTTTACATCTCTTCGGATAATTTTAACTTTATATGGACTTTTTAATATAGTAAATTTAATCAAACAATGTGGTAACAACTGCTTAATTCTTTTTAATATTTGACATTATTCAAAAAATTGTTTTACTATTTATTATTNCTTAAATCTGAAAGGAAATTTTTAGTAATTTTTGAAACATCAATATTTGTACAAAGATTAGGATGTTTCCTATTAAGTTTTTTTTAAAAAAAAGAATAAAATACAATTATTATTCAGCGGATGAGTTATTTTGAATTTTTTTTACCTCTCTGATAAAATATCTATCCACATCTCTTACTTTGAAGGAGTTTTTTTTCTAATATATTATTTGCTCTCGTAATTTTCATGTATATTCTCCTATTTTTTATATTAAGTAATTATATCAAAAATTTTAAAATTAATATATACATCACAATTATTTTAATCACTCCATTTTTTCTTTTGTTTTCTGTTTATTATATTTCAAAATTCAGTCGTACATTCTTAACCATTAACAAATAATTCATATACTTAATTATCTTCCTAATGCAAAATATATATACCAAAAGATTCGAAAATCATACAAGAAAATGATAGGAGAAACTAAATCATGATTGTTTTAAATGATAGATAAGACGTGGAATAATATTTGTTATTAAATAATTTGTGGAAAAATTACGTGTCTACATTCATTTGCAAATTTACGATCAATATTCATAGTGCACTTAAGTTCGTTATTCACGTGTAACAAACTTGAGATATTGTTCTAAACTTATGGCAATGGTAGTACCAGTTGAGGTACAAGTCATTGCCAATATAAATTTAACCTTGAACATATGTGATTATCGTGTTTTTGGCTCGGTGTTACTAAAAAAGATAGGCGAGCGGCCAACCACCTCCTAGCATCTAGGCGGCTTTTCTTTTTATCTAAATATATATCTCGGTCTTCTTGTTCATTCTACATGTTTTCTCCAATAATTTCTTTATGTCATATTAAAACTCAAAATCAATGACAATGACATATTCTTCCTCTTTATCCGATACAAATTGATTGAAAAATATGTCTAACAAATTTTTTTAATATGATATTTTCAACAACACCTAGAGACATCGTTTTTCTAAAAATCCGAGTGATGGATTGAGGGAGCCCGTGCTCCTGATTAATATTTAATGACCAAACAACCAGGATTTATTAGTATAAACAGCGAAAGCGATTAAAATTTTCCATTTTGGGCCTACAGAAATTTCGGCATGACCTATTCGTAAATAGGACATCCCAAAAAAAAATCAAAACATCACAAATAATATTCATATACTCGAAATAAAGTCATAACATCAATTCAGAACCTATAGCCGCACTATCAATTCAAAACACTGTAAAAATAACAGTACAGCTACACGGGGCATCTCCCCGGTAAATGNTCAGTACGACGAACCAGTAATATTACGACAAATATAACTTACATGAAATGAAATCAAGTAAAATGCGATGCAATGCAATGTAATGCAATGCGTGAAGGGTAACAACCGATAATGGATACCAAACGGAGTCCAAATGAATCGCATCAACAACAGTAGCGGTGGCCACCCGTGCCAGGAACGTAGCAACGCAACATCAAGTCGCTACTCATCCATGCACGTAGCATCGAGGGTACGGGAGCTACCCGCTCAGCCCTCATGCAAGTCATCAGTAGTGCTAATCCTACCCACCCGCTCCATCGATAACGCAACAACTCGATAGATCAATATCAATAGCAATCAAAGAAGTGAAGGCTCGAAATGCTATGCACTAATAGTATCAATACAAATAAATGCATGAATGCAATCACGTATTCACAAAAGCACATAAAGCACGCCACAACTCATTACAACATACTCAACGTCATCTCACGTCATAATAGACGTCGTAATGAAAACAGTTCATACGTACCTCAACTGACTTTAATTTACCACAAAATATCTTAAATATTTCTCGAAAACTCCAATCCTGTGGCAAAATTATTTATTGCACATCAATTCCTATCTCGGTTAAATAATCAAGGAATTTATCGAACAAAATTCCAAAATTCACTAATTTAGCCTAAAATTCCAAAAATCCATAATTTAGGCTTTAATATTTCTAAAATTAATATGCGACAATTCTATAGCAGCTAAACACCTAATTATTGAACACGAAAATTCAGAAATCCAATTATATAAATCTGAATTTTCGAAATTAATCCAAATAAATTCTGAAAATCTGGTAGATACCTCTAATCGGCTCAATTCTTGTACCTACAATCAATAATATAACAATTATCAATATTGGTACCAAATTTAACCCAACAAAAATACAACCACCTTGCTGGAATCATGATTTGTACCTCAATATATATACCAAAATGAAGCCTATGACGTAGGGAACAAAACCCCTCAATTAATTTTCGAATTCCGGCGACGTACGGCGGCAATTCGACGATGAAAGCGACGGCGGGTTGTCGAAAAGTGTCAAGAAACTCTTCAATATCGGTACTAAAACGTAGCTCTAGTCACGGGCTTTCCGAATCTATGCTTACTTTCATTTTTGGATGATCGAAACGGCCACAATCGATGAAAAGAATTTTGAAATGGAAGAAGAAAAGAAACGGAGCTCGGCCGATGCAACTTACGGGAGAGAGAAAGTGATAATTATCATTTCATTTTTATTTTTTTTAAAATTTACTCAAATTGGGCAGGGCTTGGGGTTCACTTGGGCTGGGCTCTCACATGGATCACCGCTAAGCACCTAGACTCCATCTATTCTGTCTCGGGCGACGCCTTTTAGAACACACACACACATATATACTCGTAATTAAGGATGTAAACGATCCAAACCAAATCAAACAGTATCAGGCTTGAGCTTGACTCGTTTAAGATTGTTTGAGGGCTCGAGCTCGATTCGAACTTCTATTATCAGGCTCGAGCTCGGTTTGTCTTGAAATTACTGAGCTAAAGAAAAGCTCGAGCTCGGCTCGTTAAAAGCTCGTTTATCATGTTAATCAAGTCGAGCTCGAGCTTGATTCAATAATAGCTCGTTTACCATGTTTAACAAGCATGGCTTGATCTCGGCTCGTTTTTAGCTCGTAAAGCATAGAATTGAGCTCGAATTTGAGCTTGATTCAAGCTTGTTAAAAATTATATATATCTATGATCTAATTTTAAATCACACATAAAAATATAAATTCATTCATAAATAACCAAAACGACAAAAAATAATAACTAAAAAAACATAAACTCATTATATTATTGAACATCCAAAAATAATACATCTAGCATCCAGATAACAAATATTCTTCATACACTGATATTACCATATAAATAACATTGCAATAATTTTTCTCCTTTAATACTTCAATTTCTTCCATTGACATCAGTACTAATATTTTTATTTGTCAACTCAACAAATGAGTCAAGTTCGAGCTTACGAGCCACCTAAACGAATCGAGCTCGAACTCGCGATCCTATTATCGAACATGTTTGTGAGCTCACGAGCCGAATATTCTTAAGATTGAGCTTGATTTGTTTAATTTTTCGGGCTCGAAATCGAGCTTGAGCTTGGTTTGATACGATTAACAAATAAACTCCAGCGAGTTTTTTATCGAACCGAGCTCCGAATAGCTCGCAAAAACGGTTTGATTCATTTACACCACTACTCGCAATGAATTATATATATATCAATATATATTATGAAGCTAGCATCTAGAATTCATTGCGAGACAAAAAAAAACGTATGTGTGTGAGAAGAGAGACTGATGGAGGTGTCTAATCCAAGGTTCCTAAAGTAGCTACGGAACAGAGAAAGCATAGTTCAAATGATTATGTCCAAATCTATATAAATTATATGAGAAGCGTGGAGAGAAGGGCTGCCCCTCTGCACGAACTCACACCATCTATCAATCGTCTTCTGCAAGAATTTAACACGTTGACTGGTTAATTATGTATTATTGATATCCATGCTTCATTTTTAAATCTAATATCGAAATTAATCAATGTATAAAAGATTCTTGATATGGAAATCTTGGTTATTTTCTTTCTGTTTAAAAAAACCAGATATCAAATATTGTATATATATACGGCCAAAAATATTAAATATTCTTAAATCACAAAAATTAAAATTTGGGGGAAAAGACAAAAACGGGTGGGGTGAGTGAAGAGGGGAAAAGGTGGGCTTACACCAACAAAGAAAGTTGTGAAATGGGAGTGGTGAAATTGGGCAGTTTACTATGTTTGGAAATCTAACGAGAAGTCCCATCAACTAAATGACACTAACCCCCTTCCTATCTTAAATTTATCAGTTTGATTGGGACACATGATTTCGCTCCTGTCAATTTCCACCCTCCTCCTTTTCAATTTCTTCGCCCACTCAGAAAATTAATCATCTTTTTTTTTTAATTAAATAAAAACAAAAATGTGTTATTTTGTTAAGCGTATATGATGTAATCAATCAACTAAACGGATTATTAGTTTTGAGAAAATCCTTGTACAGAAAACATTACGTTTTGGATTAGAAATTATATTTTTGCGATATTTTATAAATACCAAGATTCGATTTTTTTTTATCTATACGACACTATAATCATAAGCGGTATGTGTGCATAGAAGATTAATCCGCCTGTCTATTTTAAATGTGTGAAGGGAAAACTAGTGTTGGATATGTGCAAGCAGTGTGAGTATCCTCCATTGATGTGTTGTGTGACAAAACAATCAAAATGTATAAGTCAATTGGTGAATGTAACTATATATATACACACAATTTAAGTATTCCCATCTTGGTTCTAAATTATATTAAGTCGCAGCGAAAACTTCGGACCACTGAATAGCACGAAAAATAGAGGAGCTAGCATAGAATTTAATTTATGCTGGCAGTATAATTATATGTATCAAAATTTTATGAGGAAGAAACAAGAATTTGATTTCTGATTTCTAACCAACATTTATCGTAGTTGTCACAAGTAGTATATGAGTATGCAACTTTAAGATTGACACCAACTAAAATGCATGTGATAAAATTAAATGATTATTGTTTATCGAAGTGAAGGGAGTAAATTTTTGAGGCGCAA
Source organism: Primulina huaijiensis (assembly GCF_012295235.1). Lineage (NCBI taxonomy): Eukaryota > Viridiplantae > Streptophyta > Magnoliopsida > Lamiales > Gesneriaceae > Primulina > Primulina huaijiensis. The sequence continues at coordinate 455,601 of NC_133319.1, forward strand.
TGAAAATTTCCGAGCTTTGATGAGATTGGCAAGACCGTACCTTAACCACCAACCTGACATTCATGTACGAACCATAAACCTTGTTGTTTATTGGACTGATTTTCATAGGATTTCAAGAATTCTCGGCCATCATGCCGTATCCTGCCTGTTGTCTTGTTATGATCGATCATAAAATTTTATATGCTCTAGGAATAAAACTTGCATTTTGGAATGATCAAATAATTTTTTTTAATAATTATCATTATTAGTGTAATTATTACTATTTTGTGAAGGATGAGCAGTTAGTATTGACATGCAGCATAGAACTACTTGCGTTGTGCCTAGCTATATACATCATTAGTCTGATCATTTTTTGTGTTCTAATTACGGAATTTGCATGAACCAACATAAAAGTCATTACAAAATTTGCGGTTAATATATGGGATCGAGCGGGAATGTGACAAATTAACTCATTAAAAGTGATCGTATAACACTATAATAAGAATGGTTTTATTCTAAACCATCATTATAATAACTGCAGCAATATTAGGAAAACTACTAGCCAAAACAAAGAAAGGAATATTGATTAATCCTAACAGAAGTTCATCTCTTATATTACACCAATTCCTGGTTCACAAAAATATTTAAGGTTAACAATTAACATAAGAATATATAACCTTGACTCTTCATCTGTTATATATATATATATATATTATATATATATTCAATTACCCGTGCCACCTGATTTGTCCGCTAGTCAGAAAATGCTCTCGTACAATTAGTACTCTACACAAACCCTAGATTTGTGCTTAAAAAAAACAAAAAACCCTAGATTTTTTTTTCCTTGACACCATCCATCCAGCTGTGACAAATGAAACCTCAAACCTTGAGCACTAACACTCTATAAATACTTTAGCATATATATATATATATATATATATCCTCTTCATCATCAATGAGCACAGAATCATCTCTCAAAAACACCATGGATTTGGTTCAATCCAGCTCTGAACATCTTTGCTATGTCCGATGCAACTTCTGCAATACTGTTCTTGCGGTAGATACATACATATATACGTATATATACAGCTAACTAGCCCAAAAATTTGCATGAATATATGTTTTTATACCTTTATTTAACGCGTTTTCGCTTCTGTTCATGGGAAACATCAGTCTCCATCAAATCCAATCTATCTCCATCAGTTGGTTGGTGTCAATTATCTCAATGAAGTTAGTTTCTGTTGGATGTTAAGGAATAGCGTACAGCATACTATATATATAAGAGAAATGTTTCGTGGCTTTTGGAGCAAGCAATATTGTCACGTCCAGATATATATGAGTTTATTTTTTGGTCCATTCTTAGCATTATAACCGTCCAGGACCAGTTGAACCCATTAATAAAAATGGTACTTTGATGGGGCAATCTAGCTTTGTTCAATGAAATTAAGTTTTCTCAAGACCTTTAATCCACTACTATTTGTAATTACGCTGGCTTCCAAAATTAGGGCTGTCACATAATACGCTGTCATGTTAAACATGATTGAAAATTGTTATTATAGGTTGGGATTCCAGGCAAGAGGTTGTTGGATACTATCACAGTGAAATGTGGGCATTGCAGCAATCTTTCTTTTATGAGCACCAGGCCCCCACTTCCAGGGCAATGTTATGATCATCAAACTTCTTCTCACCAGGTAACTACTCATCGTAGGAGATCGACGGCTAAATTTTAAAGAGAGAATTTTACACCATTTGTGATTAGGACTTGTACTTTGAGAAAAATCATGTATACATAAATTATTTCAGGGGCAGAGTACTGCCCCATCATTTTGTTGTTATTATGCTCTAGCTTATTCAAGATTTCTCGTACAGCTAGTTAGTATCGCGCGTGTGTGTGTGTGTGTGTACATATACATACAAACACACAACCAACTAACGTTAGTTAGTTCTTTGTAACAGGCTCTCTGTGGGGAATCTAAGAAGGGCCAGTCTTCGTCTTCTTCCTCATCCACATTCATCGAGCCCTTGTCTCCTAAAGCTCCATTCGTGGTGAAACGTATGTCATATCCCAAGTTTAAAAATAAAATATAATTCTAATGTTTCATTTGGTTTTGTTTCCATATATATTATAAGTATGTTTTAAGTTTAAATTTCTTGATAACTTTGTCTCAGCTCCCGAGAAGAAGCACAGACTTCCATCTGCCTACAATAGATTCATGAAGTAGGGTTCTTACACTTATATACATAAGTTTATTTAACAATAACTAGATTCACTTTCAAAAATGTTTATGCAAAAATCTGCGAATAAACGTCTACAGAGAGGAAATTCAGCGCATCAAAGCCGCAAATCCAGAGATACCACATCGAGAAGCTTTCAGCGCTGCAGCTAAGAATGTAAGCTTAGTTTCCCTTTTGTCACGATCATGTTTGGTTTAGGTATAGGGATTTCATAATTGTTTTAAGTTTGGATTTCAAATGACAAGATATATATCACAATTAGTATGGAAATATTTATCTTGATGGAAAATCTAAATTAAAATCATAAATTTGAAGGCCATTATAAATTTCAAAGTTATCAATCTAATCACACCCTAACATCGTTCTAATGCTAATATACGAAATTTTTTTCTTGTACTTTTCTTTTTAAATTTTGCTTATTATTCTTTTCTTTAGAAAAAAATTTCGATTTGAATTTTACGCTGCAACCCTTGTGCACATTCATTCAAGATCAATCTTGAAAATTAGGCCTAAATGTATTGTAAAAAAAATATTGTAACAGTGGGCTAGGTACATTCCAAACACACCTCAAGGCTCCATTTCAAGCAGTAACAATGTAAGTAGTCAATAATTTTATTTACGATAAGTTGTAATCATATACAATTTGGTCCCGTCGCTCATTTCTTGGTTAATTATAATTATTTATGCAGGCTTAACTGATGAAAAGAAATAAATTCTCGAGGGAGGGAAATCCGCCTGGAAGTTAATTAGTTTCTAATTTAAACTTTTCCCGAGTTTTCCCATGTACTTTGTGCTTTGGAATCTAAATTTATGAATGCATTAAGGAATATTGTACTATTAATTTGGTCACCACAAGTACTTTACTTTTCTATCCTCACTATACTGAAGAAACTACAGAGGAAAAAATGATAATTTTTTTTATACGTAAACAAATATGTTACTCTTGTGATGGTACCCCGATTGCGTATTCAATAGTCTACATCTCAACACAGATCGACAGTGTTAATATGACAAAACATGGATCAGTACGTAGATCATTCACAATATCTACGAATTTTAGAGATATACATTATACGCCCTAATTACGCCCCTAGCTAGATTCTCAATCGTTTGAATAAAAGAGAAGTAAGTTGATTTATTCTTGTGAATAATTAAGTATATGGACATGTGCGTGGAAGCCCAAAATTATATTCATTAAGGTCCAGTCCACAAAATTTTATGGCTTAATTAATACATGTGCTAGCTTTAACATTTTTAATTATGTTGTGAAGAATATGTAGATTTAATCACAGGCTTGTGATTTCATACATGCATGCACTTGTTTTTTACCTTTCTTCAACATTTATTTATACATTGAGTATATGCGACTACACATACTATGCCCCTCGAATATTAAAATTATTTATTTGGAAATCAGTAAAATTCACTCCTCACGTAGTTGGCATTATCAATAATCATAGCTAGCTTGAGCTCGAAGATTAATGGCGGAAACTTCTCGATCACATTCCTAGAGTGTAGCTTTAATTCTTTGAGCTTGTGTTTTGATTGATGAATTTGATTTGGAGATAAATTCCATCGATGAATTTCAAATGAAACTTGTACTATTGAAAATTGCATAAATTGATACAGATAATGTCACGCCCCGGGACCGGGGTTAGTCGACACCGGCGTTATTCAACAATCACATAATTGCTAAACAACAAGCCTCGTAGTACAGTATAAACCAAAACCAGTTTATATCATAAATATACCATAAAAATGGAATCGTCTTTACAATAGTAACTCTGAAAACGATACAATCTGCGGAAGCGTTCACAACTTGAATTAAAAACTCACAAGAACATATTCTTAATTAAAATCTTCATGCGTCCACTATCAGCCCAAAAACTGGCGTCCCATTCTTCTTTCTCTATTTCTTCTTCTGATTTATCTGGGGAGGGTAGAATAAGGGGTGAGCATTTTGGGAAATACTCAGCAAGTGGAGGCCGTTCGAGCACAATATAACAACATGCATAATTTCGAAAATCACATGACTTGCATAACATCGTTCATAGCACATGCATAACATTGACCAGACACTGAGATTCCTCAACTTTCTATGGTTTACTGATATCAGTCCCTAATTTTTACTCCTCTAAGGGGGCGAGGCCGAATCGGTTATATCCCCACAGTATGAGGGTCATATCATGGATGGGATTCCCTCCCATATACAGTCGAATCCTCACAGTGTCCAAAACCACATGACAACCAACACAAGAATGAAGTAGAAGAAGAAGGTGTACTCGACCGTATTTTCAAAAACACGAAGAAACATGCATAACGAATTTTAATCTTTAAAACAAGCCCACTTACCTTAATCCTTGAAGAAAAACACGAAGAATTCTAAAATCATAGAAGAATCATGCAACCGACACTTCGAAAACGCAACAGCACATCGTCCGGAAAATCAGCTGTCTTTAAAAATTCTTTACGCCTTATTGAACCGTTGGATCGGTCTCAAAATTTCACAGTACGTTCAAATATTCGTCAAATACATTATGAACGGTGGAGATCGGGTTTGGAAGTCGTTTAACCTGCTTATGGATGAAAAATCGTAGGTATGCTGTTTTTCGCCTGGAATTTGAGCAGTTTTTTTGCGAATGCTATAAACGAAAAACGAATTGTTGGATTTGGCCGAAATTTGGATATGTTATTCAAAACATATGGAAGCACATTCTGAACGGTGGAGATCGGATTCCGAGTACCCGAGAGAGATAAACGAATTTCTGAACTTGAACATAATTTTGTTGACTCGTGCAGAATTTTCGAAGAAGAATTTCGAAAATTGGGGATGAAAAACTCGAAATTTAATGTGTAAATTCTGAATGAGAGCGTCTCCTATTTATAGGGGGTGGCTGCTATCCTGATCGTGTATTATCCTCGCGTTTGAATTTTGAATCAAACTTTAAATCTAGGATAATTATCATTCTTTATCCGTTATCTTGGATAATATTTCGAAATCTAAATATCCATCCCTTTGATATTTCAAAATTTAGAGATCATATTATCCTCTGTTTAATATCTATCCAGGTATATCAAATCTTAGATCTTTATCTGGTAAAAATCTTTCCAACTTTGAATTTATAACTCCAACTTTATCTGCCTATATCCAAATTTCTTATTTAATTCTTGGATTGTGATATACTTATTTATTATCTCAAGTTCAAAATATATGCACAATATTATCTTAAATCTTGAGCTCCAAAAATATTGTGCACGATATAATTATCCACTCAACTTTAGATAAACTGTAAATCTTACATCTCAAATAAAATAATGAGATAGATACCCAAATATTGAATAATCCTAGCACACTTAAATTACAAAAAATATTATCACGATCACAAAATCTTGGGTTTTACAGATTATTTGAAATTCACTCTAATTTTGTTCATCAGCCAAGCAAGACAAATAATTTCAAATTCATCGTTCCAAACACAACTTGATGGACGAGTAGTTTTATTTTTAAGTTTGTATTTGATCATGTGAGGTTGAATCGCAACTCCTAAGTTTGTGATGATATTTCTTTTTCTCCATTAATTAACAAAATTGTTTGACTTTTCATCGTGAAAAGCGGTACCCGAAACTAACGTTTCTCCAATAAGCGGTCACCGTATTTAATTTTCTTTCCTATTTCTTGACAAATTCCATGTCGTACAAATTCCAAACATCATATTAATCAAACCAACTTTTTTTTAAAATTCAAATACTATATATTAGAATTAACATATTTGACTTTTTTATGATGAAACTTATAAATCATACATATGGATGATACGACATCGAACAAGCTAAGACACATACGTAATTTCCTGTTTTCCTAAAACCATATATTTTTTTTAGTTGGGGAAGAGTTTTGTTATAATTAAGCTTCGAACATGAGACATCGTCTCAAACTTGAGACCTTGGAGTCAAATAAATTAAAGAGTAGATATCTTGTGAGACGGTCTCACGAATCTTTATCTGTGAGACAGGTCAATCCTACCGATATTCACCGATATTCACAATAAAAAGTAATACTCTTAGCATAAAAAGTAATATTTTTTCATGGATGACCCAAATAAGAGATCTGTCTCACAAAATACGACCCGTGAGACCGTCTCACACAAATTTTTACCTAAATTAAAAGTCATCGTTCCTAAAACCATATTTATGAAGGTAAAAAAATTGAAAACACAATTAGACATTCGGCACCGTAGATAAAATGCCAATAAAAGAAAACTTAAACGCAAATGCGTCCTTGTCGATCTCTGTACAAAATTAAATTAAACAAAAATTCCCCACAGTACTCGAGCATGATAAAGAAAGGAATTAATTACAAGGACCAACGATTAACAGAATTATCAATCCGTAATTATAACAATAATCCAAATAGTTACACTGTTGCAGTGCTGGAAATTAAAACACTTTTCTTGATCATATCCATTTGAGTTGTTTCATAAACAGGCAAACCAGTGCTCGAACAAATATCCAAATCGTAATTTGGTAAATCAAACAGATCAGAACTTGAATCACTGTCTCCACCGTGGCTGAATTTTCGGAATTCCTGTACTTCGGATGGATAATTTTCAACCCAATAGTTCGTGGAACATTTCTTCTGATCTGCAAATTCGGAGCTCCCGTTTCTTACAACTTTTGCGGAAGATCCGTTTCTGCAACTGATCAGTTTCTCATCAGACCAAGCATAATCCGTGTTTCTTTTAACATCATACTCCTCATTTTTTAAGGAACCCGGCTTGAAATTTTCACTGGATTTCGGCCCAGAAATTACATGCTGAAGGGGATCAGAAAAGCTTCTGAATTCTTTGTGTAATTTTGTGGGAGTGTTTGCATAAACATGAGGAGTTGTGAAACCGGAACTTGAAGTTGAATAAATAGATTTCGAATCAACAGCAGAATTCGTGGCGGGAAAATGGCTGATACCGCTTCTTCTTCTCCTCTGCTCACCAGGGTTTTCTACTTCAGGATCGTTATTGGTGCGACCAGATATCAGTTTCTTCTTCTTCACAAATTTTTGATTGAATAAAGAGTTCAAAAAACTAGCAATCCTTGCTCCTGGAGAACTTGGCTGCTTGTATTTCTTGTTATCTTTCAATATTTGCTTTTCGGGGATCTGATTGATCTGTGCAGAAATTATATTGCTTTTCGGCAAGTCTAGACTCATCCGTCTAACAGTTTTTATGGGATTCTGCCCAAGATTTGGAGAAATGTAACCTGGAGCTTCATTGGCACCGGAGAAGTACTGAGTCGCCTCGAAAACATCGAGCTCCCCGGAATAATTCCTCCATTGGAGTGAAATCTTTTCGAATCCTGAGGGTACTGAATATTGGCCTGTTACAGACATGGTTTAGTTTAACATACGTGGGAGTGGATTTTGAAATGATTGAAATTAGTGGTTTTAAAGGGTCCTTTTATAACGATAAATGCCCCATCAATAATATCAATATGTAATTTTGTATAAGCTTTATTTGGTAAAAATGATTTACATATTATTGTGTTAATTCGTAATTTACTCATAGAAAGGTAGTGACTACGAGTCCATCATCATTAAAAAAATTTAAATTATACCATTAATTATATAGAGTATTATACTGTACTAAATCATTTTTTAATTTTTTTTCTTGCCAGCTAATCTTATCCGTACATATTAGTGTTAAATTATATTCTCTCTTTTGCGAAGAAACGAACTTTACAGGTGCTGCTAAGTGTTCTCGACTTGAAAATTAATTAAATTCTTATTTGTTTTAAATATTGTATTCACAGGATCCAGCAGCAAATATATATAAAAGCGATCTACGCAAAAAATTGGTCAACAAAAGGGGCATGGCGTCCAACGAAACGACTTTTCATTTTTACTTTTTCTTTCTCTTTCGAAATCCAAAGGATTTTGTGTTTCTTAGGGTGCAAAGAACGCTGTGCTTCCTTGGATACTCTTACTTAATTATTTGGTGGGGATTAAATTATCTTTCAAGTGGTGTTGGCATGATTATGTATTATTTGTATAATATTAACTTTTCTTTCTTTTTACATAAATTAAAAAAAAAGAGCTATAGTTCTAGAGTAATTTATTACGGCGGTAGATGATCTTAAATATAAATATTTCGACCATGATTAGAATTTCTCGTTTTGAATTATTTGAGCAAGATGGATATTTCTTAATGAAAAATTTACAAATGGATATGATATTCTTCGTGTGATCATGAGGTCGACCACTCAATACTCATGTGACCTCTCTATCTATATAATATAATCATATGTGATCATGTGGATTTTTGTTAAATCAATAGTTCATTAATTTCATATATTATATATGATGTATCTAGATCTGGTAACAAATAACCGTATATATATAATAAGCTTAAAATAAAACTAATAATATTTTTAGTATAAAAAGTAATATTTTTTCATAAATGACCCAAATAAGATATCTTTATCACAAAATACGACCCGCGAGACCGTCTCACACAAGTTTTTGTCTTATCCTTTATTTATTTTAACCCCAAATTTGTTTTTTTCCCTTTCCATTTCAACTTTTCCTTTTTTATATAGATATTTTATCATTTTTTTAACCATATATATTATTAACTGTTTTTGTTTCGTTACAAAAATCAAGTTATACAAATGCGTACGTCAGAAACTATGGTGATACTCGATTGGATGTTTCCCTTAGAAATCAGCACGCAGCCTTGTCGTTTGTTTAGGAAGTGCGTTTTCAGATGCAACTTCCGCAGTTTATCATGATCCTGAACAACAGAAGCCACGATTTGACAATAGTTTGATCCTACTGTAAGATTAAGACCACCAAGCATGACAGCACATCCAAAAATCTTTTCCTAAAGTTTGGTTTCAGTTAAGATATCCTCGAAAAGCTTATTTCTCGAATATATANAATGAAATGTTTTTATTATTGATCATATCATTTTGAATTGTAAGATTTTTCGGTTCGGAAAAATTTATTAGTTCACCTAGAGTAGGGTCAAGTATAAATCTCGAAAAAAAAAGAATAGGGTCAGGTACATGGAGCAGCGTGAAAATAGTAGATTTGCGCAGTTATTAATGAAGAATAAGCTTAAATATCTCAAAATCACCAACATTCAAGAATCAAGATGACATTAAAAAAAATATATTTTATATGATGGAGTGTCAGTTTGCGAGGCATCTTCATGAATCATGAGTATATTATTATTGGCAAAAAACTTATGTGAGACGGTCTCACGGGTCATATTTTGTGAGACGGATCTTTATTTGGGTTATCTATGAAAAAATATTAATTTTTATGCTAAGAGTATTACTTTTTATCGTGAATATTGATAGGGTTGACCCATCTCACATATTAAGATCCGTGAGACGGTCTCACATGAGACTCACTCATTATTATTATCTGAAGATAAAAATATACTACGTACATTAACATTGATGAAAGTTGTTTATATGTATTGAAAACATAGAAAAAAAATAATGAGTGGGCTCGATTAATTTACATTTCTAATCATTCTAAGTAAAAATATTGAAGAACAAATTATTGAATTAATTGTACAAAGAACATATTATAATGATATATAATTTTGATTACAAAATTTTCCATCTTAACATATTCATGGATATATATTATTAATTTTTTGAGGACCATCAGCCACATGTCTCAATCATATCATCACTGCTCTCTTTTTATTTCAACTTTGTAAGTTACACATGCACAGCTTGATGTACAAATAGCACATTTTAAACTTTTAAATTTTTTAAAAATAAATTTTATTTCTGTATTAATTTGAAAAATTAAATATAATCTTACAAAAGCACACGAGCTTATATATGAAGTATTTGGCCGACAGAATAATATATCATCAGTCATTAGGTTGAGTTGATAAACATGGATAATAGACATAATTAAGTATCTCATGGATAATAGACATAATTAAGTATCTCGATCAAAGATTTCAAAACAGATTTTATCGCCGAGTAATGCTACATGTACAACCAAATTCATACAACAATTCTTACAACTCAAAAAATTCAATACAAAAATTTCATTTATCAAAATCTCACTATAAATTCAATACAAAATCTCACGAAATAATAACAAAATCTCACGATATAATAACAAAATATCACGATATTATTATTATACATATCGTTGTACGATATTTTGATGGTAACTATTGCATTATTATTTTATCGCCAAGGATGTCACATATCTAAGCTTCATCGAAAGCCCACTTGGTATAAAACTTATTTACCACACACACCCAGGCGGCCACATGCGCTTTGGCCCATCAATTGACCGACCAATGGCGGCCAGACATGTGTCTTTATCTCCTAAACTAATTGCCACCTTTGCCGGTGTCTTCATCTTCTCCATACCCAACCTAATCTTGGTAGGATACATGAAGCATGTTCGGTTGCTATCTTTACCTTTGAACCATGCATTTAAAGTTGAGTTTTATGGCCAATGTTTTCCCTTTAGTCCCATCTCTTTGCCCTAAGTTTCAAGTCTTGTTTCCTTTGCACTAATAATTTCAGTACTTTTGTCAACTCATAATATCATAGTTCTTGTGACACATACAATCTTCTTTTGTATATGTAGATACACTAATAAAACTTGTCCATTCTAATATTTTTAGCAACAAAAATTTTATACTTAAAACCAATAATTATTCCCAAAAAAAAAAAAGAAGAAGAAAAAGAAATCACAAGTGAAGTAATATGCAAAGTACTAATGTTGTTCATGATTGTACCATGATTATTGATAGAAATGAGGCTTGGTGACAGTGGCGGAGCCACAGTCCTTGCCACTCTTGAATTTTTATAAAAAAATTATATGTAAATTTTTGGATAAATCTGATATTAGTCTGGGTGATTTTAGAGTTTAAAATTCTAACTCGAATAAAATCGTATTCTTGACTCCGCTAATTCTGCTTGGTGAAGTGTGTATGGGTCCATTGTACAACTAATTCCGAGACACTTGGTGGAATGAGCCAAAAGTGTCTCTCAATCTTGACCACGAAATCGAAAGTTTATGGGAAGTTGAATTTTTTGATGTTTCCTCTGCATTTGTCATGTCTAAGTAATCATGAACGACTTTACACTCAAATGTATGATAATAGAAGTTCGAATCGAGCTCGAGCCTCAAACAATCTTAAACGAACCAAGCTCAAGCATGATACTGTTTGATTTGGTTTGGAGGGTTTACATCCCTAGCTATAGGGGCTCACTGTACAGTCACGCATACACGAGTCCGGACTCGAGCCGTGACAAAGGGCAAACAAGGAATTATAGGCATTGTGTTGAGCCTGATTCGAGATAGCCTTTTATCCTAAGAATTACACAGAAGATCACGAAGAATTGTTCTGAAAATGTTTAGCGGTAGAGGGAGAATTTTTATATTAAAATGAATCGGTATCTTTACAACACTTATTTCTGGTTTTTTTATATACCCCTAACTTCTTTAATGTCTACTTGACATGTATCATGTATGAATACGTTAATTTATTATTTGCTATGAACTACATAGTCAGCTAATTTTCTTGGCATTCTTGTTATTCTCTTACCTCGCCCAATCTGCTTCGTATCACATTGATATTCACATGGCTTTTGAGTGGACACATTTTCAGTCAGATGAAATTTATATATACTCCAAACAAGTGATAAAAAAATTTATAAAGAACACAATTTCAGAAAATTAACACATCAAACGTCTTTTGACATATGCATTTTTTGTAGTGATTTTTAGAAACTGATTTTTTTATATGTACAATATAATTTTGAACTTAAATTAACGTAAATAATAAGATAAGATTCGCCACAGGCCATCCTCTTGATCTCCATCAGCATGCACACTTTAATCTATCATATGAAATTACGATAGGGATGTGTATATGTTCATTTTTTTTAAAAAAAAAAAGAACATAAACCCAATTCAAGGAGTGAGATATGATAAAAAAAAAATCATTTAATTTAATTTATATGTAATACACGTTTATTACATTGATATGTCGTCAATTATTTTTACAATAATATCAGTAAAAAAGTAAAATGCTAGGTTGCTTTCGATCCACAATTTTTACACTATATATTCAATATTAGATCTAAAAAAATCAAATTTAATAATAAACTAATAAAAAAGCTGACAAGGGTTAAAGATAAATAATAAAGTATTTAATTGTACTCCAAAATGCCATAACTTGTGTCCCAAAACTTGGCACGATGCATCACTCTCATCATGAGACCAACTTTAGCACTTTTTAATGCCCCAACGTGGAATCACATAAAAAAGTACCTTTTACAAGTGCATACTAAACTACGGGAATATATATCATATTTAATCATCCCTTTGAAGGAATCTATCTTATGATGACAAGCCTATCCAAATAATACAAAATTATAGTTGTCAAAACGGATTAAGCTCGTTCCGTGATATAAATAATTGGAGTGTTGGGTGGTTTTTCTCATTCAGTTCAACATAAAATTGATTAGATCTGTTGGATCGATACCATATAAAATATGTGGGTTGAGTTGATAATTTTGTGACATGTCGAAATTTGAGTCCTCCTGTGTGAGGAGAATTTTAAGATAAATATGATCAATTGATTTGAATTTTTAGTAGTTAATTATTTTATTGTGAGAAATATCGATTTAATAAATTTTTTAATAATTCTATTTGTCGATAACGAATCACATATCTCTGAACTGACTCATTGATCAACTTTATACTACACATGCAGAAAAACTAATCATGCTAAAAAATATATTTACGTAGATTTTTTTACATAATAGTGCAATTTCAATGCCAAAATTTCCTTCTATGTAAATTGATTATCGGGAAAGTAGGTTTTGATTAACAAATTTAAATTAGATAGAATATTTGTGATCAGTTTAAAAATTCTTTGGATAAGAGAGAAGCCGAAAAAAACTGGATCGGGTTGGAAATGAAGCGGGATCGGTTCCTTCTAATCAATATCGGCCCAATAAAGAAGAACCCCGAAACGATTCGTTGGGCCCCAGAAAGGAAAGAGAGAGGCCAATACTGCAGAAGGACAAAAATCTAAAATGGCCCAGCAGGTCTGGAACCTGCGACCTTCGCGTTATTAGCACGACGCTCTAACCAACTGAGCTAATAGGCCGTTATGTTTAGTAGAGTATACAAAAATTAAAAGTCAAATATTTTCTAAAATCGTTCCGTTTCACTTTTATTTTTGACACTGATATATCGTTACGTATTTTCTAACTTCAGTCACTGATTTTTAATTAGCATATATTCCATATTTTTTCTTAAAAAAAATTCAAATCACGATAATAATTGCTTTACTTAATAATATTATTTTATAATTTAAAAATTTTCAGTGAAGGGGAATTAAACCGAAAATGGGTTATGATTGAAGTGGATGCATGCATAATAATTTCAATTAGAAATGGAACCAAGCGTGAGCCTTTTCAAGTAAACCTTAATTAATCAACATCCCGATTTCATAAATTTTGCTGCCAACCTCGAACTTCCCCTATATAATTTAATTCAATGATAAAATAATGGAGCCGATGCATTTAATTTAAAACCGTTACTTTTTTGCAATACTAATTTACAGGAAGATATATTTAATTTTATGGGTGTGACCAAATTAATTGATATATATTTAATGAGCTATACAAGTTTTATTAGAGAAATGAGAGACAAAAGTAGTCATCAATGCTATATACCAACGGGGATGGGAGGGCATAAATAAACACGTGGTCCAACAAATCAACAGATTTACTAACAAAATTAAGAGATGTAAGTTTTATATACGGAAAATCGTATTTTTAGTTCTCATATATTTGTCTTGTTATTATTTCATTAATCTTAATTCGTCATCTTTATTTTTTTCCATAATCTTAGTCATTTTTTTTTTAATGTGGTGCTGATGTGATATTGATACGCCGTTGATGTGTCTCTAATATGTATAGTACCACGTCGGCATTACCAATGACAAAAAACTAAAATTGCAAAAAATTGAAAGATACGTGATTAAAACCGAAATACGATAAGATAAATTAACAAAATCGCAAAGACATATATAAGAGACGAAATTTGCAATTTTTCGATTTTATATTACACATATATTTATTTTTATCTCCACTTCTTCTTTTCATCTGTACTCAGCTATTTTTTTAAAAGAAGAACCGGTTTTCATATTTAGATACCATAGCAAAGATTAGTTTAATTTAATTAATTTTACAAGGAGAAACTGATAAAAGAGAATCGTGAAATCACAATCTTATTGGTTTTTGCAAAAGTACTGTTTTGATAAAAACTAATTGAAAATAGCTTTTTGCATGCAAACATGACACCGTGAACACTTTTGTACATATACCATTCACTTTTCACATTGCATGACACCGTGAACACTTTTGTACATATACCATTCACTTTTCCGAAAGTGAATCGGCTAAATATTCAGGCACGTATCTCTGTCTGACGAGAATTTGTGCGAATGATATGTCCCGAATCACAACTGGACACCAGGCCCTCTCTCATTTAATGGATTAGAACCAATTATTTAATGACTTCAATTCATTAGATAACAACCAAAACCTCTGTGCATAACGATATTATATATAATAACTAGCTCCATTTAATTTATGGTTAATCTATATGGGTAGGAAAAGAAGAAGACACGAAGAAGAAGAAGAAACACAAGAAGTAAACGGGTCGACTACTGCATATATATATCAGTCTTACATTATATATATATAATTTATCAATATTACATCTCACTAGTCGAACAGTGACATGATCCCATTATCCTTTGGACAATTATAACTAGTTTAAAAGACTTTCGTTTATCTTTAGGATTATACCCGAATGTGTACAGAATGAGCTGGACAACGAACGACCGTCGTATATTTAACAGAGACAATAACTACAAATTTATGTAGCATAAATAATGGAAATTCAAAATGCGGGGGACGCCAAAGTTTTTAGAAGAGACTGGGACCAAAACCCTATTTATTGGACTTAAATTCTTACTGCAAATTTATCTCACGTGGCAGCCAATAATAATTCGTGTGTTGAAAGACCTTATCTTCGAAAAGGCCCCCCAAACTTTGTTTTAATTTCCTTTTAATTGGTGGGACAGTTGCATTGAATTTTGTCAACCCAAATATAATTAATCTGCGGGAAAATATATAATCCAACCAATTGAAATTAATATACATAGTCCTGCTTTTGGAACATGAAAAAATAATGCATATGTTATAAATGCTCTTAATAAATGTTAGAGANTTAATTTGGTTAAAAGATCAAGCAAATGTTAACTTATCATTAATGTAGCAAAAGCAAAATAAATCATTTTTAAAATCTATAAGCTCATGATCTTACTCACCTAATACAAATTACATGATAATTAATCCCACAGAAAGATGTTTGTCGATCTAATACAAGTTACATGACATAAAAATAATTTTTTTAAATAATGATAATAATTTAACGATAATTTAAAATCCCATGTAACAAATGCTATTTTGTACTAACTTTATAACCCGGGAATGAAGAACTGTGATCCCCTCGAAAACCCATAAGACAAAAAACATCTTACACAGGGTCTTGAACCAATAACAACTCGACAACACATCCTTAAAAACAACCTGGTTTTCCCGAAGGTGGTTTCAGGATTCACACCTCCCTCCCATAACTGTACTTGCTTCAACAGACAAGTTGCCCCATAAAAGCCCATTTTTCACCAAAAAGAAACAATTCCCATGATAAATAAAGAAACTGCTACCTTCGAAAGTTCCTCCCAAATTAAAAATCTGCTTAGAAAGAGATAACTCACTTTCCTTATTAGCAGTCTAACCTTGAGAAAAAAATTCAGGGTTTCCACTTTTGGTTCTTCATTTCTTCTGTCAATCGGGAGAAGAATAAATGGGGAGAGGGAAAGTACAACTTAAGAGGATAGAAAACAAGATTAACAGACAGGTGACTTTCTCGAAGAGGAGAAGTGGTTTAGTTAAAAAAGCTCAAGAAATTTCTGTTCTCTGTGATGCAGATGTCGCTTTGATTGTCTTCTCTCATAAAGGGAAGCTCTTCGAGTATTCCACCGACTCTAGGTAAACATTTCCTTTTAGAGTCTTTGAATCAAACTTGGATCCAAGTGATGTGCAACAATATATATAAGATCTGATAATTATGAACATACATTAGGGTTTCCTTGTTCTTTTCGCATCTTTTTTTGACCATCTAATAAAGTTTATGAAAGGACAAAATATTTAGCCACGATTCATCTTATATGTTTCATCCAATGAATATGAGCAAGATAT
>NC_133319.1:472614-500000 GCF_012295235.1 Primulina huaijiensis
TATATATACACACGTGTGTGTGTGTGTTTATTCAATTGGCTAAAATGTAGTGAGTTTTATTTGATATTCAAGGAATCAGCTTATAATTTGCGTGACATTTGTTTTGCATCTTGGAAATTGTACTTAGTACGAAAAGTTTGAGAGATTCTATGTTACTCCGGACCGGATCTAGCAAGAATCCATACATTTCCCAACGGGTGTTACATAGAATTTCCCAAAAAGTTGTCAACTTTCTAGTCTAGAATAAAATATGAAGTATATATAGAGTTGGCGATTGCTAGCTTCAAGGAATCCTCGAAATTTGATAAGAGATGGATGGGATCGATGGTTACTCTTTTTTCGTTTTTTGGTAAGAAGGAAATCATTCGTATGAGTATTTAAATATAGATGAAAAATCTGTTGGATATAGTGATGTATCTTCACAAATCAATTTTTAATGCTATAGAAAAATTTAAGAAATTAAGAAAAAAATATAGGATCTTTTATCTAAGGTTATGTTTGGAGAGATGAATTTGAAATCCATGAATTTCGATTATAGTTTTATTGTTTACATTGAAAAAATATGTCAAATATTAAATCCACACATTACTTATTCACATATTAGCAAGACAAAATATAATAAATTTCAAATAGCATTATCATTGGTTGAACTTGAAATCCATCATAATTAATATGAAATAATATATAAGCATGTGAAAAGTGTATTTGAAATTTGTGGTCTGACTTTTCTAAACAACAAAAATATATTTAAAATCAACGGATTTGAAATCCATTATTCTAAACGCAAAGTAAGATTTTTCGTAATTGAGAAAAATAAAATATAATAACACGATTAATATTTTTTTATGAAAAAACTCCAAAATCCTTTGTATCACCTCATATAATAATTATTGGGTCCTATGAGTCGACTACAAAAATAATTTGTGTGACCGTAATCCAATTAATTTTCAAATAGAATATCATGGAATAATTTTTTTTATTTTTTCAAAATAGATAATATTTAATGAAGGACAAATTAACACATAAATGCATATTAAGTGAGAATAGACAGAACTATCTCAAATGGGAAAAAGCAACACAAAAAAGGTCGATTAATAAGTATTCTAACAATTTTAAATGTTGAACATTAACACTTTCAAGAAGCTAAGAAACAAGTCCCATAAAATGCAACATATATAAATCATATATTTGTTCGATAATTTTCAAATGATTATCTAATTATTTAGTTTAAAATTTTGAAATATTGAGCTTTTTTCGAATATGAAATATTTATTGTGCAGTCGTTCGTTGAGATTATTTTTTTCTGAGAAACGATTTTAACTTCATGTCAAAGCTAGGAGTCACAAGTTAAAGATCATTTGTACACGGAAACCATATGATGCATTTTTTTCAGTTGGTCTTAGTGATATATGTTTCATGTTATTTTATTTCTAAACAATTTAATCATACATAGACACCTTGGATCATATTAATTACATATATATACATTCAATCTTCAATTTACACATGCCAAGTGTATTGAAGTACAAAATTATAGGGACCAATAGATAATTTAAAGGATGAAACGGGCATTAGTTGTAGTATCTCTGTCAGGTAAACTATTTCATATGGACATTTTAAATACCGCGGGTAGCCACATTAATTGTGTAATTACATCCTGTGGGGCAGTGGAATTTTCCAATTCATTTGAAATTCTTTAATGGAATTTTTGGTAGAGTTCTTAGTTAGTAGTGTAAACGATTTTTATATTCTTATATAAGTTAATTAAAATGACTACCTAAGCTTGCTTCTCGAACGGTTCGTCCTGATCATCACTTCTTGAACTGTTGTTTCCAGCTAAATTTTATTGATTTATCGAATGCAAAATCAAGTAGGATAGCTTGAGAAACATATAATATATAGCCTAATTTAGAATATTGATCGTACACAGATTAAACTTGTTTCCATGCCTTAATTCTTCTGGCATGTGATTTATTTGAAATTTAATTTTGTTCATATACAATTGTAGCATGGACCGTATCCTGGAGAAGTATGAAAAGTATTCATTTGATGAGAGACCTTGCGTGACAACAGAGCCCCAATCGAATGTACGTGATATATAAACGTCACAAAAAAAATATCCTTTCAAAAAATGGATGGGGGCATCTTTTGCAATAATTTTATTTTTTTCTTGAAATCTAATGTTAATTTTGTGCCCTACTTTTTTTTTGAAAAAATCTGTATTTGGCTTTTTGAGTTTTGCAGGTAAATTGGACTTCAGAATACAACAAACTTAAGGGTAAAATTGAGCTCTTGCAAAGAACTCAAAGGTATTAAAGAAACAAGCATATAGATTATTACTTCTATGTTCCCAAAATCAAAGTCACTAACGTGAGATTTTTGCTAATTACTAGGATTTTTACGTTTATTTAATTTCCATGGAATTTTTTTAAGATATTATCAATCACACATGGGGCGACATGTAATTTATCCTGTACTAATAGAGGACACTCTTACTCATATATATTGATGGTAATTAATGGAAACTATTAGCTTTTTAGTTTTATTATTTTTTACCAGGCAATATATGGGAGAAGGTCTTGACTCGATGAGCCAGAAAGATCTTCAGAATTTGGAACAACAGCTCGACTTTGCGCTTAAAAATATTCGATCAAGAAAAGTATGTCTGTGTGCATAAATGTACATGTACACAATGTATAATATAGAGCACGTGTGTTTCAATTTTTGTAATGTCTCTTGTCAAAAAAAAATTTAGCAAGCATAAAACCTAAACTATATATAATGTTTTAATGCATAGAATCAACTCCTTTCCGATTCAATCTCCGAGTTGCAGCGAAAGGTTAGTCCTTGTCGTAGGGTTACCCAATATTTGGATTCTTCTGTTCTTGTATCTTTTACATATATTCTGCGAATGTCTTTGGCTCAGGAGAAAGCAATACAGGAACAAAACAGCATGCTGACAAAGCAGGTAGTAATTCAAAATTGTGATTTTTTGTACTGCTAGCTGTGATGTGTTACTGCTAGCTAGTGTACGTATTTCTTGCGTTTAGAAGAAAGCAGCCAACTGGGATAATAGAAGAAATTAGTGCAATACATGTTGAACCACATGAGTTTTTTGCGTCTCATGTTTCTAACCAGCTTATAAATCGACGAACTATTAGATGAAGAGCTTATATATTCAACAATTGAATTATCTTTTAACAGAATAAATAATTTTAAATTTGGATATTTGGAGAAAATATTAGAAGTTTCACACATTTGGATGTATCATGCCCTTCATTTTATTTTATTTTATTTTGCACACTTGTTCATCAATCATTCTTGATGTCCAAACAGATCAGAGATACGGGCAAGCAAATAGCAGAGCAGCCCCAAAATCATGGCCTAATTACTAACGGGACGGTACCCTTGATTATGGAACCTCAACTTCCTTGCCTGAACACTGGGTAAGTATACATCTCCGTAGTACATACATAATAAAACAAGGAAAAAGTATAAACCACGGTCGCCAAATAATTATGTTTTAATGGAGGAAAATAGGGGAAATGAAGTGAAATATATCTTCTTGGAAAAAAATAAAAACAAAAATGGGGTTTTTATATTCAGTTAGATCACTAGTACTATAATCATGTATTTTATTCAGACACTTCAAAGTTAAAATTAACCTTCGAAATCGACTGTGATGCTCCAAGATGGAAGAAATATGTGACAAGAACATAGTGAGAAAAAATTATAATGTCTGGTCTTATATATTCTGAAAGGCAGCACCTCTCATCTTTTTAATGGTGAAATTCTTGTATGTATATATATGGCCAACTGGTTGTGTTTGTTTTTGGGGCAGAAACGTGCACAACGGAGACGAAGCAAATGAAGCTAGAAGGATCAATACAAATGAACTTGACCTCAATATCGATTCACTATATTCATGCCATCTTGGTTACTTCCGCGTATGAAACAAAAAACAAGAAAAATTGTTAATTACGTACGTTTGACTAGCTTAAAAAATACAAACTATTCTGTATCTCTAAGGAACTGCTTGTGTCGTGACTAAATGTTACCTGCTTATACTTACTATTACCATGTTCTTCATTTATATCGTCGTCGTCCGTGCTTCATGACTTAGCTCCAAACTGGTTGGAGTTCTACCCCATGTAGATCATTGTTGTCTATTATAGTGTTTTGATTTTCATAATAGCGTCATGACTCATGATCCAGCATAAAATGGATTATAAACATTTTGTTTGATAGAATTAACTTTGCATGATAGAACAGAACTATGCACTTGTACAAGCAATTCCGTATTTAAATATTGCTCTTTATAATTTAAATTAAAATAAAAAATATTGGATCATTAATCCAATATTGGATGAATCCTTTATAAATAAATAATTATGTATTACGTACATATGATCAAATAAAGTTAAGTTCAATTAAAGACTTATAATAAGCTAGGATTTTCTATTTATATGGCATGCTAAACAATAGTGAATGAAAAGAAACACAAATAATTATTTATCATGTCGAGCCGCCGGTCTGCCTATGCCGCCGCCATTGGTTACTCTTCATTCTCTCGTAGTAAAATCCGAGGCTAGGTTTGATCGAATGGAGTAGAGTACTGAGTACTTGTGGTGCGACATCAAACTTCTATAAATTTATTCACCTAATCGGGTCCCACTAATCATCTCTACGTGTCATTTTATAATTTTTATTTACTTTAAATCTATACACCCAATCGGTCTCACTAATCATATCTACGTATCATTTTATAATTTTTATTTACTATCTATATAAAATATTCATTTAAATAATATCATAAATATATATATTTATGATATTTATCTTAAATAATTATTAATAATATAAATTACTTTATTAATAAATATTTAATATTTTCATTCGAAAATGGTTGATAAGTTGAAAATGGGGGATTCATATTATATTTATAGAAAAAACACTCAATTATCCGTCAGCATTGATCCCGTTGGGGGCCAATTAAAAAAATAGGAGTGAGAGAGAAAGTATTTAAAAAACAAGGACTCTGACTTTTTTTTTAAGAAACAATGAGTTGACTTTTACTTATTACATTAACTGCAATTAAACTCTTTAACTTAATTAATTCTCCTCTTTTTTTCATCTTGGTCGACAAAACCAAAAAAAAATTCTTCTTGGTCAACTAATTTTAGTTGACCAAGAAGAATTCATAATTATGTCAGTTTTTTTTGTTTTTTTATTATTATTTCATCTTGGTCGACCAAACCAAAAAAAAATTCCTCTTGGTCAACTAATTTTGGTTGACCAAGAAGAATCCATAATTATGTCAGGTTTTTTTTTTATTATTATTATTAATTTTTGTTTATTCTAATTATCTTATTCTCTTAATTTTTGTTGAATTTTGTAGGATATACCTTTGGGTCGACCCAAAAGCAAAGCAACAAGATCGACCCAAAAACAAGGTCTACTTTGTGTCGACCCAGCTAAATATGTGATTCATATTTTAAAACATGTAATATTATATAACATACTTGTGAAATTGTGATTCATATGTTAAAACATGTAATATTATATACTATACTTGTGAAATTGTGATACATATGTTAAAACATATAACATAATTGTGAAATTGTGATTCATATGTTAAAACAACATGTAACGTAGTTGGTTGTGAAAATTGTGATTCATATATTAAAACATGTAGCATAGTAACATAATTGTGAAACTATGATTCGTATGTTAAAACATATAACATAATTGTGAAATTATGATTAATATGTTAAAACATTAGTTGTGAAATCGTGATTCATATGTTAAAACATATAACATAATTGTGAAATTGTGGCTCATATGTCAAAACACATGTAACATAGTTGTGAAATTGTGACTCATATGTCATAACATGTAACATAATCATGTAACATTATAGAACATACATGTGAAATTATGTGATTCATATGTTAAAAACATGCAACATTGATCAAAATTGTGTAATTATCCTTAAAAATTTTAGTAATTATCGGTCATATTTGTCAACCAAACATTTTTGGTCGACCAAACATTTTTGGTCGACCAAGCTTGGGTAGACCAAAAGCTTGGTCTACCATGGTCTACTCATTTATTTTTTGTCGACCAAGCTCTTCATTTATTTTTGGTCGACCAAAACAAGAGCTTGGTCGACCAAGCCTCCAAGCCCAAAGGCTTGGTCGACCAAGCTTTTGGTCTACCCAAAAGACCCATTTTGGGTAGACCAAAAGCTTGGTCTACCATGTGTGGTAGACCATGGTAGACCAAGCTTTTGGTCTACCCAAAATGGGTAGACCAAAGCTTGGTCGACCAAGCCTTTGGTGGACCAAGCCTTTGGTTGGTCGACCAAGCTTCAATCCAAGCTCTTGGTCGACCAAGCTCAACAAGCTTGAGTTTGGTCGACCTAGATCAAATTTTGGTCGACTCAAATAAAATGTTGTGTAGATCTATGACTTGTAGGTCGACTCTTTTTTCTTCAAGCGAGTCGAAGAAACAGAACAATAGATCGAAATAAACGTTAATATTATCAGATTTTTGTCAGTCATTTGTTCGATTGAGTTTGCTTAGATTGGAAGGATCTGTATCGAAAATTGATGGGAAGAAAAAGACGATTTGTATGGAGAATCGTCGTCGGAAAGGAAATGAAAGGAGATCGATGGAAGAAAAACCTAGTTTGAAGTCGACTGAATGAGATGGATAGATTTAATGTTAAAAATTTAAGTTAATGGTGTATTTACACTTAAATAAAATGACATTTATGTAAATTGACTTGTGGATCCTTTTTTTTAAATAAGTCACTGTCGAGTCCCATTTCCCTAAATTTCCCGATCCCGTTGGGTGCGTGCGTGCGAGCGTCGTACACCTTGGCCGCTACACATTTTTTTTAAAAAAAATTAATTATAATTATAATAATAATTAAATAAATGAGTCTAGAGGTGGCGTAAAAAATAGATGCCAGCTACGGCTTCTATTTCTACACGCAAAACTCTAGTCGGCGTTGCGGACACCCTAAGAAATGGGCATCGACGAAGTGGTGAAGTTTGTGGCAGAGAAGTTGAAAGAAACTGTACCTGCAATTGACAACTTCAGCACTGAATTAGCCACGGCTAATGATTGGATCCAAACAAGCAGCGAGAAGATCCACACCGCCACGCCATTCCTCAGCGCCGCCTTTGTCCTTGTGGTGGTAGTTGGTATCTGCCGCTGTTGCTGCTGTGGTTGGGGGAGGATGATGAGAGCCCCAGGTGGGGACGGCCGCAGGATCCGCAGACAGACGTTTGAGAGTAATCCCAAAGGGTATTTTGCGAATCAACGCTCTCACTCTGACTAATTACGTTATCACAAAGGTATTCAATCGAAGTGTGTGTTTCTTTTTTCGATCGGTTTCTTGAGGAAATTAGAGAGCTATTTACTTGTTGAAGAACTGCGCTTTTTCTTAATAAAAAAACAAGTCTTTCTATAATTTTTTAAAATTGAAGATATATATATCGTATGTTACTTGCTTAGATTACAATATAATCCTTTGTTTGACATTAGAAACCAATTAATCAAATAATTCTTTAAGTTTTTCAATCAAACAAAATAGTGTGTATGTATCCACCCATGTGATAGCTGGTGATTGGGTAACTTCTTCCACATGAATCGCTATTCTCAAATGAATAGGACATTTTTTGAAAGTTCCTCAGAAACTACCATAAAAAAGTTGAATATATATAAAAATCGCCGTCCGTAAACCGTTCATCACAAAAATAATAATACATTGAAGCGATGAGTAAAAATAGTTGAGCAGATTTTTTAATCAAACAGTTGTAGTACTCCATTTTTGCTTTACTTTCCTCACGTATAGATTAAACTTACTGGTCATAAAAAGTCATCAATGCGCCTTGCATCATTTTGTTTCAAACCAAAAGAAAAAAGGGGTCTTCGAATTTCCAAATGATGATTCACGCAACAGGGAAGGAGAAGCTAGACTTCAGAAGGAGACACATTACAAAAAGTTGTTTTCGACTATTATCAATAATAACCAGAAGAAAATTTTGGTAATGTACATGGTAGAGTAGTTACCAAATTCTTTAAATCACACATCAATGAGACTTGGCTACGTTTTCTTGATGGATGGCTGGAGATTCAAGCATTGACGGCAACACGAGTGGAGAAAGAAGAGGGATCGGATCGTTGCTACTAAAATAAGATGCAGTTGTAGTTGTTGTCGTCGTTATTGTTGACGATGATTCTTCAACTGTACCCACAACAGAAATTGTTGTACTTTTACACTCGATAGAATAGTCGCCTGGCTTTATCTGCAGGGGTCGAGGGGCTCGTTTTTGTAATCGAGTCAAAGGCTGATTTCGACTGATCCCAAAATCTTGAGTCGGAGTCAGGGATTGGAATCCTGGGAAATCTTTATCTGTACAACCATCCATTGCATTTGATGATTCTCGACCTGTTGTTTGGAGGAGAGTGAAGACTCACAGTTCTTAAAGTTTTTATAAGTACTACTTTACTTTTAAATTTTTTTAATTTGTTGTGGGGATGGTTGATAGATAAATCTATGTCAATGAAATGAAGGGGGTCGGGTTTCACGTGGCAGATTCAGATAGTTTATTGGCGAATTGATGAATCAGTATAGACTATAGTATAGTACAATTTGGTGTGTGTGTGTGTGTGTGTGTGTGTGTGAGAGTNTTGGACGATGTGATTGGTAGGATGGTCAAGATTGTGGAAACATGTGTGGATTAGTTTTTGTAATGTGTTATACCATGCCATCACTATGGTATGATAATTTGATCAGAACATGGTCCAGCCTGGTATAGGGTCCAGACCAAACATGGTAGGTTTCAGATGGGATAGAGAGAGAGAAAGGTGGTATGGTTTGATTTTCATTGTACACGTTAAAATTTAAATATCTTTTACCGTTTGAATTAGATTACAGTTTCTCTAGGGTCCCTCGCAAATAACGACAAATTTGACCACTTTAAGATCAGTTATTAATATTTAAGGTTTGGGGACACCACATAATTGGTTGGGCGATTAGAGTGAAATGGACGAGTCTGGTCGAGTGCTCCACCAGATTTGCTATCAATATATGAAGGGAATAAGAGTAAGGAGATATATCTCCGCAATATGGCTTCGGCTGTAACCTGCACACGAGGAGATGAACTCGTGAATGGGCGTCGGAGGGGTGTCCGGCGTGGCCACGCCGATGCTTAAGTGAGCAGGGTACTCAAGCGATAAAACCAATGTAGTCAAGTGATGACTGTGTGATTGGTGTGTAAAGGGGACAATAAATGAGAGTATTCAAGGTGAGTTAATATCTGAATATAGTGTAAATGCAAATAAAGAACCTGATATTTATAGTAAAGATTGCAATGATGACCTCGTTCCTTGTGTTGATCATTAATTATAATAGGTTGGCTGATTATACCTTATATTCTGACATGTCAAATCATATACTAGTCACATCCAGCCCACTTAATTTTGTCAACCATTTATGTTATTGTCAGAGATAGGTCGGCTGTGCATGCCCTACCAAGTTGACGCCATTAAATGATTTACTCATATCGAGGTGACCGAGCAGAATGCTTCTCGGGCAATTATAGAAGAGCTCGGGCATTCCACGTCTTGGGGAAGTCATGTCCCGGATGGTCCAATGGCTCGGCCCACTGACTGATTGGTCAATTTGTGATTTCTCTAAGTTGTGCTCTCTTCGTCCCGAGCAGTTATATGACTCGGGTTCTTAACCCATCTTGTCATGCTATCGGCCTGAGAGCATCCCATCCTGACCCGAGCACTATTCATGAGTATGCTTCTTGGCCCAAGAAGTCTCAGGACCTATCCATGACCCGAGACGTCTCGGGGAATCATCACCTAATACCAAGGTTCTAACAAGCGTCGAAACATTTTGTTCGAAATATTTAGGTCAAAGAGAACAGAGGTGCCACTGAGGTTAGTTAATTGTGGTGCAACCATAACATTTAATTTAGAAATTAATATCAAGCAAGGAAAATAAAACAAAAGAAACCCTTGAATTCACAAGTGATGGAAAAAGACAAAATGTGTGGCAAAGGGACAAGGGCTTATTCAGAAAAGGGGGAAAAAACACTCATAGAACATGGCAAACTTTTGTGTGTTTAAGAGAATTTAGGAAACCCTTCATTTTTATAAATCTTTTTTCATATGATTTGTTGCTCTTATTTAATATCTGATATAAATGTCGGTATATTTTGTATTGGGGTGATTTAATATGATTTATTTGTCTCTACCATTATATGTATGAAAAATTCTTTTAGTTAAACAAAGTATATAATAAAATGTAAAGACAATGTAACTTGGTTGTTCGATAGACTTGTGCAAAATCTTATTTTTCTTTAAAAATCTTTACATGACTAAATGCAATAAAAATTTAATTTAAGGTTCTACATAACAGGGTTGCTGTGGTGTAGTGGTTATCACGTCAGTCTTACACACTGAAGGTCCCCAGTTCGATCCTGGGCAGCAACATTTTTCCATACTAATTTTTTTCAACAATTATTAAATTATTAATTTATAAATATACTTTGTGTGATAATAAAAAAATCAGTGAAATTTAAGAAATCTAATTTTTAATATGGGTGATTACACAAGTATATTATTATAAGTGTGGCATATAAATGTTTACCGACCATTCCGGGATATCCATGCATTAAATTCCTAATTAATTGATTTGTTATAGTCATAAATTGATAGATCTTGGTCAAATTTAATGCTACACATCAAATGCATATATAGTTGAATATACATTGATCTAATATATACGTTCCTCTATTTTAAGTGGTATTTCATAAAATGATAATCAAAATATTCATGTTACTTATATGTTTTTTTTTTCATTTGGTAAAAAAAAAAACCACATATTGAATGTAGAATCAATGAGTTTAATTACTTTATGTGTTAATGAGACAATTCGTCTAAGTAGTTATAATTTTAATTAGAAAATCGAAGATATGAGAAAAATGTGAGTTCAAAGAATGACTCCGATCTAACTTATTTGTAGTTGAGAACTCCTATTTATAGGATACAATCGTAGTACAGATCTGTAGATAGAAAAAAAGGAGATATCAATCTTAATGCAAAATCTATCTACATAATCATTTACATTCACAGTTATATCATAACACTCTCTCTTAGATGAATATCTACATAACAATCTTTCATTTGGCAATATGTTTGCTTGCAAATGTCATGAAGAGTCGGGTGATGTCTCCTTAAAACCTTAAGAATAAAATATAGTGGGAAAAAATTGAGTGGAGGAAAAATTGTATAACAATAGATACTTCTCATTGTATGTTCTTTTGACGATGAATGTGTCTCATTGAAATCTTACTAGGAAAAATCTAATGACACAAAAACTCAGTGAATGAAAAAGAGTATGGCACATCTTACTTCTTGCTAACCGCCTCATTAAAACCTTATTATGAAAAATCATTTACGAAAATTTATAAACAAGTCATAAAAATATAGTATGAACTGCTTCCAATGTTGCAAGCATCGCTCCAAATCTATAAGTCATCGGCCAACCTTGCGTGCTAATTTCTCAAAATTTAATATCAGTAATGCTCTTATGAAAAGAACGGTCACATTATCTTTAGTTGAAAAATCGAATTCATAGCTCAAAAGAAAATTTCATATTTTCCAAATATTTCATCTTACATTTGTATATTAATTACTTGACAATTTTAGTAAAATCTTTAGGAGTATCTACTAATGTGAATGAATCACATTTGTCTGGATAATCTTAATTCTCATAATGAATTTTGTCTTTATATTGAAAAGATAATATTGGAAGTATAATCTAATTTTATTTGCTACTTCAAATAATTTACGGATTTTCTGCTATATAGTCAACACATCCATGACAAATGAAAACATTTTCTCATAATCGACTTCGGTCCTTTTGAGAAGTTTTAGGTTGAGTTTAGACCGCATTGTCATATGTTAATATACAATATCTACAAAGTGTAGTTTTATATACTCATTATTTTTCATATTGACAAAAGATACATTAAAATCAAAATAATTATAAATAATCATATTACTTTGTTTTCATAGTTTTCAGAAAACAAATAATTTGTTGAAATCTCATTTCTTATATATGTTTGTTATTTTTCGAAAATGTCATTATTTTGATTTACCAATTTTTTTTACCATATCATCTAAAATTACTTCTTGTGGAGTTTTTATATTTTACGGTACAAGATCTTTTGAATTTATTGGTCTACTACACTTAATTCTTGCATATTTTAGATTTACTTGCAAGTAAAATGTGATATGATATTTATGGTAACAAAAATAAATTAAGATAAGTAGTTATATATACTGGAAACACTACAAAAAAATCAACATACAACCACACTCAAAAGACAACGGTTTTATCAGAAACCGTTGTCTTTTTTCCTTTTAACAACGGTTTTTGTTAAAACTGTTGTCTTTCTGAATTTTTTTTTGTCAAAAGACAACGGTTTTTAAAAAACCGGACAACGGTTAAAAAACCGTTGTCTTTATAGGTCAACGACAACGGTTTTGCTAAAACCGTTGTCTATGGGCGTGTTTTTTGGTTGCTAAAGACAACGGTTTTAACAAACACCGTTGTTGTATATGAGTTACGACAACGGTTTTAAACCGTTGTCTATTAGCGTGTTTTTTAGGATATACGACAACGGTTTTAGAAAACCGTTGTCGATTAGCGTGTTTTTTTGACAAACAACAAAGTTTCATTAAAACTGTTGCTTTATTTAGCGACTGTTTTGATAAATCCGTCGCTACATTTTGCGACGGACATAAAAACCGTCGCTAGTTTTAAATAAGCGACGGTTTTGATTACAACCGTCGCTAAATTAAGCGACAGTTTAATTTCTGTCGCTATATTTAGCGACGGTTTCAAGTAAAACCGTCGCGTTTTTAACAATAGCACAATAGCGACAGTTTTATTAAACCGTCGCTAAATATAGAGACGGATTACCACAACCGTCGCTGAATTTAGCGACTGTTTTTATATACCACCGTCGCTATTTTAAATGTACGACGATTTATTGAAATAACCGTCGCTACTAGCGACGGAATAACGAAAAAACCGTCGCATTTTGTCTATAAATATCAGTGTTTTCGTTCCATTTTTCATTCACACCTCATCACAATACTTAAAATTTTTTCTCTCTTACAATATTTTAATTTCGATTTAGGATAAATATTTTTGTTTTAGTTTTTGATAAATTTTTTTGTGTTAAATAAGTTCACGAATAATGTTAGGATTGTGTAATTGTAATTTATTGTCATTTTTTAGATTTGTTAAATTATTATAAGTAATTTTTTTTTATTTTACTGAAAACATTAGCGACAGAAGTTATAAATTAACCGTCGCTAATTAGCGATGAACTTTATGAATAAACGGTCACTAACTTTAGCAACGATGTTATATAAACCGTCGCTTATTTTAGCGACGGTATATAAACCGTCGCTAAATGGCGACGGTTGTTGACATGATTTCCGGTTGACATGACCGTCGCAAATACATTTGCGACGGGTTTTTAATAACCGTCGCAAATGTTGCTACAACAACGGTTTTTAACGGTTGTCTTTGAGCGTACCCTTTAACCACAGGGGCTTTAACAACAGTTTTAAAATGGATACGACAACTGTTTTTAACCGTTGCCTTATGTCATTTTTCTTGTAGTGAAACAACAAATTCGGGTTAGATGTCTCTACCCCAATATCACAATTGGACAAATAAAACAGTGAAAAACACATGAAATTTGAAACTTTAATGCAACATAAAATAATAAGAATTGCACAAATTTTATGATTAAATCTGACGGTTAATACTAAAATCCTTCAACAAAGTTCACAAAATCTATCATTTTGTCATATCTCGATAAATCCTTCAACCGAAACAAATCAAATTAATTTAATTAGATTATTAATAAATAGTATATAATGTTTCTTCAAGATAATTAACAACAAATATATGATTTTAATTTGATATCAAACCAATATTATTTAAGAATAGTGGAAAATATTAGATCATATTTAAACAACAAATATCCTTTTAACATTCTTCGAGAATAATGAACAACGTCAACTCATGGAACTTACAACGAAACAAGAAGATATGTGAATGAAGAAATATTCTTAATTTATATCTTGTCAAACACATATTTGCATTTTGTTTTACAAAGTATTCTCTCTACATATCTTATGCAGGGTTGTGTTGCATAGATGTATATATCTCCCTGTGATGTATTAATGTTCCTATATGACAAAGAATTCGAAAAGGCAGATTGATGTTTCGGTTACCCGTCTGAGATTTTCCATTCTATGAATCTTCTGTTATATTATTCAAAATCCTCTCTTAGAATTTCTTGTTTAACTAACTGGAGCGGAGCCAAGATTTTCTCTAATTTCTTGCTTGCTTACCTGCCTCAGAAAATACGTGCATCTATACGTGTCATGTGTGCGCAAACTTTTCTTGGAATCCTCGCGAATTGATCGAGAGTCTTCTTTGGGCTACTAATTATCAAGCTGGTAGAAAGTGGAGTTAATTCTTATCACTTCTTTTTTACTACTATTATATTTGTATGTTTCAAAGTTACAGTGGCGATTATCTTGATGATTGTACGTGCATGCGTTTGAGTATTTTTAACTTTTTTTTTTTAAAAAAAAGATCCGAAATAACCAAATCTGTCAGAATTTAAGGATTGTGGCATATACTTTATTAAAACCTTGGAGAAAGTTAGGCTATGGGGAATCCCATTGCGTATAAAAATTAAATAATACTATTTGTTTTCTAGTATTTTAGTGTTATTTTATATCTGAGAGATTATGATTGGGAACGTAGAATGCAAAAGTATACGCGGACTTTTTTATTTTCTCTTAAATAAGTTGTTTTCAGCAGTTTTAAGGTGTCTTGGGATATGTTTGAAAAGTTGCGACTTTTCCAAGCCCTATTCTACTTTACTTCCACACAGGGGAAAAGACTCAAACCTAAAAGTCTATTGCTTATTACACACACACACACACATATGTATATATTTGTCTATATTAGTGTTTCATAATTTATGTTTTTTAATATGTATGTGGGCACGTTAGGGCATAGACCACCAGTCCTACTCACTCCATTTCGGGATTTGATTTAGATTTGTGAACATTCTTTGTTGTGTTACAGGTGAAGATAATGCGAGCGTCAAGGAGAATTGGAACTCGACATTGTATTAGTAAAAGATTTCTGAAGGAGATGGAATTTGAAGCCACCTTCGGAAGTACTGAAGAAACATGCCAGCTACACGGTATGGGTGATGTTCCTTTAACGTTTCCTGTAGATGGTGGAAGTGATCGTTGGAATGCCAAGGCCGAGAATGTTGTTCCAAAGGATCATGACAGTCGAACGACAGATTCCTCAAGAAAGGAGGACCAAAGTGGGTACTTTTATTGTCTAACCAGTCAGGATGGAGATTCAGAATCATTTTCTTCTGGATCTCCCTCAAAAAGTTCTGTATCAGAGAGTATAACAAAGGATTCTGATGCAGAGGACTCGATGCAGAAAGGTGAAGCTGAAACTTTCATAGTTAGCACACATCCAATACAAGAATTTAGTGCACGTTGCGTGCTCAATTTATTTCTGGACTCTTTTGACATCGAAAACAACAAATCTGTAGCTCGCAAAGAGGTTCGTTTCACTGAGTTTTCATCAATTTGCATCCGTCCTGCTGTCTCCTATCATCTCTTATGCTTCCTTTCCCTTGAAAAACTCTCCCTTTCATGGTTTAGTTGAAGTCGAGATAAATTGCAAAAGTGTGCAGATTCCTTCAAGAAAATCAGTGTCCGAAAATTCTGTTGATTCATCAGCAGAATCAAATGAAGATGCTCAGGCTAGGAACACATCATACAGTGATGCGATAATTGATAATGTGAAGCAACAGCCAGCTGAGTCGAGGGAGATGGGCGAACATAAAAATGCAGCGGTTGACAGAAACTCGTCTACTATCCAAACTCAATGCACTCACAAGAATCAAGATTCTGAAAATAATGATAGCCAAGTTATCAAGAGACTTTTTCCTAAGCACGAGCACGTGAAATCTGGCAAAGAATCAGTTACCACCCAAATGCAATATGACGAGAGAGAGCCGAGCTTTTCTGCATCCGGCCTCATTGCGTTTTCAGGGTCTATTGCCTATTCTGGGAGCCTATCCCTTCGTTCTGATTGCAGTGTCACCAGTGCTAGATCTTTTGCTTTTCCTATGTAAACTCTATGTTTCTCTCGGACGCTGTTTATCTTTTTTCTTTTCGGAATGTTTATTGATTTCACGAGTCTACTAACTGAAAATTATCTATTTTAATGACAGATTGCAATCTGAATGGAGTGGTAGTCCAGTAAGAATGGCAAAAGCAGATAAGAGACATTTTAGGAAACATAGGTGCTGGACATCAGGCCTTCTCTGTTGTAGATTCTGAAACATTACTTTATTTGCAGGTTATATTACAGCAAGCTGTACGTTGAAATCTTTGCTAACATACCGGGTAGTTTTTGAGCCCGGTTGGCTTCTTTAGAGCTTCTCCGAAATTATGCCGAATGCTGAGTGCTCGTTTATAAAAGTAATGATATGACTCCATCTCCAAAGCAAACTTGTAGAAGTGTACTTACGTTGTCGGGATTTTTGGTATGAAAATCGACTTTAGGTTTATACAGTTAGAGATTTTAAGATCTGATATTAAAAATAATAATCTTATTTTACTTCCCAAGTTTTCAGACTAATAACCGCTTTCTTTCATCAAGGCACTTGGTAATTTGGCAGAATCTGACAGGGACAGTAATTCGGTTTAAGTTCTAATATGATACTATGCAGAATTAGTCCATATCCAGAGACTTGCTAAATCACACTCGATACAAAACAGGCAGCAGCCTTAGTAAAACTTAACTATGAATCATACATTGAAATTTTAGTTCAGAATTCCAATTTATCTTGAGTTGACAAAGAAGCCGAACTTCTAAATTTCAACAGCCATAAAGGTTGAATAACTGCATTTTCCACCACACATATAGAAGGAAGCCGTTGAATTATGAACATAAAATACCCCGAATATTATAAAAACACATAATATACAATCAACTATAAGCCTAAACCAATGGATGACAGAAACCTGATGTAAAGGACCGACACTTTGAAGCCAAGATGGTATTGTCATATCTTCATCTTTTTTTTAGCTTGATCAAAGTCTTCACTGTAAGTTGCATCATGAAACGACCCTTGTGGTTGGTTTCCGGAAGTATCATTATCCTAAAGTGCACTTCACAATTTATTACACAAAATTTCGAAACATGCTGCAGTTCTAAAGGTTTGGACTCTCTCTATCCTGGATTCCTTGGGCAGAAAAAAATTACTAGAAATACTAAATTATGAAAGATAATGTGCATACCTTAGTCATTGATAACACCGGAGTTGATCCTCTATTTGATCGTTTTCCGAGATTGATCTGTACTGAAATGTTGGCTTGAGACAAATCCAAACCAGTGCTCTGAAGTGCTTGTGTCAACGAATTCAGTAACCTACATGTGATCGAATTTCAGACCAGTTAAAAGTTCAGAAAAGAAGGGTTTCATGGAGGGAAGCCACCTTAAGTGAGATTCCGCAATCAGTGGTTTGTTGCTAAATGAATATAATAGTCGACCACTGCCATATATCAGTAAATTGTGTGATGGGCAGATATTATAATTGTTTAGTTTATCATATAAATCAGCCTGAACGGGGACAGAGAAGAAAATTATAAACAGAAGTTCAGTTCAACAGAATGTAAGAGTGCTGATTACCCTTGGGAGTAGGTACTTGAAATGCTGATTGTTCCCCCTTCTACTGTCAGCTCATCCTGATGGTTAGCAGCATCAGCAGCCATAGAATACTCGGGTAATTGTGCATCAGAAGCTGTCATATTTAACGTCTGGGAGATTCCACCATCGTTTGTACTCAAAACTGGCATACTTGCCTGCAGAGGCATGGGTATGCCCATTGCTTTGCTGGGAACTTCAGACTTTGGTTCTATCGATCTACAGGAGGCATCTCTTATGAGATCAGGTTCAATGGGATGGTGATGACTAGGTTGCATGCTTGTGGGGCTGACCACACAATTTTCATCAAACCGCACAGGGTAAGTTGAACCAGGGCTGGATCCATTCTTTACAACTTGTGTCTGACCAACAAAATTTTGAGAAAGCCAATGACTGTTTCTCTATCCAAAGCAAAATGAGTGGTATCATTTGCGATGACTGAATGTTTCAAGACACAAAGCTAAGTAATATTAAGACATCAGTGCCACCCCCAACCCATCCCCACCCGCCCAAAAAAAAAAACGCACACACACACATATTCCTTATATTTGAACATCATTCTTCTTGATTAACAAAATTTAGCTGATTTGCTTCTCACTTGAGGGATGATTAATGTCGGTATAAAGAAATATGAGTGTCGGCAAAGGTGAAATCAAACTCATTTTGACACATCGACAGGAAAACCAAAAAAGGGGGTTATCTGCCATCCGTGAAACTCAACCCTAGGCAAAAATGAGTGTGGGAAGGGCAGAATGCTAGAAGAATTTATTGCAAGCTGATTTACCATCAAAAATTTTATCGAATCGAAAGGTTACTAACAACGGCAAAAAAACAGCCACGCCCTAGCTCAGTGATGGAAAAAGTAACCAAACGTGCTTTCTAAAAGTCTATGTACCATGATGTTAGTTCTCACACAAGAGTCAAAAAAACAATTTATGTAAGCAGAGACGAAAATATACAAGGTCATAAATTTCAACGAGTTGTTGAGACAACGCGACAGGAATCACTTAATACACTGCAACTTGACACATCAATTACCTCAGCATCACTCTCGGTTGAGGAGAGTTCTTAAATTACAATCTAAATCATCACTAGAAACAAAGTCCTTCAAATTTTCTAGCTACAAACAAAACCATGGAATGGAACTAACCAAATTATCGGTAAGGCGAACTTCAACTACCCTTCTATAAGATGGAAAAATCGAGGGTATCAGAAAACAAATGAAAAGGGTCAAACTTTGGCTATCAATTTCACCCACAATATCTTAATGTATTAGCTAAAAATAGTTCATCAATTGGAGAACAATGTATGCAAACATTTTAGATTGTTCTAGTTAGGTATACATAGAAAACTACCCATGGCATCAGCTTCGTCGGCTCCGAATTCCAAGGTTGGAATGGCCCTTCGTACTTCTGCACCTTTTCCTGCAGAAATTGTACATACTGAATCACCTGCATTTGAAAAATCAAAAATCAGCAAAACAAAATTCTAAAGCAGGTGGTCCTAATAAACCAACTTGTGTATTTGAAATTATAAATGTTGTACCTCCAATAAAAACGAGGCCGTATCTCGCTTCTGATCGCTGTTGGGTATGAGCTCTCTCAATATCTGAAATCTTAGGTTACACGAGAAATTTTTTTTACTGGCATAAAGGAGCTCACATGAACGAGAAATATAAAAAACCATCTTCTCAAAGTATCACTATGCAGTCAAAATACGGGATCTTAAAAATAAGGATGTTTTATATCTGATAATAGGTAAGAGAGAACGGCATAAGAATGCAGAAAATTCAATACACACATCATTCCATTCGTAATTTTTCAATTTTAAACCCACAAAGGCACGTATATTTCTAAATATTAATCCAATATTATTGGAACAAATTGTCATCGAAAAACAGCATCAGCACAACACTATCTATCACTGAACATCCAAATTGGCAACTAACATATAATTATTGATTTTGTTGAATAAAGGTGAAATATTCTTCCATGGACCTTCCCAACCTACACAAGATCATTGAAGATCATTAAGCATGTCAATGATAACCTTATTCACCGAAAAAAAAAAATTTCCATATGAACTGAGTCGCTTACATTTCATTGTTAAAGTCAAGTTCACCAACATCTATTATTTGACAATATACACCGCAAATTCCTATAATTACATTCGCTTACAAGCTTTAATCAACAATTCAGTAACATGCATCTGTAAATCGATAATATATCTATTATCCACAAAATTATCCTTTAAGATGAAAATAATAAATAAACACACTGAAATTCAAAATTGTGCTAGCTTGATGATACAAAAAGCTACAACTTTTGCACATTCACACTATCTTCCTGAGGACATGAGTGCATTATTTTACAAAACTTTGCTTGAGCTTGGACAGAATTATTCACCTCTCATTGATCTTGCTCCTGCGGCGCTGCTCCGTAACCGAGTGCTTTGACCTTACAGCATTCGCCTTGTCGCTGTTTTTCCCATCTGCCACCTCAGAATACATACAACAGTATAATCGCAAAATTACAATCTCATGAAACAATCAATCTCGATACAATTGAGTTCGCCACAAAACGGTCCGCCCCCTGATAGCTCTCAACGCAATCCCAACAAAAAGGGTGGTGGGATGGATCAAGATTCAGGCTTAAAGCAACTCAAAAATAGTGCGCACCTTTGGTGTTATTGGTGGGTGGAGGGGCATCTTTCCGTGTGACAAAATCCTCGTACGCATCTTCTTCCTCCTCCTCCTGATGACCCTTTCCAGATTTCATTTTTTCCTTTTCTTTTAAGAAGAATATTCGGCGTTCTCACTCAGCCAGAAAAAATGCGATTCTCGAATAATTAAAGGGTTCGTAAAAAGAGGAATTCATGGAAAGATTGCAGCTTTTCTTGAATTGAATGTGAAATTGAGATCATTTTGGAACTTCAGATGTATGTTGGGCTCTTTCAAAAGCAAACAGCAGCCGTCACTGACTGCTACACCACACCAGCTTTGTGGTCTGTAGGGAAAATGAGCTGCTACTTTTGCCCACTTCTTTGTTTTTAAAGTCTTATGTTCTTTTATTTTTCAAATATAAATAATATTATAATTTTAAAATCAGACCGCGACAATCAATTAATGTTATTATCTAAATTCTTAATCGTAATAAGAAATTAGTGTAAACTAATGTAATTAATTCTTTTTTTTTTTTTGAGTTGGAGTTGTTTGTAACATACAATTCACAAATAGGAGATTTCATCCCAAATGGAAAACTTTGGTGTGACAACTATTATTCTATATTTATTTAATGTAAACACATACCCAATACCCAAACATAGCCATCTGCCTTTATCCACCAAAAATCTATCCAATCGTTTGGGTTCATTTTCCACTCTCCCTCTTCCGATACTAATAATCTTTTAACAATTACGTCGAAATTGATTAATATAATCGTTTGTTTTTTAAATATAAAATTTTAAATTTGACTCATAATTTTGCCTAAAGCGAAATGGATCTGATATTCAGGCCCATTCTTAGGGTAAACCGGCCATAGCTATTGGGCCAATCTGGTGAAAGACTTTGTCTTTGAATATATAAGCTTTGTGTCAAGCACTCACTTTATAAATTTTATGGGAGTATCACACTTTTCTTGATCGGCTTCACTCTCTAATACAACTTATTTTCCGGGAATATAAGTTGCTTTTAATAATGGTTTTTAATGCATTTTTAGCAAAAAAAACAATCTTACGCGAGTTTGTTATCTTATATGTCTATATTTATCGATCCGATCTATTAGGTTGTGTTTGAATTAAATTATTTGATTTGGAAAAGTAGAAAAAATTCGAAAAATGCATATACAAAGTGATATATTTTCGATCAAACAAAGTTTAATACAATACTTCAAACCTCTCGATCAAATGTACCATTGTGAAATAATTATGAAAATAATAAACATGTCCTCGTATATTTTTTTAAAAAACAAAATAAATTCCTCAAATATAAATTCAACAAATCACCACCTAAATTACATTTCCACGGTTTTCTTTAACTTCACATCTGATTTAATAACAATCTCACGAATCTATATTCATGAGATAGATCGACCAATCTATAAATGCAGTGAAAATATTATTTTTCACTTGAATCATGGTATATTCTACGATATACTTTTGATATAAAAGTGATATTTTTCGTTCAAATCAACATATATTACACAACATTTCTTCATAAAATAATTAAAATTAATATTTTTGAAATAAAAAATAATATATTAAACATAAAAATAGTGTTTTTCAAAATTCGGGTTAGATTAGAAATTGTCTCACAAAAATATCAACAAGACGATTTCACATGAACTCTTTTGAAACAACAGATATTTTTGCCGCTAGACTTTATTATATATATATATATATATATATATGATGAGCTATGATAACATGAGAATGTCGTCCTCGTAGAAATATAATTATATGGGACCCCTTCAATGGGGCGTAAAAATATCTTGAAGTTGAAAACCATAGCACGAAAAAAGTTGGAATATAAATCTGTGGGCACAACGACCAAACCCACTTACGTGTCACACCTCCCTTATGGATTATTTGAATTATTTTGTGCTTAACATGAATGGGATGGCTACAAAATATCGTATGATATGGTTTAGAATAAATACTAACTTGCTAATTTTTATATTCATTTATACAGAACTCATTCATGCAACGGATAATTCAATAGTTATCTCTGATAGATCGAGAAGATGGTAAATATATATCTATAGAACTCATTCATGCAACGGATAATTCAATAGTTATCTCTGATAGATCGAGAAAATGGTAAATATATATATATATATATCGGATTTTTAGTACACTGAAGTTGTTATATCTAAAATAACGAAATTTTGGAATTTTATGTATACCAAAATTTTTGGTTTAGTATAGTATGTTGGTAGGCATTTTTTTATTTTTCTTGGTAAATCTCGGGATAGAAATTGGTGAACCAAAAGGCTACGAGAAAATAGTCGAGACAAGAGTTTGACTCTTTTTCCTTAAAACGATATTGTCCCGCCCCGGTGCTCAATGTTGTTGCAATTCGTTTCCCAATATACAACGACTACGACTTTAAAATAATAGCACTACAAATTTTAAAGCTTCATGAACTTGAAATGTTTAGAACACTATGAAGATGATATGCAAATTTTCTAATTTCGAAATTTAAGCGTTAAACTTAAAAATCTAATTCCAAGAGTTTAAATATTGCAAAACTTGGATTTAAGCGCAAATGCTTAAAAAACTGAAAACTAGAAGACAACTCTCGAATTTAATTCTAACGTTCGAATTTATGTGTAAAAGCTTAGAAAATCCAAACTAAAGATTTTATATCTTGAAAATTTGAACTTTAAGCGCTAATGCTTAAAAATTCACATATATAACTAAACTTTAGAGAGAAAGGAGAAGAAGAGAAATGGTGCAATGAATATAAATGAGTGAGGTCTTATTTATAGAAGATGAAAAACCTTAAAACAAGAGACATTTTACTAAAATGATGCACCATTTCACTAATAAAATAACACATTGTTTGGATCAAATCATGACACCTCTTCAATGATTCGGTCAAGTTAATTGAGGTGCCAACATCATTTTTTTTAATATTACAATAATATAATATAATAATATACTATATATATATATATATATAATAAAATTATATATATACATAATTCTTTCGATTCAATCTTTTCACTCGATAAAATTCGAACTCAATTAATTTCTCATTCACCCTAATTTTTAATCGAGAAATAATTATGTTCGTCGCGTAGCTTGTTCGAATTATTTTATCGCTTTTAAATGAGTACAAAACTCATTTTTCTAACATATTATTGATACCGAAAATGTCACAACGGTAACGGCATATAATTATAAAATTTTCGATATATATCAAAATAATATTTATAAATTAAAAATTATATAATATTTTTAAATAATAAATATAAAATTTAAAAATAATGTATCTTTCGGTATAACGATATATATACACCGTTATCGTACCGAAATATCGGTATACCGAGTCCAATTTTGTATCAATATAAATATTTTTAATACCGTCGTTTTCAGTACAGTGAAAGGTATGCATTTTTGGTACGTTATGGTACGATATAGCACCCTATATCGAGGCATGCAAAATGCATGTGATATATTAAAAATAGGAAAAAACTTTTTTTAAATAAAGTTATTAATTTTTTAAATTGAAATGATAATAGAGAAGATAGTATAATGCAAATATATAGATTTGTAAAATTTGAAATTAAATGGTTAAAATACATTTTTGAATTATGAAAAAGTTTTACCACTGTATACAAAATGGTTAGTATATTGGGTTTAACTTAGTTGATTATATATATAACCCGAACGTAACCCCGTGAACTTTCAAACATGTGACTTTTTACTTCAACATGTTAAAAAAATTATGTTTTTCCAGTTTAAGCCAACTATTATTTATTTTCTTCGGTCTCATAATAATATGAACTTATTAATTGAGACAACGACAACCTACAGATTATAAGTTTCATGTCATTTGAAGTCAGCTAATAATCATTTATTTAATATATTTATATTATTTTGTTTAATTGAATCAAGTTTATCCACCGAGTGAGGGCACCATGTATGCGATGGGTGTGGATCTTTTGCCGTAGTTGAAAGCATATCATTTGGTGTCGTGCACGTTTTACACGAGATGATCAACTATCCGATGGACCTCATACAGTGTCAGATAAATTTAAAAAATTGTCCAACGAAACGAGATGATCAACTGAACATTTAGTGTAAAAAGATAACAACATCTGGTATTTTTTTTAGCTACAGCAGAAGATTCAAAGCCGTATGAGATTGATAATGCAAACATGAAAGACGAGGAAAAAGTGCCCAAATTATAGTAGGATGATCGTGATAATATAGACATCATACCCTTATATTTTTAGGTTAGGTTTGGAAATGTTATTTTTAAAAAAATATTATCTAGAAAATAAAAATAAATATTGTTAGATATTGTACATCGATTGGATTAAGTCTGACAATCCTCCTCCTCTTATGTGAAGTTAGACTTAAGTTTTAATTCTAATATAATATCATATTTCAGAGTCATCGTTATGTGTTGAACTGCTTTATGAGTCATCCGATAATATTTTATAAATTTCATGAAATATAGTTATTTATTAATGGAATGATAAGATGTGTAAGATATTCTACATTAACTTATAACAAATTTCCTCTTGATCTAAGTTTTTGGATAGAGTTATACAAAAATCTCACTTTTAACAAATGTTTTGTCAGACTTTTAATCTGAAAATATAACTTTCTCAAGAAGTACTACCTTTAAATCAATTCTTCACTATTCCCCAAAAATACTCTAATATGTTATTAAATTTAACATAACAAACTTTAAAATACCTTTCAACTATTGAGAAATTAAATATGTATTTGCGACATAACTAAGTTTTCAATTATGGCACTTACAATGGAAAATATCTACTTTTTTGTGTAAAATAAAATATATCCACTTTTAAAATACAAACATACACAATTTTTTTTTAAAAATCTCTTAATAATTGTGGTGGGGGGGGGGGGGGGGGGNCATTGTTCCAAAATACGCAAAAAAATTATGAAAGATGCATTTTTTAAAAATAATAATATTAAAGCATTAAAGAAAATGGCCCTTCTTTGTGGTCATAATATGGGGTTATACATGTAATAGTAATTGTGTGGTTGATTTAAATAAATATATCATATGATGCTTCAAAAATTATATATCGTACGAAATAAACATTTGAAAATTAAATACTACTTCCTCTTGTTCCTGATCAAATATCAAGGTAAAAAAGGCAATTCATAATCATATTCATGATTTTACTTTTATGAAACTATATCTTTATTAATATATGTACCGAAAAATCAATAAATCCTACATTTATTGATAAATATTATTTTTAAATATATCATTGAGCAATATCCTAAGAATGAAATTTTGCAATTACTCAAAAAGCGAGCAACGTCGCTTACAACCGAGCTAACACTTACGACAGTCAACTTTGAATTGGAGTAGACTACATATATTTATTGATTTATCAAAATCACAATAAACAAAAGCTATTTCGATATTATTTTGTAATACAATAATAAAGTTGAATCATTGATCTTTAATTAGACATAGTGATCGAGACATGTATGTTTTATCTATGAACTTTATCCAAACCCGAGTCGTGGACAAAAAAGACGGAGTGTTGTCTTTAATTGACTATGATATATTGTTGTGTATTTATTTATTTATATTATATAATATGTCTTAGGTTTGAATTTGAAATTTACGATGATTATTATTATTATTATTATTATTATTATTATTATTATTATTGAAAATGATTGATATATGAATAATGAGTTTGAATTTCTTTTGAATTTTGTCAATCTAAACATATAAATTAATATATTTAAATACATAATTTTGTATCTTTAATATCAATAATATATTATTTTTAGACAGTAACACTTGAATTATAATTCTGTATATGCACCAAAAATCAAAATTTATCATTGCAAATAATCAATCATCGCATTCCACTAAATTATTGATTTGAAGCGAAAAGTCCAAAAACACCCTTGACCATTGAAATTCTTGTTGATTTTCTTGAGTACACGGCATACCAAACATCCTGGCCCCACACACTCAAATCTTACCCTTTAACCCATGAGGTGGGGCCTAGTAGGGCGTCAATAGAGACACATAACCCACTCAAAAAGTCGTACGTGAATCTCAACCCCTAAACCCTAATTTATATATATATATATATATATTCTAGTTAATTAATTATACAAACGCGTTCTTTGTGTAAAATAATATTTAAAAATAATTTAATAATATTAAAAAAAAAGGTAACAATATGATTTGTTGCATGAATACGTCATGTTTTGATATAACTAGGATGATGGTTTATCTAAATCTAACATGACTAATCTTATGCGGAAAACATTTTTATAATTAACTGTCGTATCGATAATTATTTTTTTATATTTGAGATATGACGTTAAAAAAAATATCTTATCTAAAGTACACCGGCCCTCGTTCCTTATCGGGGTAAAATAAATAAAAATTCAAAAAGTATTAAAACCCAACTTCGCCGATCAAGACACGTCACCAAACTTCAGTAACGGCCCTGATCACTTCGCAAGACCAGCAAATCCGACGGCTATTATCACATATTCTAGACTCGTCCTCGCAGAAGTCGTCACCTATTACATAACTCGGGGTTGATTTACACTAACCGCAATTAACGTATAAGTTTAGTTACTGTCGAGAAAGAGAACGTTCCAAGAAATATAGATACACATATATCCACATATTGATACAGAGAGAGAAAGCTCGTCGCGGAGAAGAGAGGGTTTTGGTGGCTTGGGTCCTGAATGAATCCTAGTCATTAAGCCTCCGGTCAGGTGTTTCTGCCATTTCGACTTCGGATTTCTGGAAATTTTCTCGACATTTTTG
>NC_133319.1:500100-545502 GCF_012295235.1 Primulina huaijiensis
ATAATTTGTCAAATTTCACTTTAGTCTCTCTATAATTATAAAAAAATATTGTACACACACGCACCGCGTGTGCAGGGTAACTGGTTAATATGATGTTGCGTACTATTAATGTGATGTTCTGCGCCATATTTTAAGAACTAAAATTTAAAAAATAATAAAAATTTTCTTAATATAATGAAAAAAGTGAACTCAAAAATTCTATTATCTTGGTTTAAATGGAGATAATTAGTAAAATAATATTGATCAAATGTTTTTTTAAAAAAATAATATTTTATTATTTTTTTAAAAATGAAATTTGACTAAAATCCGAAC
This sequence comes from Primulina huaijiensis, assembly GCF_012295235.1. NCBI lineage: Eukaryota > Viridiplantae > Streptophyta > Magnoliopsida > Lamiales > Gesneriaceae > Primulina > Primulina huaijiensis. Next base: position 500,413 of record NC_133319.1, read on the forward strand.
ACTTGGATTTTTTTTATAAGATTAGAAGATAGACTCCATATCTCCATCCCATTATTTTATTTTATTCTATTTTATTCATTCCGGAGAAGATTTGTACAACACGTGGCAAGATGGAGTTGTGTTTCTCCCAACGAGGGGCTATCTCAGAAGTATGTGGTTTATGTTCCTTTGCAGTCTTCTTGCCATGGAGGTACTTCAATCTTCTTGTCGGCCAGTTGAAACCCAATGATCTATTCGATTATTCTAGCCTGAAGTGTATATGTATATCGCAAGGCGAAATAAATGGCCACCGGATCCTTTGGCACTTCAGCTTCGTCAATTGCACGCGTAGCCCTCGAACACAGGTCTCACGCCGAGCGCTCCTGGTCCTTTCTCGGTAACGATCTATTGTTTACGATGAAATTTGTGAAAGCCACTGTCTTTGCGTGTTAATCTGACTGGAAATCCTTATCAGTGTATTTTAGGTGCAAAAGTTATAATTTTAGGAACAATAGTGATGTTAAAGCAGAACTCCGCAGCTGGAGGAAGAGGAAGAGCTTCTGCGTGTCACTCACAACTGCGTCATCTTCGATCAAGTCGCTGGAGCATCCTGGAGGGAAGATGGTGGTGGAGCTGGTGGGGGCTTTCAATCAGCTGACGGAGAGAATCACGAGTCGGGGTCAGACAACTGTGCTGTCTAGCAGCTCCTCTCGGTTGCTGTTTAAGGCCCTTAAACTTTGCATTCCTCTACTCCACATTTTGCCAGTCCTGCCCGATGGCCGCTCTCCCCTCACCAGAGCCCTCTCTCTCGCCCTCATTCTGGCCGATCTTCAGGTTTTTAACTTGCCTAATCCATCCATTTTGCTCTCCTACTTTTAGGAATAAATCTCAGTTGATTGTGAAGTTTAGATGAACAATGTTCAACTGAAGATAAGAAGAAAAGGGATTGTATCATTAATTTTAATTTCAATAAAATCATCGGTTGTGATGCAATTTCAAGTGAAAATTCTTTAATTGTTATATAAATTAGAGATTACATGATGAAAATGGTGTCTTATGCCATTATGATCTTAACGTCACTGGATCGTTATTTCTTAGACGAGCATGCTTGTCAAAAGAAATGACGAAATATTCGTTCTTTCAAGGTCCCTCAGTCTTTTATACTGGCTGCAGATGGACGCAGAGGTTATTTGTGCTGGAATTCTGAGAGAAGTTCTAGAGGGAGGTGCCATATCCATGTCCGAAGTGAGGGATCGTATTGGCTTAGGCACTTGTCATTTGTTACACGAAAGCTTGCGTTTGAAGAATATTTCTTCAATGGTGGAGACATTGGACGATGAGAGTGCTTCTGCATTGAGGAAATTCTGCCTCACCTACTATGATGTCAGGGCTATAATCCTAGATCTGGCTCGGAATCTTGACATGATGAGGCATCTAGATCATCTTCCAAGGTACAAGCAACAAGTTATATCTCTTGAAGTCATGAAGATATATGCCCCACTAGCACATGCCGTTGGTGCCAACCTTTTATCACTAGAATTGGAGGATCTCTCATTCCAGTACTTGTTTCCCTTTTCATACCTCTATGTAGATACATGGTTGAGGAGCCATGAGACTGGAAGTAGGCCTTTCATCGACATATACAAGGATCAGCTACTACAGACCCTAAGAACCGATCCTTCTCTGGCTAGAATGGTAAATGACATCTCTGTCGAAGGCCGTTATAAAAGTCGTTACAGTACCATGAAGAAATTATTGAGAGATGGCCGAAAACCTGAGGAGGTAAATGACATCTTAGGACTGAGAGTAATATTGAGTCCTGCGTCTGGAGTTTCTTTGTCTGAAATCGGAGAGATGGCATGTTATAGAGCTCGTGAGATCATCCGATCTTTATGGACAGAAATACCGAGCAGGTCTAAAGATTACATCTTGAATCCCAAGGCAAATGGATATAAGAGTTTACATATGGCTGTTGACATCAGTGATGATGGTAGGACAAGACCACTGATGGAAATACAAATAAGGACAGCAGAGATGGATAAGTTAGCAGCTGGCGGAACTGCATCTCATGCTTTGTATAAAGGTGGTCTCACTGATCCAGATGAGGTTAGCACTATTGGTTGTAAAACATGAAATGTAATCTTCTCTTAAAGTCGGTTATTAATGGTTAACTTTTTTCTATTCAACTTTCCTCCTTGGTCAGTCTAGATTTTAGAATTCTCTATGACTGTATGATTACCCAAATTATATAGGCGAGATCCAAAATTAATACGCAAAGCCTACAAATGAAGTTCTTTTTTCTAATGGATTCTGATAACTTTTCAGGCAAATCGTCTTAAGGTGATAATGATGGCTGCAGCTGAACTAGCAGCATTACGCCTTAAAGATTTTCCATCCACAAAGCATATAGGTCTAGAGATTGATAACAGAAATCAGGTTTTCCGCTTAATAGACAAAAACGGAGATGGTAAAATTAGCATCGAGGAACTAATGGAAGTAATGGAGGAGCTGGGTGCTCATGGAGATGATGCTCGGGAGATGATGCAACTTCTTGATTCAAATAATGATGGTTTCCTTAGTTCAGATGAATTTGATTTTTTTCAGAAGCAGGTATGTTATCAGTGACTACCAATAAGAGTTCTAACAGGTGTTGTATATTCATCTAACTCATCCAAACTTGTGTATCACCTTGTTGAAGCCTCACAAGATGAAAGGCGTCAAGTCTGTACAAAATTTGAGCTTTCCAATTTGATGATCAGAAGTATCAGATCGATAAGGTCTTTGTAGTTATGGTTATCAATCTGATTCTTCTGATCTAAAGCAACACACTAAGTATGTTGTCCTTGTGCCACCAGAACAGACAGGATGGATATGCTTCCTTAAAAAGATCACTGATCTTTTTTCCTTTGTTTTAGTGAGACCCACAAATGCGAAAATATCAATCATATATACTTTTATTTCTGCTCTTGTCTAACAGTTATAATTGTTGATATCTATTATTTCTGCTGTAGGTTGAAATCTTGCAAAATTTAGATGACAAAGATGCTCAATGCAAGACAATGTTGAGCAAGAAGCTTCAAATGGCAGTTAACAGTGGTTTGATTCCCGTGTACAGTAATGAATTCGGTGACAAGCTTATAGTAAACTAGTGTCTTATTTATCTTGTGTGTACACTTGGAGGAACCTATAGTATTTAGTATATTTATGATTCAAATGAAAAGAAGTTAGTATAATATAGGCTAGTATTGTCATTGAATGGGATCTTACAAGTAAGAATACGACGGTGTCATCGACAGATTAAAAGCGTGCATGGTTGTCAATTGGACACTTTTCCTTTAAATAATCTGTGTGTTGTCTGACAGGTTATTGGGTTTCTTCAGGAAGTCAATAGCTTTAGATTTTGATCATTTTATGATGGAGATTCTTGTATGTTAACGCTAGAGATGGGTTTTTCTGTTTGGAGAACTTATATTATATTCTCCAAGAAAAAGAAATCACGAATAATGTATTTGTATATTTAAAAAATCTTAGTTTGATTTGAGAAATCAAATGTCTCTATGTGATGATTTATTTTTATTTTACTTTTTAAAAAGTCTCTTTGTGATAGAAATAAATGCTTTCAGCCTGGTAACAAATGTCTGGAATAAAAAAGTACTATTGAAATCTAAATCTAAAGAAGGCAAAAGTAACTATATATAAATTTCTCAATGACAATTTAAAATACGAGAAATTGGCCTTCAGTCTTCAGCCGTCGTTTTTTTTTGTGTTCAGTCCATGGGTACTTTTTTAGTACGACATTTTCACATGAAGTGTACCACATTTTCACATGAAGTGTACCACATTTTCACATGACATAGTATCATAATTTTGTGGGTAGGGAGTGAACCTATAGACGATGGTAGAGGTGTCAATTCGGGTGGGTTAGGCCGGATTGAGCGTCAGTATTATTCAAAAATTGTCCAACTTGAAAACTTTCAACCCGAACTCGAATCAACTCGATTAACCAAAAAATTCAAAAAAATTTTAATTTAAAGAAATAATAATAAAATCTATATCATATATATGATTATTGTAGAAAAAGAAAGTATATTTATCAAATTAAATAAATAATTGTTTAAAAAATAAAAAATATTTAAAATAAATATTAAATTATGAAAATTTATGATATACGGTAATATTTATAGTTTGGCATGTTACGGAACAGGGATGAGCGGCTTTCTTTGTGACTTGTGGTTTGTGGTTCTTTGCAGCCTCTTTTGTGGCAACGTGCGAGTGTAGATATTTTCGAGGTACGTATGTCGTTTAGGAGCCCAAGTTAGGATTTTGAGGCTGCAGATCAAATTTAAGTAAGGAAATCAGACGATTGAGGATCAGAATTGAGTTTCTGTTTCGCATACTAACTTCCTCCGCTTGATAATTTGCCGGAGCAACACTGATTGTGGAGGCCATTTCAATCTCCTTGCTTTTCGTTGATCTATTGTTGCAACATTGTGGGATCTGCTCGAGTGAAATGCGATGATTGAAGGGTGCTGCTGATAGTTAACTCTTAAAAGCTAAATAAATCTAAACGAGTTCGTTTGTTTGATCGATTCCTTAGTTCAATTTCAAAGTGGTGAATTGATGGCGCAATTTTCGTCGGTGAAGCGCCTCTTCAGTGGTGATGCTTTGTCGGTTTTGGGGTTCGAATCCAAAAAGGACCCATTTCACCACCACTGTAAAGTTAAAGATTTTGGTGGCTGCGGCGGCGCAGGATTAAGATTCATTTCCTACTCACCATCAGTCAAACGAGGAACTCACAAGTGCGAGCTCGGCTTCTTCGATAGTTTCACAGTGCATGCTTCCTCTTCGGCAGATCCTCGTAATAACTCCGATGACATTTCGTACGAAATCTTATTGGAGGAGCATGTGGAGCTTCAGAGGGATTATCTTTCCGGTTTTAGAGGCTTGGTCTTGGACATTTCCTACAGGTTTGCCTTCCGTTCTCTTCTTTCCACACACTCACTTTGTGCTGATTGTTATGGGCACTCCACATTCCAAAGAGCATTCGAATTACCTCCAAATGCTGGGCTTAAATAAGTAAATAACCCTTCCCGAACTGTACTAAAAAGAGAAAAAAAGAATCTTTTTTTCCGATTCTTGTAGGTGTACATGATGTAGAATTCATATCAGCATACCACGGGACAAGCTAGATTATAAAAACTGGAGTGCTGAGTTTTCTTTGTAAAGATGATATACATGAATTGCCCCTGATGCTAGGCCTGTCAATGTTGTCTGCTGGAAGCGTGCAATTTGTTTGGAATTCATGGATAAGGTAAGAGTTTTTGCTTGCGTGCTTCGATTCATGTGTAAGAGTATTTTGTGATATATATAAAGAAAAAGAAAGATGAATAAGTTAACGATATGCCAATTTTCCTTCTCATCCATGCGTCTTTCCAGTGTGCAGCCCAGAACAATATTTGATCTTTACTTGCCCTTCTCATTTCATCTGTACTTATGAACCAAATTTGTTCAAATTGCAACCTTGCAGTTTCATCTTCTAATTAATTGCAGGCTGATGTTTTAGAATATTATGATCAAACTGTAAATTCTCCCAGCGGTTCCTTCTATATCCCTGCAGTCTTGAGGGTAAGATGTGATCAGGGATTTTATTGTAGTTATCCTTTTACCATCAGTAATTTTATTTTTCGAATTTCCTGCTGATTAAATTTCTTTAATTTTTGGATTATTCCCGATTTTTCATTCAAACTAATCAATGATACTTTGTTGCATTCAAAATAATCAATGATACTTTGTGGCATCCACTCTCCCAGGTTCCTCATTTACTACAAGTTCTAAAGAGGAGGAAAGTCAGAAGAAGCCTTAGTCGTAAAAATATTTTATGCCGTGACTACTTCACGTGTCAGTGAGTTCTTGATCCATAGAATCCAGCTTTGAATATTTGGGCATTGATTGCTGTCATTAGCTTGAATCTTTTTCATTGAACTGGAACCTTTTTCCACCCCAAGGACTAACAAGGAAAGAAAGATTTACAATTTTACACTAGTGGCAACATCTTCTTATGCTTTCTTTTATCTTACTTTAAGGTCCGGCTACCTAACTTTTCATTAAAATCGGGCTTGGTGTTTTTGCTGAGCCAAAGCCTCTTTCCAAGAAGAGATTTACGTCTTTTGTTTGCATTCTATCAATATTCTAAGGCCAAGTTACTTGGTACTAGTAAGTGTGCAAGTTTCTTGATTGTGATTCACCAAATTCCTTTGTGAGTGACTACACAGAATGAAAGAATTTCATAGTTCTTCAGAATATTGGTTACGCAACTATTTCTGTTTATTAACTGATGTTTTGTAATGATAATGCCAATAAGTGTCATTGAACGGCATAGCTGTCAATGGTCTCTTCAGCTAGAGTCAATAATATAAGCACCTAGATGGGCCCATTAAATTTGCTAAAGGCGCGGTAATAGCAATCTATAATCCTTGAGTAATTGCGAGATGGTTTTATTTTCCTCAGCTTTTCACAGGATGACTCATAACATGAACAAGCCTTTAATCATTCAGTGCTTATTAGTTTTTACCGTTGATATATATATTTTTACTTTCCAGATACTGTGATTCTGCTGAGAATTTGACCATTGATCATGTTCTTCCAATGGCACGGGGAGGAGAGTGGACATGGGAGAATCTGGTAAGCAAAGCCTATATTGGTTCTATTCTTTAGTGTTAGTTGTTTGGCATATTCGAAAATCAAAAGTGCGTACTTTCACTGATGTTTTTAACAGGTTACTGCCTGTGTCAAATGCAATTCGAAGAAAGGTCAGAAGACCTTGGAGGAAGCAAATATGAAATTGGTGAAAGTTCCCAAGGTGAGCCCAACATATACATGATATTACCTAGAATCAAGAGGATCAAAGTGAGAAGAAGCAGAGTTTGTCGATGCTTATTGCCTGGATTAGGGGTGTAAATGGGTCGGGCTTACATAAAATCACCGTGCTAACTCGAGCCAACGTTCAAATATCTGTTTTTGCTATGTCTAGTAGACCCTTTAGTAAAATTCGAACCCTAATGAAGTTTCGACCATCTATCCTAAGGAAAAGGACATTCGTTTTAGCAGTACAATGGCCCGCATATCATATTTAGTTACCTGAATGTTAAACATACAATTAATCTATGTTTTATTGCAGGCCCCCAAGGACTATGATATCCTTGCCATACCACTAACAAACAGTGCTATAAAAGTGCTTAAAATGCGGAAAGGGATGCCAGAAGAGTGGCGGCAGTACCTCTCGAAGCCATATGCAGCCCCCTGACAGCATCATCGTCGATATAAAAGTAAGGTGATTAGTGTAAACTAAGCTTTTATTGACTTTACCAGGCCTTGTAATATAACTAATCAACTCTTTCCAATATAGTAGAATGTGTAATTAAGTGGATTATGGCTGCATGAATTATCCATTTTCATGCCAATCATCATAAATTGATCGGAGATCCCATCCCACATTGGAGTTTGTCTCGCAGCATTTTCCGGTATTGATTGCTCATCAAGGCAAAATACAAAAATTAAATACGAGTTCAGTTCAACTAACTAATAGGTTGGTATTCCAGTAAAGAAAACACCAAATACAATGTCATCACTTCAAAATCAAGAACGAAGAATTTACAAACAGTAAACAACGCGTGCAATCCATCGTCAAAGCAACGTGAAAAAACAACCATTAATTTTATCAGAGGGAAGCTAAAATTAGCAAACAAGTTAAAAAATAATCAACAATGCCACAACGTGAAGAAAACAACCATTAGTAAAGAATTCACTCCACACATGACACGAACAATAAATTATGTTTAGGCGCGAAAGGTGACCTGTTTCGGTTGTTATCAGTGTCAGCGAGAGCCAGTTGAGGTGTGGAGGCATCTGCAGTTTCAAGAGCCATGGCTCACCAACTTTTTTACAGCAAAAGACTACGATCGAGGTATAGCAAAAGAACCCAGTTCCTTGTACTGGCGAATTTAGCAACTTCGGGATTGGCTGCCATTGATTATGAAAAAGACGCATAAAATTCGAGAAGGCCCGAGCGGTTGTCTCCAACGGCATGAGCTTTGGACAACGGAGAAATGAAAAAAAGTTGTATGAGACGGTCTCACGAATCGTATTTTGTGAGACGGATCTCTTATTTGGGTCATCCATTAAAAAATATTATTTTTTATGCTAAGAGTATTACTTTTTATTGTGAATATCGGTAGGGTCCGGAGAAAAACATATAAAAAAAACAAGGTGTGGTTTGGTAGCCGCTGAGTGTAGAAAAAATTATTTTATTTTATTTTTTAAAAAAACGAATATATAATTGTATTTGTAGCTCAAGCCGCCAGAGGAAATATTTTTATTTCTATTTTAATTTTTATATAGGAAATGGTCAGATTATTTACAAAAAATACATTAATAAAATAATTTAAAAAATCAAACACGAGAAAGCTTGAAGAAATCCATTTCTTCTTCTAACATTCGCTCAATTTCTTTTTTCTTAATTATTAATAATCTTAAGATTGATAAATTTGAGACTAAATATTTCAAATCCATAATTTAAATCAGTTGTCCTTATTAGAAAATCTAAAGGATTTTTATTTGATATTCTTTCATCATTTAAAATTACTGCTCAAAAATCAATCCAGGCTAACTTGTAGAAGGCTGAGGATTTATAATTGGCGCTGTGGATAAGCTTGTGTGACTGGATTGACTACACCAAAAAAGGAAGAAATTGAGCTTCGAATATAGCTTGTTTGGTTATGAAAATAAAGAGACTTGGGATCGATGGAAAAAACCCTTTTTTTGCACATAAATATATCAAATATGGTAATGTAAATTCTCTATTTTTTTGGTCTTTCCAGTACCCATATTTTTTGAGTCTCGGAAAGCAATCAGCCGGGAAATGTCTCGACAGCCTTTAAGTTCTTTGTTCCTATCATAGGCCGTTTTTCGATCGGACAATTGCGAGGCGGCTATAATTGAATAACCCTTTTTTTAATATATAATTACAAGATAATTGACTCAAAAGAGAGACAATAATAATAGGAAATAAAGTTCTATATATCTTACTTTTTGATAGTACGTACATCATGCGAATTGAGTAGGGTTTACACATGTTATTAAATGGTTGTCTTAATTGGTAAGAGATGAATGCTATAAAATACATGTACTAGTGCATCGACACTTCTTCCTTTTGCATCGTTTTTAAACATTTTGGTCTCAGCTGGTGCCAATGATGCCGTGATATATGTCTTTGATTTTTTGTAGAAAGGCTTCCCTGAAATTTTAGCACCACATGCATCTTCATTAATCACTTCAAAACCGAGGCTGGCCTGGATCGAACTTATAAGATTTTCTATTTAAGGAGTCTTTGAGGAAAATACTAACTTAAGTTGAAAATACTAATTTAATTATGTTCAATCGAGGAGAATTAAAGATTACCTGTCGGGCTTGAAAGCCAGGTTTTTGTATGCATACCACTGCAGTTAAGTACAAGACAAAATATAGATCCATCATTAATTAAATCGATTTTATTGGAAATTTAATTGGATCCTTAGTATATCGGTTTCTTATTTTGTTAAAATATCGGTTTGAATGCGTATTATAGTTAGATAAATTCAATACATGTGTATATATATTTAGATTTTTAAAGAATAACCCATTCGAATTTTCCGAAATTTGGTTCTTTTTTAATAAAAAAAAATTATAAGTTATTTGGTCTTAAAAGGGCTGAGAAGAACTTACACCAGTATATCCGATTCCTACCAGCTCAAGAAGACCTGGTACCACTGGAAGCTTGTCAATAGCCTGCATTCAAGTTTAATTTAAGAAGAGAAATTAAAGTGGTTAGATATGAAATTAGAGAATTAGTGAGAACGATTAGTGAAATTATATACAATTAATTATTGCATACGGATATCATTCCAGCAGAAGCCCACAGTCCAACGACTCCAGCCACTCCTAGAGAAGTCACTGCATACTTATCTTCAACTTTGTCCCACTGTACCAAATAATTTACCACAATATTAGTACAACTTTAAAAAATGTGTAAAATATTTAGAGTTTGTTTGATTAAATTTGTCGTGAATGTTTGTCCTAGAGGTGATTTTTGTGACTCATGATCAGATCTTACAGCTTCTTGAATAGTTTTTATAATCTCTGGAGTCTCGGCCAGCATCACGGCATCGGCCGGGGGATCTCCCGTGGCCATGGCAACTACGTTCCTGGCGATCTTTCGACCTGAATCATGCGAAACAAAATTTATGATAATCCTAAACTGGAGGTCACATATGAGCCATGCATCATGCATGCGCGTGTGTCGGGTGTGGAGGTACTTACAATAAGCAGTGGTCTTGGCAAGGCGTGTGGGGGAGTGGACAACGGCAGGGAGTGCATGCAGATTGGGCAAATTCACGCATTGCGACGAAGACGCGGCGGTGGCAGTTGGATGGCGAGGTGCGTCGATGAGGGTGGATGACGAAGAAATAGAGAGTGGGGTTGATGTTGTTGAGGCCATTGCTTCACACTAGAGTTCCGAGCCACCCCTCTCCTCCCGTAATTATGTTGGAACAAATTTATAACAGTAAGCCGTAATTATGTATAACTACTTCATATATATGTCTCCTTTTTCAACAGCTTATACGTGATGAAATTTAAAGGAAGTGTAGGATTCGGGAAAGCCACTCGTTCCTATCAATCTGGATAATGTGGATCGATGGCCCGAAACTTGGATGACCATTTTATGGTGTCCAATATATTGGATAAAATGCTTGGGAACAAATTATATTGTGAAAATACAATATTAATGCTCCCCAATATAAAAATCCATATATAGCAGAGACAAAATAATTTAATTGAGCTCGTCGCAAAGTATCAATGCGACGGACCCAGCAGCAAATTGAGATCTAAAAGTTTCCAAATTCTCTGTAACCATCACCTTAGACTTAAACCACACAAATGTCACCATGATGCTCTAGCCTTACTAGATTTTTCAAAAAATTAAATTTGGAATATGATTCATCAAAAGAAATTGCGTTTGCATTGAATAATACTTATTTAATTTATTTATCCTTCGTTTAGAAGATTAACCACCCCTATGTCGATGACTAATTATATTATTCTCATTTTGATTGAAAGATTTGGATATGAGGAGAGGAGATGATTTGAAATGACTTCACGTTGGGATAAATTTGAAATTCACACATTGACTCAAAACATTATTATTTAGAATTTGAAATATTTTGTCAAGAATTATTATTATGAATTTGTAATCCCTAGTTTTAAATCCACCCATGCATCCATCCATATGGAATGCAACCTAAATGTTTCTACCCACGCAAAGAAAATCGAACTTCGAAGTCAAAAGGGTTCGATGATACCAAAAAGGGAGTAAAAGATGAGTGCTTCAAATTGACGTCCTCTTAATTTGATTGATTTAATTATAGGAGAGATTGAGAGAATCAAATTTCCAGTCAGCAAAATAAGGCCACAAGCATATATATAGTGAAATAAATATACTTGGTTTAAATAAATGTCTATCAACGAACATCATCATCATCGTTATCATAATCATTATTATTTTCGTGTTTTCTTAATATCGACTTTTACTTACTAATCGTTTATTAGCCATGCGTCAAACTCTAATGCATTGGACCAATTAAATTCAATTTTGTGCAATTACATCAGTCATCCTCAGATTTAATTATATGATATCATAAACAATATTTTTTTAGATGATTTTACATTTATGGTATTTATCTTGTACTCTATATTTCATATTCATGTGCAACAATGACATATCCACTGCTTTTTCTTCCATTTTCTCAAGCAAATAATTAAAGCGTTCGTCACAACCAAGATAGCACTTAATTTTGTGGGACTTTTCAACGTCAACACACAATATTGTTCTCTTCCCTGAAATAATTCTTTGCCGAATCCGCAGTTAAAAAATATTGCTTTGAAACATCTCGATCATATTTGGCTTTAATTTAATGGACTTTGTATGATTGATATCTTTAGGTTTATAATATATATATGTGAAGCACGCGAGGAGTGCTTTCCCAAATCTATCGTAAATCAATTACCATTGTTTTTATACATACGCACCTTGTAAAAATTACTCGTCATGCCGAAAAAAAGCAAAATATATATTCAGATTTCATCCATCAACGCTGCAGCCGAGATAATTGGATCCAACAAGAGGTATTGACCCCAAGAATCCTTTCTTCAGTGCCACGAAAAAGTCACACCTCACATAGACTCGATAATGCTATTGATTATGGTTCCAGCCTTGTACTCCAGCTTCAAGACGTCAGAACCAGGCTCAGACCCACCATCCCGTAAGCCTCGTCCATCGACAGCCCGCTGACCATTTTCGCCGCCACAGGCACCTGTTGTGCGCCTCCTAGCACGGGGGAAAGAGCCACCGTGCTGTTCATGAGTTCTTGAAACAATGGTGGCAGCGTTATTTGCGGAGTGATGGCCTGGTTTTTATGGGAAACAAACGCAGAAAATTGGTTGTAAAAAATGGAGAGTCGCTTGTTGGGGTTTCTGGCGGCCACAGTGATCGACTGCATGGCGCTGTGGAGATGAAAGGTCGAGAGGTTGCGTTGAGTTCATACACAGCTGTACTAACGACTCTGAACTTGGATTTTCGGGGTCGATAAACTAGCCAAACCGTGAGAACCGCAATTCCAGCTAGTACTAAAACGATGGCGATGAATTAGCAGATAAGTGGGAGTCTGCTTCGATTTGATGGCCTTCTCTGCCTTCTTTGTGCATAATCTTCTATTCTTCTTCCATCATTTTTTGCTAGTTTTGGTTCTGATCTCATCAACTTATTATATAGAACACTTATACAAAGTTGGAGAAAAATAAAAGGTGATGGCTTTAGGGATTATTATTGGCTATGTAATTGTAACTCAATTAAAGATAGTTCGGAAGGGTTTCTAGTTCGTTTGGAGAAGAAGTTTTTCTAATGATAAAGTATTCGTTTGCTCAAAAATAATAATGGTTATTAAGCATATTACATTATCCAATAAATTTTTTACAAATAATTTATTTAATTTTTTTTCCGTCCAAAAAAATTACATATAATTAATATGACAACGTTGGCCGAAAATCTTAAAAAAACATGTAAAAATTTCTCCATCCAAAATCAAGCATTAATAAATTATAAGAAAAATTCCAATTTTAATATCGTAAGTTGATTTATTTTGGATTTTAATCATATAACTTCACAAATTATTGATTTTCATATAATAACTTAATGGAAACGATCAACCTATACTAATTTCGTTTAGTCGCTAATCAATGAAAGCTTTTACAAATCATAGATTTTATCAACTAAATTTTAAGACGATGTGATTTATCAAGATAGCTAGCTGCTCTCATATCTAATCATCCTTTTCTGTTAATGGTTTTAAGACTTTCCAAAAAAGATAGCAAACTTGAAAAGAGGACAATATATGTTGGAAAAAGAAAGAAAAGAAAAAGGGACAGCGTGATTTTCCGATCAATTAATGAAACCTCAAAAATGAATATCTCCCCCCTATCGTATATCTTGGTTTCTCTTCGTACTACGCACATTATGAATTTCGAACTCCAGGGCGGAGCTTGATTTTAATCGGAAGGAATTTAAACATCACCTTACTGTTTAGTTGATCTCCGAAATTACTCGAACAATTCGATTTCATCCAAATAAATTAACGATGTAGGTAACAAGAATGAGACCAAAAATGTTAAGAGCACGTATCTATTGCATATGTAGTAGATGATATTAGTTTGGAACACCAGGGGACCGTGCCCAACCACATCAATGTAATTCACCTTTCTCTATCTTTATTTGCAATTATGGGCTTTAGGTGGCTCGGTGGTTGATTGCATCGTCTTAATCATAGTAAGATATTAATTCACTGCCCCCACCATATATTATATCACAACTGCCATGAAATAAGACCCACCACCAATTTATATGCACCTATACCCCACAAGTTGCAAGCTTTACTAGATATATATATCTAATGCAACATACTTTTAATTTACAGACTAGGTAGTTAGATCTTCTGTCCAAAGAAATAACAAGTACACACCACACATATAGCCTATAGGGACTATATTGTTTTCTAGGACTAAATTAAGCTAATGATCGTCTCGGCTGGACAGCATGAGCATAAGCGTTAATGGGCAATCTCAAGTCCCACCAGGCTTCAGATTTCATCCCACAGAAGAGGAGCTGTTACAGTATTACTTGAGGAAGAAGGTCGCGTTAGACAAGATCGATTTGGATGTGATCCAAGATGTCGATCTTAACAAGCTTGAGCCCTGGGACATACAAGGTTTATCGATTACTATGAACACATATAGGTTTTTTATTATGAAAAAATATGTATCTGTGTATGTATATATTTGTTGGTGTAGAGAAGTGTAAAATCGGATCCACTCCTCAGAATGACTGGTACTTCTTCAGTCACAAGGACAAAAAGTACCCAACTGGCACGCGCACGAATCGTGCCACGGCTGCTGGATTCTGGAAGGCTACTGGCCGTGACAAAGTAATCTATGGCAACTCGAGACGAATTGGGATGAGGAAGACTCTTGTTTTCTACAAGGGCCGTGCCCCCAATGGTCAAAAATCCGATTGGATCATGCATGAATATAGACTCGATGACAGCAGTACTAGTACCTCAATCACTACTAGTTGTGATAAAAATCATGTGGAATATGTAAGTGAAAATCAATTTTATAATCTGCAGGATTCTAAACTAGTGAGTGCTCATAAACGTGTATTCACCATATAAAAAAAATGATATTGAAGGTGACCATTGATGACGTACTGAAAGAAGAAGGCTGGGTGATTTGTCGAGTGTTTAAGAAGAAAAATCACTGCCACAAGGCATCAGCTGGGAGCCGTATGCTTAACACTGCAGCAATAAATGATTTATCATGCGAATATGACGATGAAGAAAGTTTAGAGAAAATGCTCCCACCATACTCATTCAACCCAAGAAATCAAGTGGTGCCCAATGATATGATGAATTTAAGCCGACGATTCTTGAAACTACCAAGCCTGAGAGATATTTCCAGTGAAGAAGAAATTGCGGATCAGTCTCAAGGATCCATTAACTATGAAAGTTACTCAGAAATATTAGAAAGCAGTGGGCTTCAAGATTGGGTAGCTCTAGAGAAACAGACACATGATCAGCTATCATGTTTCATAAATCAAGATCATGATCCCGGATTATTATCGACTACGTTTGTTAATAATTATAATTATGGTAATAATAACCATAGTCATTATACTGATCGATTAATGCCTCAATTAAACGAGCAACAGAGGACCGCACTACCGTACCCTACCGCCAATCCGCTGGATTCTCAGAATGACTGCTATCTGTGGAGAGATCATGGGCTATTTCACTTGTCTTCTTAATTACTTCTATAAGTAATTAATACAAACATATTTTAATGCACATGATATAGTCAATAATACTGATGTGCAGGGACTATATATATATTGGAAAATTAATAAATATCTAATGCTCTAGATATTCTACAGTTGACATAGTAATAGTTTTGACATCCTACATTTATAATACGACATCCTGGCTATATCAGGATGCCAACAAGTAATCTCACACATCCAATTGGAGATTTTTAATCAGAAAGTAATCATGCATACGCAATTTTTTCAAAGTGACAATCTCTTATGTTTCAAGTATTGGCTAAAGGATTTGGTGTGAAGCTTATTTGATCAGCACAAATGACTTGACACCTAATTTGTAATACCATAGACAAGTATCTATAATAAAAGTGTAATCTAGGAATTATGTGCATAAGAATTCCCACTACAATAATTTCGTCGATATATCGTTGATCCCAAGTTTAATCTGTGTGGCCTAAATAGGATAGGTCCGAACCATCATTCTTTATGCCATACAGCACAGAGTTTAGGTGAAGGAGAAAGAGAAGGTTACTTTGTGAAAATCATGTAATTAAAGGTTTTTAAATGTAGAGTACCAAGTCTATGTGGATGTTCGGGGCCCTAAATTGCAGAATGAATTCAACACTCAGATGAACAAATGGTTGAATTTTACATGAAAAACCTTTCAAACATGGCAGCAAGAAGTGGAGCAAGGTACTTAAAGAAGAGAAGAGTTTAACTTTAAATATGATTTCCTTTTTCGAATGCTTACCAATTTACAATTGAATTATATAAAGCAACAAAAGTTGTATTGACAAAAGTCATCAAGAAGAAAAACAAGAGGAAAAAATCTCATACTCCTGACAATGCTCTTTTGAAGATCTAACCACCTAGCTAATGACAAATTGTGATTCATGACATAAAAAGATACGTCCATCTTTATCGATTTTTTACAAAAAAGACGTCCAGTTAAGAATGGAAAAGGTAGAGCAAATGTCAGAAAATAAAAAATTACCATACTGCCATATTATTTGCATCTGCGGGCATAAATAGAACGTTCAACTTGCCTCTTCTTTATTCGAATCAGAGGTCCAGACAATATCTTTCAACCCAGATGAGAAGGTTTTGTAGAACTGCCTCATGATAAGTAATTGCAAAAAGAATTAAGGTAGTCCATACGCATAAAAATATAAAAATGATAGCTACTAGTTAGATATTGGCATGCCTTGTGGAACTCCAATGTGTCCCCACCAGTTTTACGGAGCTCAACCATGTGCAATGAAGGAGCCACCTCAAAAACCTGAAGTGAACAGCAGCCAGCTTGATGTTGATGAAAACCAGAAGGTAAGATCACATCATGCCGAAAAAAAAAGACTTGTGAAATAGTTTACACTATTGTCCTTAATCCCATAATCAACATCCATGAGCTCTCTTTAAATTAAGCTTTAAGCAATTATATATTGAGATAATTTAATTAATTCACTATCTTTGACATGCCACTTCATTTCATGAATATGGTTTCTTATTAGAAACATAAATATAGTTTTCTATGAGCCAGGAGCATGCATGAGACATAAAGTTCCCTTCCCTTTGTGCAAAGTTTCACCTCAATAAACTACGATTTCTTGGACTAGTATCCGATCCCGGGAAGTATCTTGCCTCATTACACTATTATTTCTAACTGTAAGCAAGTCGATCATCGAATTGATACGCAGAATGCAACAAAAAAAACAAAATTAATTCACCCAAACCAAGTTAATACCTCTGTAGCTACAGCAAGCTGCCCTTTCCTTCCACTCTTGTCACCTTGTAACTTCATCTGAATATGATTAGGAAACTTTCAGATAACTATTGCGCAAGTTAATATTATCCTTCGGTTTAGGTACGAAAGAATTGTATTATCACCTTATAGTTTCTTTTGTGAACATTAAACCCCAAAGGTTTAGCTGCTTCCTCAATTTTTGACATTATTTCATTTGCTGGACATGTAGATGTAAAGCGAGTTTCTCTCTTCACCAGGCCCTGCTGTTTTTTTTAAACCGACGCAAAAGAGATAAAGATTAGGAAGAAGATAATTTGAATTCAGTTATTCACAGATAATGGTGGAAGTTTTCTCGATAACTAGAATATAGCTAGAGCCATAAAACGTTGCAACTACAAATAACCTGAATAGGAAATTCGCCTATATCAAAGAAGGAGAAGTGGATGGTATGTTCCCAAACCGACTTTAACAATAAAATACACGTCAAACACCACCACCAAAAGGAGGAAGAAGAAAAGACACTTGAGATAACATACCATCTGCTTATCGAACAAATTTTCAAGGCTGAAACCCTGAGACCTAGATATAAGCTCAAAGGCATTCATGGAGACAGGTTTTTCTTTTCTTTCTGAGACGAGATAGTCCTGCAATCGAATATGGAATCAGACCGAACCAGATGTAGTCATGCGGCGTCAGCAGGTTATTCCAAACCACAACACCATTTGAGTTTAAAGTTTAAATACGGATCAAAAAAAATGTAAAGCTTACTTCAGAGTCATTAAAGACAGCATCAACATCGTCGAGATTGACATCCTCTTCCTGCCTAAAACAGGGTTGCTTGTAATCTTTCTTGAACCAATCATTTTCTAGAATCTCAGGAATGGTAATTCGCTGGAAAATAAAATAAATACAAAATTAAGAACTCAAATATCTTTCAATTAAAGCATATGCATATGTTAGGCTGTTAAAATGGTGAAATATTTGCTTTGGTGATAACAAAAAGGTAGTTGTATTGCTAACATATTTTCACTGCTTGATGTGGCATAAAGAGTAAACTACTGATTAAGGTATTTCAGCATATACACTTGAAGCAATATTAAAATACAATAGGAAATGTTACCCAAATAAATGACAGACTCATCTGACAGAGCCAACCAGATGAAGTATACGGAAAAATTTGTAACGGCTAGTTTATAAATGTCAACATTTTTAAGGACTAGTTTTCTGCGCAGGCGGAGGTAAGCAGCCTATCTACACCATTCAAGAACAAATTCAGGTGGAGGTACGCAGCCTAACCAAGAAAGACATCGAGCCAAAGAAAACAAAATAGGGTTGAGAGCTTTTCTCTTACGATTAAAGAAAAACCTGCCCAAATTTAAAGCTTCAGAATTCAATTAAGTGAAGAGTCAAATCACTCAACATAACTGATTAGACTAGTACACTAAGGTCGTAGCATGTGAACATTAAACAATATGTAAAACTAGTTTGTACTTAGCCGACAGTGTAAAGCTATTCAATTCTTAAAATTAATGTGTTAAACCATTCAATGATTAATTGAGGGTAGTAGAAGATGTAAAATTGCATGAGAGGTAATCTTGCCGCTTGTACAAGGGTTTGTCTAGGCAGAATAATTCGGAAATTTTATGATCCACCCGGTGTAAAACACTTGGTGTAGTATCCACCATTCATTTGGTGTGGCACCATACTACATATATTTAGCATAAATGTGAACTTATTATCTGTATAAAAATACATCAAATAACTCAATCATATCATGTAAAATATATTTAATTTGACATTTCATCAACTCACCCTCATTCGTATAAAATATATTTTTTTTAGTTTATCAAATTTTCATTTACAAGAAAAATAGATATAAATTTACTGCCAATAACTTTGGCAAATAAATAATAAATATTATTCAATCGTAATTGCACATCTCAATATTATGATGTGAAACAACATAATATTAGCTACTGTAATTAAAGGACAAAACTATACATAATTGTCTAATCTTAATCCACAGTCGATATTCCACATTCTGTCCAATCATTTCAATAATCACAATATATTTATCCATATATAATCACAATCTCCAATGTAGAAGCAAAATAACAAATGGAAGATCCAAAAATAAAGAATAATTTAACGGTCGAGCAACAGGAAAGTGTCGAACAAATAAGAAGATGATGTTTATAGTTTTGGAGTTTACAGTGAGTGGATTTGGATCCAGAATACGCTTAATCAGCTTTTTAGCATTGGTTGAAAACCATGGTGGAAATGAGAAATCAGCCTTGTAAATCTGAAAGAACACAGAGTTGTGATGACACTGCAACATAACTCAGAACACAAAACAAGACTTACTTAGAAACTTACTTTCCTGTACAGAGCCATGAGGTTGGGCTCCTCGAAAGGCAAATATCCAGCCATTAAAACAAAAAGAATAACTCCACAAGACCATACATCTGATGTGGTACCATCATAGCCTTTATCATTGAGCACCTAATGAAAGACATTTTAAATAATAGTAACCAAAATGTGCTTTTGACATCATGGTTCCATAAACTGCAAGTGGTACCTCTGGTGCTACATAATTTGGTGTGCCACAAGCCGTGTGAAGCAGCCCATCTTCCTACAGTAAGAATATGCATCATGAGATTTTCCTTATGGTATCCTCAATACAGGAAAACCAAATACTTCAAATGAATGAAAAAAGAGTTTCGATTCCCAGACTATTTATAAAGTACTCATGCAAATAATAGATACGTGATACAGGCAATTCAGCAAATGATTAAAATCTCCACAGTGATGGATATTTGCAATTTGAGCAACAGAAACCGCATATACCTACCCGGACCTGCTTTGAAAATGCACTCAATCCAAAATCTGAAACTTTAAGAACTCCATGAGAATCCAGCAACAGATTCTCTGGCTGAAAAGATAATAAGACAGATCACTTCTTCATGAAAGAAGACGATTAAAGATTCTGAAATTTTAGCTTAATAAATAGCTTATGAACCATCAGACAGAGAATGGACTTTCTTCAACCTTCAAATCTCTGTGGTACACACCTCGACTGTGGCAATAATCCACAGCATTGATGAGTTGTTGAAAGTACCTCCTAGCTACGCCTTCTTTAAGTTTCCCTTGTCTAGCCTATAAATCAATGACAGATGTAATCATTCCAATTGTTGCTGCCACCACATCAATCATTCAATCCAGAACAAACTCAAGCATCCAATAACCAGTGAAGCAATGTCACGTTAACATGGTTTTAAATGCCGAATATGGGGCAAATTGATTTAAAAAGCACAATAAATCGAAACTTACTATTTTATCAAATAGTTCTCCTCCACCAACATATTCAAGAACAATGTAGATCTTTGTTTTGCTTGCCATAACCTAGCATAGGTACAAAACAAGGTATAGACAGCAGTTGTATGTACCAATGAGAGTTGGCGAACAGAGACAAAGCTGTATTTAAAATCTAAACATTCAATCATTGAAACAGGTCACTGGATACCAACTAAAGCAGCTATAGGAAAAGTTGCAAAACAGTAATATAAATAATTTTTGTGGAATATCTTCAGGAGTACATTAAAAATTTTTAAGAGTAAATGACAGCACAATCACTCTGTCAACAGGCATTACGCATGGTGAAACAGAAGTAGAGCCATACTCCTCCTGTCCTACATTCAGAAATAAGCCCTTCTATAGGTCACTTTTACTAACCATTTGCCATGTTTACAGGTGCTTAAAAAAGGCATACAAGAAGAAGAAGAGGGATAGGGCACGAATGAGAAAAATGAAACCTCTAATATATTTAAGACATTGGGATGCTTGATCATCTTCATCGTTGAAATTTCTCTTTTTATCTGCAAAAAACACATGCAATTTGTGGGTGAAAAAAAGAAAGAAATATATACATCATTGGGCAAGTAATTGGTTACAACTGGTATTTTAGTATCGTTAGTTTAAAAATTTTAAGGATACATGAAATAATTTCCGTCTGCGTAATTTTTTCAGCCAATTTCTGCAATTTTTATTATTTATCGTATGTTTTCTACATGTAACTGAAATTTCATGTCTTTACACAGGAAATCCAAAACAAACAATTATATAAACAAACGTGATGAAGATTGGTGTGCGTATTGAATCAATAATATATCAACAGAATACCGTAAGAAGTGTATAAGTGAAGAAAAACGTTTATTTTCTTCTAATCATACAGATTTATACATTATACACAGCAAGAAAGCGATACGATATATATATAAATTAAGAACACCTGTTCAACCATATGACTACTGAGCACTCGATGACGATCGATGATTTTGATGGCGACGGCGTATTCCCCGGTGCTTTGAGTGTTTCTGGCGAACTTGACCTTGCCGAAGCTGCCTTCTCCGAGGGTCCTTCCCAGCTCGTACTTTCCCACGAGCGTCCGGCTCCCCATCGCCGCCGACGCTCTGCTCATTTCTCCAGCCGTAAACTAAAATCCAAATAACCAATAATTTTCTATTGATATTCACGAGAGAGAAGAAGTAGGCGTACGAGATTCATTTTATGATAGAAATGGGAAATAAGGAAGGTATGTAGGAAAGGAGCAGAGGAACGCTCATCATTCATAATTACCAGTTTAACGTACGTTCCTTTAATTTTTATTTTTATTCTTAAAAATAAATATAAAACTTTCCTATAATTGTGCACTATATTCATCAAGGAATCTAATTCCTAAAAGTTAAATAACCCTACTCGATTCAATTAAGTCTTTGAAAATTATACATATGAAATTAGAAAATTCTCTTCTCGAATGTTGGAGATAGTTTCAAGTCCATAAACTTAACATAATATCAAATCTTAAGTTCATTATTATGTGTTGGACTGTTCTATGGGTCATCTGATAATATAAATCTAATGATTCATTTGTTTATTACTAGGCGTGATGAATATAATAGATGTGACATTACTAGGCGTGATGAATATAATAAATATGTCACATCGACTAAATTTAATTCTTGGGAGTTATATATATGGATTTGAACAATCATCATCTCTCNATACTCTGACGAGCATATCCTCTATTGAGCTAGTTTTTTGGTGGAGTTGATTTGGTGAAGCCATATTTAAAATTACAATTATACCTTAATTATGTAACTTTAGTAATAAAACTATTTTTTTACAGCAAAACTTGTACATTTATGGAGAAAAATCATTTGTTACAAGATTTTCTAGTCATGAGGTGAACTCTCCCTTCACCCACACAAATGGTGAAGGGTAGTAAGAAGAAAAAACGAACAATTTTATGAGCCACATTACTAACCAATATATACTAATGAATAAAATCTGAAACTATCGGCTCTATCACTAGCTCATTAATTTCTTTAGCACAGAGATTTACATAGTCCAATGTCATCTTTAGAGGTCGTGACTGCTTGTACCATCAATAAAAAAAAAACTGACATGACTTGAGTATCACGGAATTGCTTGTCATAGAGTATCTTGATGCCTTCCCTCATTGCCTCTAGCTCTCCTATAATCACTGAGATTGGATTTGAGATTTGTTTACCAAACGCCAGAAGGAACATGCCTTAGTTATCCCGGAGCACCCCGCCCGTGCAGTAGCGATTCAAAATCTCATTGATACGTGCATCGACATTCAGCTTTAGGGCACTGTTATCTGGTTGCTGCCACTTATTGACCGAGGGTTGCTCCTTATTATTGCCCGAGGGTTGCTCCTTAATTGTAGTCCTATCAGCCAAAAGAGCAGCTTGGAAATCAGAAAGGAAGGCCTTGCTTCAAGTGATATTCACTTCGTTCAAGCGCCTGCCATTCCATGGAGGTAGGGAAAGGCTCCAAACAAAAGACCTTCATTTTTGCTTTGTGTGCTCTGATTGGTTATCCGCTGATTAAAAGAGTCGTCTTCGTAGTCGATATCCATCTCGCACTGAGTATTTCGCCTACAATAAAAGGGTTGAAATTGTTATTAATAAGTTGAGATTCCAAGAGACTTCCTTGATCAAGGAGTACTCCTCAGTCGCTTCTCGTAGCCATGATCCGTTCAGAATACTGATTTTCGATGTCAAGCTTGGTACCCAGTTATCCTCAAAAAGTTTAATTGATTTTCCATCCCCAACACGCCGAAGTAATCCCCTGTCAAGAATTACCTTGCTCCAGATAAATGATCACCAAATAAATAATGGATTATTACCTAGCCTCGCATCGCATCGCATCCATGACTTTCCCATGCCTAAAGTAAAGGCCCTTGAGAATATGGGCCCCTAGTTTATTTATTTATTTATATTTTCAAAATTTTAGAAGACTATATCACCATAAATATAAAATTTATAGCAATCATTATTTTTTTTTCTACTTTTTCTTCTTAATAATCATTATGCTAGCTCACCTTGTTATGGATCTTCAATTTTATAACCACACAAATTCAAAATTTCGTTAAAATGCTATCTTTTGGTTTTTGTCTTTACTCAAAACTTTAGAATTGAGATTAACGATGATCAAAGCTCGAAGATGTTGAAAGTTAATGTCTGAGATGGTTATAATAATTGGCTTAAATAAACTATATGCAATAATCAGGCAGGCTGGTGTTTTGAAAATACAGAACAACGAGAAAAGGCCAATCCATTTACAGGCCATCCAATGGCATGCAATGATTCAATTAAATTTATTAATTTCTACTGTGAAGCTGATTTTCTTTTTCTTTTTTTTTCTGTGGTCTGCACTTGGTCTTGTTTTTTCTTTTGTTTTGAGTTTTGCTTTGACTTTTGTCCCACTTGTTATCCCAGCCTGCTTGTTTGTCCAGTATCCGAAGGGCTAAATTCTAAAAGGAAATAGAACTAAAAGAAAAAAAAGAAAATGGGTTTGCATAATTAGTATGCAATTACCAGATTGATATCGTATTCCACCGTATTTAGAATTTTAATTTGCAAACTATTTATATAACTTAACTCTTGCAAGCCACGTCGCATGTGTAACCAGTTCAATATATGATTTGTTTTCTACTTAAGTTGAGAAACAACAAGATTGATATTTATCTTAAAAGTTAGTTCAATTGAAATTTGTTTAAGTCTCAATTTTAAGATGATATTAAAGCATTGATTACCGTTATGCATGTATTGTCTTATTACGATACCAAGTTAAATATCATATTAGATAAGAGAACGTCTTCTTTGGAGATCAAATCATCATTTCTTGACAAGATGGTGAAGTTCATAACAATTTTCTCGAAGTTTTAAATAGTTATAAACATCTTCAATCTTTTTAGTGAGTTTAAACGATTTGCTAGTCAAAAGGAACATAATCTACACTTCTATACTATATTACAAAAATATTCACTTAAACAATGACTGAACTTTGCATATTTAAGTTCTTTCTCAAAATATAACTTCCTTACGATATAATAAATTTGAATAGAAAAAACAAAATTTGAATTTACAAAAATGCTCTAACATCATGATATTCGATCAAAAAATTCACTACATACAAAATCATACTTTGGATTAAAATTTAATCTAAGTGCACAACATGATTAATTCACTAAATTAATTATACTTATTTATTAAGAATTACGCTCTCTTAAGAGAGTGTAGACAGGCATTGAAAAAGGGCTTTTGGGTTGGGGATAATAAAACGATAATATTATCTTAATTATGTTTTCTAAATATATAAATATAAATAAACAAAGTCTTGGTCTTTGCTGTGGAGCTGGATGTCGATTTGATCAATGGCGAATAGTTGTATGTATAAATAAGCAAAAATCAATTTGAATCAGTATATATTTTGAATAATTTGGCAAGACTTTGTCTTTCCTAACAATTTGATAAATACAATGTTCACATGTGAGAATATTTTCCTATCTTGTTTATATTTTTCCTACGAATTAAAGGGGCTAATTGCATAATACATATGTGAAACAAATTTTAAAAAAAAAAAGGAAAAAACAATGTAAAATTAATAATATTTTAAATCATGTATTTTAAAAAAATCAGACATAAACTCCCTACCAAAAAGATAAATGTGTTTGAGTTTTATAAAAAATAAAGTATTTAAAATTTTAGAAAGTAGTCTCAACTACAAATTAAAAGTAAAGGAATACAAGGAATTAATTTAAATATCATATAATATTATTTTTATTTATTATTAAGAAAATAAATTTGAATTTATATTTGAATATTCTCCGTTTATATATAAATATCTTTTTATTGGATGTATTAGGTTGACACGGGTCTTAGGAACTCAATCAAGCAAAGCTTAAATAGTACAGATGGTTTGAAATTTAGAACCGGCCTCGGTCAAACAGGAAAAACCCCACTTTTCTCTCGGTAGACTAGCCAAAATAACAGGCAATCTAAGGGAGAGCAATATGAAAACTGCGGGTTCGCCGGAGACACCTCCAACAAACCACCGACACCGGACACAACAGAGAAGGTTTTTGAGTCTCGCCTTCCAAAAGGTCGCCACACCCACCAGATTCTGTATCCTCCTCTGCTTATCCTTCATCCTCGGTTATTTATGGCATTCACTGCCACTCTTGTCCCAATCTGCCGCAGATTTACTCGACCACAGCATCTTCCCGCCTGATAAGTGCGGGGACCCAGTGGCGGCGGAAAACATCCGGCAAACAATCATCGACCGAGTTTTCAATCACACCTCTCCCTGGGAAGGGTTCCCCCCCAAGCACGTTAGCTCCGATGGGCTGATCTTGGAAGAGTGGACAAAAGGATGGGGCTCAAACGCACCGGTTTTCGAGCACTTGATTCAGAAGGTGAAGCCCAAGACCATCATAGAAGTGGGAACGTTTCTCGGAGCATCCGCGATTCACATGGTGGGGCTGACTCGGAAAATGGGCCTGGACACTCAGGTATTGTGCATCGACGATTTCAGGGGGTGGCCCGGATACTACGATGAAGGAAAAGGGATGAAGATGGTGAACGGAGATGTCATGATGCTGTACCAGTTCATGCAGAACGTGGTGCGGGAGAACGCCTCCGATTCAATCATGTTCCTGCCGTTCTCGACGAATACCGCTCTGGGAGGGCTGTGCGACTGGGGCGTGTACGGTGACCTGGTGGAGGTGGATGCGGCGCATGACTTTCACTCGGCGTGGGTGGACATCAACAATGCCTACAAGGTGTTGAAGCCTGGCGGAATTTTATTCGGGCACGACATTGTGTGGGTTGGTGTTCGAAAGGCCGTGAACATATTCGCCCGACTCCACGGTTTCAAAGTTGCAATCGACGGTGAGCATTGGGTTCTTTACTGATACTTTTTTCACAAACCATTTTCGATCAGCTAGCTAATCGTCTCTCATCTATTGGGAATTGTTTCTTTTTGTTGAACCAAGCCGTGATTTTGATATATTTATTATACATCTTACAAGTAAACTGCGGATCCATCCACAAACATTCATCCATCAAGAAAATGAATTTAACATTCAAGATCCATCGAATTTTTATTTTGGAAAAGGCAGGTTTATTTTAATAATGAATTAATTTATTTATATGGAAAAATAAAAGTGATATTTGAAAAAAAAAACCACATCGAAGTTCGTCCATATCCATTCGACTAAGCGGATCACGGGTTTTCCTTTAATTTGATCTGGATAAATATCACTATTAAATCATAACATAGACAGCTGCAATCTTCAAAAAATATAAAATAATGATAATAATTGAGATGTGTATGGTCCGATTTTTTAATATATAATTTATGTTAGCCAACGACATGGTAAGAGAATGGGTCTAGGTCTTCTCAGATCTGAGTCTGAGTTTGATTTTTGTGGACCAGAATATTTCAAAACAAAGATATTATTTATTTTAAGAGACGGCTCTTGTATATCTTTATTATCAATTATTTTTATATTTATAATTATAATAATAAAATAATATTTTTTTATGGATTAGGTGATTTATAAAATTTTTTGTTAATTTATTTTGAGTGGTGGATCCCACATTAAAGGACATTTTGACAATGTAATCACTAGCTGTCAATTTATGTATGGAGAAAATGTGGAGGATAAGTAATCATCCCCTTCGCCTCCACCTTATGTTCTTTCGATATAGATACGATCAATTTTGATTTAAAGTAAAAACATAGTCAAACACATAGTTTACCGCATTAATCATGTTTAATATATATTACTTGAAACATAGTTTTTTTAGTTTCAATATTAAAATTATGAAAATCTAATATTTTATTTAATAAAATGAAATATTAAAACTGGTAGATTGTCTTTAAATAATTTGAAATTATTCTTACAAAATTTTTTGGTTTCATCCTTTTTTCAACAAAGAAGCCCGGTAAAAAATGAATCTATCTTGATTTTGATACATGATAATATGATCTCGTGAAGAGTTTCTCATTTTTTTTCAAAGCAAAAACGTGTGTGAGACGGTTTCACGGGTCATATTTTGTGAGACAGATATCTTATTTTGGTCATCCATGAAAAAATATTATTTTTTATGCTAAGAGCATTACTTTTTATTGTGAATATCGTTAAGGTTGACTCATCTCACAGATAAAGAGTAGGTTTCACATGAAACCTACTCTTCTTTCAAAACGCTTTGAAAAATACTCCCCAAAAGACATTTTCGATTGAGGATTGGTAATAATCTCTCTGTGGTTGCAAAACAATAAGGTTTTATTTTAGAGTCTCGATCAACCGCTAAAATTTAAATATAGAAGGCAATCGTAACTTTAAGATAAACCTCACGTTGCGTGACTCTGTAAATTCAGAATTTTCATCTCAATCTTTTATATTTAGTTTGTTTAGGTTTTTCGAACACAAATCACAAATTCCCGCGACATAATATTTTCTAGAACCATTATATAACTAAAGATTCATGGGATAATTTTTGAATTTATATTTTATTTATCATCAAAATTAATATTGAAAATTGTTTTAAAACTATGTTAATAGAAATATATATGGGTATCATGATTCATGATAGAATGTATAATATCGATCTAGACCATGACTCTAATATCACTTGTTGTACAATTAAAATCACATATCTCCAAAATGATATTATATTTTTCACTCTGAGATAAACTCGCATTAATGTGTTTTTTGAATTTACCCAAAAGTCTCATATCAATAGAGATATCATTCATCTTATTAGCTCATTATTTTCATTGTGTATTTTCAATGTAAATTTTGGTTGAATTTCCAACAAACAGCATGTATGAATTAAGGTTGTTGGAAAACCGAGCCTAACTAAGTTGAAAACAATGTGTTTTCTAAAATTATTTTTTTGCAAAAAAATTTAATTACAAAAATAAGATAGAATGTGGATTTTTGCAAAACTAAAACAAATGCCACCATCAATGGTGGACGTTGCAATATATTTTGCAGGGTGTATCACTAATAGCAACGGACGCTGCAAAGCGTCCAAGCTGCGGCAACATGACAAAGCCGCTGCCCTTTTTTTTATAATTTTTTCTTTTTTCATTATAATTAAATTTTTAAATTTTGGGCACATATTAATATCCTATTAATAAAATAGGATCTTGAGACTAAATAAAAAATGAGAGTTGCAACTCAAGTTTAATAATAATATGAAAATTAGATCACCTTAAAATGGTGAGTCACTCAATCAAAATTTTTTTTTAAAAATATTTATTTGTAAAACATTAACTAATTTATCTTTAAAAAATTGTAATTTTGTTGTTTTAAAAATTATTCTTTTTTTGTACATAATCATAAATTCTATTTTACTAATAACATACTAGTCCAAATTAAAAATATATATAAATAATAATGAACAAATTATAAAATAATAATAATATAAAAAGACAAATAATAATAATGATATATATAATAAAAAAAATATTACGTACGCTGTCACATGTGCTGCTCATGTTGGATCAGCACATGACAGCTTGGACATTGTAATTTTTGGATCATCCGTTGCTATTAGTGGCGGACGATACAAAATATATTCCCGCGTCCGTTATCGATGGTGATGTTTTGTCATAATTTTGCAAAACTTCACAATATATCTTATCTTTTAAATTTAATTTTTTTAAAATATATTTAAAAGAAAAAGAGGTGATATAGAAATATTGTGTTTATTTTACTGTCGAAGCTTAAATTCTGTCTTTGCCATCTCCATACATCATAGGAGATTTGTATATCATTTTTATCCTTCAGTCTAGTTCTTAATAGTTTTGCACCTACTCAAATAATCTTGCCACGGGTTTGGTTGAATGTTGCTACTTTTTTTAATCAAACCTGATCCCCCAAACTCATAGAAATTTATAAAATGATTCAGTACAATGTTGTTTTAATGACAGAATTTCGCCCGACATCTATCTAAATGCTTCTGCCATTTCTTTGACATATATTGGGAAATATGCTATAGGCTGGTAGCACGTGCAAAAGGTGAAAAAGTATATAAATACTTAAACCTGCTTTGCAACTTTTATCGAGATCTAGAAAGTTGTTTGGCAACTCTTAAAACATACTTCCGAAGGCTTGATAAAATACCACCGATTCAAGCATGATTGGACGAAATCGCAGTATGGATTTGCTTTTTATCAACGAAAGTGAAAGGTATGACAAATGATCTCCACGCTAATAAAATGAGGCGCATTACCCAAAAGTCCAGCCATGCTTGTATATCAAATAGCATCAAAATCAAGCAAAGCTATCCAAACATATATTTTAAGAATTACTAGGGCGAGTTAGCGCATTGATGAGTGAAGCTATACGCGCCTGTGTGTGTATGACTGTATGAGTAGGCATCGCATCAACAAAGTTGACTAAAAAGTTTATTATTTATTTATTTAATTTCAATATATAATACATAGTGCTTGCGTATGTTACAGGTCGTGACTATATTTAAGAAAATGCAAGGAGGAAAATATTTAACACGTGTTCGAGAGAAATAAATAATTCAGGCAGGACAAAAAAAAAGGTACATCTTTATCGTGGTAGGGACACCATGTAACCTTCAAGCTAGCCATGTGTATTCTGAACTCCATTATTATTCTTGTACATAGGTATATTATATAATAATATTAAAATAAAAAGAACCTTAATTTTTCCGGTACAAGGCTTTCTCATCCACCTGAATTCGCTGGGAAGCACAAACGTGATTGGATATTTCAGGTGAATCAATAGACATGCATGCATGGTTGGAACATACATATGTATTGAAAAAATGCTGATGGATTAATTGATAAACGATATTATTACGCCACGGATGGGAAACAACTAGTGATAAAACGAGTAGTCCTGCTCATACATATATATATATATACATTATTGTACGTTAATTGAAAGATTAATTAATTAACAAAAACATTTAATAATGATAGTGATTAATTTGGCCTGATTACTGCTCCAATCTCACAACAAGAGCGTTTTTCAACGCATCATCGCATCTGAATCCATCGGGAACCCTAACGACGACATCTTGAAGCATCAAATCATTCACACACGACATGCTGGCGTGGTGGACCTGCAGCTCCAGCTCTCTGATGGCGTTCATCAACCTTGTGGCCGGGTAATTGGCGTTGTCGGCCTGAACCCGAATCATCGCATCAACCCCAACAATCTTCACTTCAACTTCCAGTGAAGTAGAATTGATATTGGTGGTGCTGGGCCTGATTTGATCCACCGACGTGGTGCAGGTGCTCTGGTTGTCCGTTGTATCCGCTGTTTCGACTTTCACTTTCTTGGTTTCTCGTTCAAGCTCCTCTAACTTGGACTTGAGCTCTTTGATGTAGGAAACAGCATCGGACAGAAGTGAGGCCTTGTCCATCCTCGACACGTTAGGAACCACCGACCGGAGGGCGTAGAAGCGGTGGTTCAACTTCTCCCTCCTCTGCCGCTCCGCTTCCACGTGGTTCAGTGACACGTCGTACCCCATGCTTGGTTTTCTGCCCCTCTTCTTGGCTGGAGTATTGGTACTACTCTTGGTTTCAACTTTAGTGCTAGTCTCTAGTAAGAAATGGCAATCGGAAATTGAATCTGAGTGGTCCGACTCTTGCAGATAAGAAGAAAACTGTAACTCAGGTTTGTTAACCAGTGTCTTGTTCATATTGGCTTCTTGTTTGCTGGGAAATACTGCTGCAGCCTCTCCGTCCTCTTGAAAATCAGCCATCGCCCCGACATCTGCAAACGAAATGATTTTTTCTACGAACTGCGCACCCTTTGAGGTGCGATGGTCGGCTGGGTTTGAAGAAGAAGATTCAAAGAGTGATTTCACCTGTTGAACTAAGCTCCAGTTCTCGGCTATGACAGCATCAGATCCCAGCTCAACAACACCATTGGAAGTAGGGATACATACCATGGTTTGCATCCCATGGATCTGCGCTTCTTTTACTCGTTGACAGTTGTAAAACCTGAGCTGATTCTCACCGCTCAACCAAATCAGACACCCAGAATTAAAGGCCTTGCCCACGATGCCGTCACCGAGGGAGAAGGACTGAGCAAGGGACATAACATAAAGCCACTCAGCATCCGTGACCTCACCGTCCACTGGACCCGTGGCATCAGCAATGAGAGCCTGAATTTCTATCATGATTTTCTTTCTTTCAGGCTGAGGAGAGACGGATTTGGCAGACCTTTGCTTGGTCCCCTGAAAATGACCTTCTCCCCATGTGAGTAAAATGCGTCCATTATTATCATCTCTGGAGCTCTTCCAGAATATGGCATACGCCCACCCACCGTGCTCGTTCTGTAGTATGTATTGAAGCTTCTTTTGAAGCACAGTAGGCTGTTGTTGTTCCATTATGGGAGAAGATAAAGATTGAGAAGAGATGATAAAGTCATCAGCCATGCTTCAGGTAAGCTTGAGCTTGAAAAAAACGACTTTATTATGTGTTTGGCTAAAAAGAGGGGAGGATGGAGGGGAAGCAGTGGCCTTTTCTTTCTTTTGTAAGGTGGAAACCAACAGAGTAATCGGAGGTGTTTCCTAAAGTAGCGGACCGACAATAAATAATACTATATAATATATATTTAATTTTTTGAAACCATATAATATATTATTACTAATATTTTGATTTAAAAAAATTCATATTTCATCGGATTATTAATATTAGATAATTAAAATAGTTGGCAAGTGGCGTAGTACGTACTGTAGCATGTTAAAGGAGACATTTATTAATCGTGTCACCTATGAAAACGACGAGGTTTTTTTCTTTCTAACGAACCCAAAAAAAAAAAAAGGAATTCCATTATTGTTGAACTGTTAGATAGGGCATGCTGCGAATTGATTGTTTGAAATTTTGTTACGGTATCTAAGTGAAATTTTTAACATAAATATATATTCAATTTTGATATATCACTAATTTTTTGTGTTATTTTTGTATCTATCTATAAAGTGACATCATTTACAATTTAAATAGAACATTTATTAGGTCATTTTCAATCCAAAACTCTATTTTAAAGTAACTCTATTGTAAAATAGTATAATTTCTGCACCAAATATAATATTCATCTTCAGCTCATCTACATCAAATATTACTATAAAAAAGAATATTACCCTAAAAAAAGAATATTCTCATAATATTTTTTTTATTTGATTTATTTAAATTTATTTTATTTTTTGAACCGAATACAGACATTTTTCAACTCATCTATTTGATTTATTTTAATTTTTATGTTTAAATATCTAATTATTAAAATTATATAATAAATAATATTTATAATCTTTAATATAAATATTTATAATAAATAAAAAAATTAAAAAAATAAAGAGCTCTACGTCAAATTTGGACAAAGGAAATAGAGTTGCGCTATTTTGGAGAAGGAAACACTGTGCCAAAATGGCGTTTCCCGTTATTTAGACGCAAGATTGGAGATGCCCTTAGTCAGGCATGCTTATCGGTTCCACCGGACCGGTTTCAGACCGGTTCCTACCGGTTATGGGTCCGGTGAGTTCGGAACCGGTCCGAACCGGTTAGGAACCGGTTCCGGTTCCAAGTTGAATTACTTGAAACCAATCCAAACCAAGACCGGTTCGGCTTCTAATAAACCGGTTCTGGTTCGAGTCAAACCGGTTCTGAACTCTAATTTATTATATTTTACTATATAATTAAAATTAATAATATTAATGGACAATTTTTTATTTAGTATTTTGATTGCATAAAAAAATTGTGATTACATAAAAAAATTTAACAGAATAACTTAAACATTTATTTTTACAATTGAACATCTAAAATTCATCACGAATTATTAAAATATATTTTGAATATTCTGGATCTTCGTCGGAACTTGAGCTTTGGAATTCGTCGATCGCGCCAGAGGTCCTATTCTTTTTTTCTGCTGCAAACCAATCTTGTAGGCACGTTAGCATGGAAAGTGTTTCTGACTTTAAATTAGTTCTTTGGTCACCAATTATCCTTCCACATACTGAAAATGCTGATTCGGAAGCAACACTTGAACTTTGAATGGGTAGGACATCTCTTGCAATTACAGATAACACTGGATAAAGTTTAGAATTTACTTTCCACCAATCAAGAACATCGAAATTATCCGTAGTCTCAATATATTTACTTAGATAAATTTGAATCTCATTGTAATTGGTTGTTGTCACCGATTTTCCTTCGAACTTTTGTTGTTTCAAACTTTGAAAGAAGTTCAGTGCTTCACTTTTGCTCTTATATGTCGACATCTCCTCCGGCTGCGCACTCGGTCCATCACATTGTTCACTAGCATACAAATCAAACAATTCTTGGAGAGAATGCATGATTGACTTCTTTTGATCGTCAACATTCTTCCCAAGAAATTTAGCATAATATTCAAAAAACACGTCTAATCCTCCTTGATTTTGAGTAGGAACAAGTAATGTTGCTAAACCATGCACAATTGGGATAGTTTCCCAATATTTTAAAAATTTGTTTTCCATATTTGAAACAAAATCACACATAACATAATCATCGTGATATTCAATAAATTTATAAAACATATTGAAAAGCAAAGGTAGAAACATGGTTGAAGTAGGGTAGTTAATGCCAGAAAATTTTTCGGTTGCTTGTTTAAAAATTTCTAACAAATAAACACATTTACTCAAAATATTCCAATCATTGTCAGTTAGCATTAAAGATTGTGTTGTAATATTATTATAATATGGAGTAACTAAATCTTGAAAACGTAATAAAGTATGAAGCAAGTGATATAAAGAATTCCATCTAGTTTCAATAGGAAGAGGAAATTTTTTAAATTTAATTCCAGTTGATTCGACTAGTGTTTTCCAGTCACGTCCATATATTCTTTCACGTAATAATTTTTCACATAATTTGAATTTTTCTATTACAGTGGACATTTGTTCATCGCAGGCACATTTAACACATAAGTTGATAATATGACACGCACATCTAACATGAAGCAAATTACCTTCTAAAATTGGTTTTAGTGAATCTTTAAGATATTTAATTGCAAGAGTATTGGCACTCGCATTATCTAACGTTATCGACATTATTTTATTTTGTATGCCATAAATCTTAACAACATTTAAAACATATCTAGCTATAGTGTATGCGTTGTGAGACGATTCTAAATGATCTAGCGCTAAAATTCTTTTTGCATTGTCCAAGTTTCGTCAATCCAATGACATTTAACAACAAGATATGATTCATATTTTAAATTAGTCCAAATATCAGTTGTCAAACTAACTCTACAAGAAATATTTGAAAGATGTAATTTTAGTGTTTCTTTATATTTTTTGTAAATATCAAAACAATATTTCTTAAGTGTGTGCCTAGAAATATTGTGAAAACCAGGTTGAATAGTACTAGTAAATTCAACAAAACCTTTTTGTTCAGCTATTATAAAAAGTTGACAACATTTGGTAACAAACTTTACGATGGCTTTTCGAGAAATTTCTTTTGTAATTGTAAAAGCTTTACCACTAAAAGGATTAATTTGTTGTTGTATTGGTTCCCTACCGAATGGTTGTAGCGTATCAGGGTCAAGTTTATGTACCTTAACTAAATGTTTTTTCAAAGTACCGGTACCACCGGAACCACCACCTGTTTTGTAAGAATACCTCGTTTTGCAAATTTTACAAACGGCAAAAGAGTTATTCGTACCTTGTTGTTCAATATCAAAGTGATCCCAAACTTTGCTTCGCTTTGCACGGGCTGTCGTCGTGCTCGTTGACATTGTGTTGCTTGCTCGAGTAGACGATGGCGTCTCTACATCTTTGTTGGGGAGTTCCATGGCTTCTTCATCCTCGTGGCCAGGTTCGACTTCATCAAAGTCGGGGATGTAGCCAAAATGTTCACCAAAGTCGGGAGCGTATTCGCCACCACCACCACGACGGTTTGAAGATGTTGCCATTGAAATTCAAAATATTTATATGAGTAAATTGCGAAATATTGAAAGTCAAATATTGATTGTAGATAAATGAGAAGTTGAGAGAAAATTGATATGTGGAATATAAAAAATGACTTGTATTTATATATGATTTTGAGGGTTAAAAAAAATAATATTTACAATTTGGCCCCCAATTTTTTTTTAAAAAAAACACATTTCAGTAGCCGTTGAAATGTGAAAAACAAATGTGCAGCAGCCAAATGAAGACTTTGGACCAACGGCTGAAAGGCCATTTATTTATTTATTTTTTTAAAAAATCGAATTATGGGTTCCGGGTCCGGTTCCGGGCCGTTTCCGGATACAGATCGGAACCGATTTGGAACCGGACCCAGAACCGGTTGAACCCACAAACCAACGGATTGTACACGGTTTCGGGTCCGGTTCTTCCATACCGGTTCCGGTTCCGAGCTTAACGGGCCGGTTCGACCTTAGTTATTGTTGTTGGGTACTTCTCCAAAAAAAAATTTATTATTATATGTAATTTAATTTTACTTCATAGAACACTTTTTAATCCATAATTTAATCTATTAAGTATTGATTCTTTATTATTATTGTTATTATTATTCAACACAAGCTCGTTGCGTGCACTGCAATATATAACTAGCTAATCATATAATTATTAATGAAGACCCACTTAAATAAATTACATATAAAGTTTTGTATTAATAAATTCATTATGTATAAATTTTTATTTCAAGATTATTTAATTTAATTTATTAATTTTTTAAAAAATATATTACGATAAATAATTATCAACTCAAATATACAACTAATTTTATTTATAATTTAGATAAAATATAATAAATAACTATTTGTCACCAAAACTTAGAAATATTGTTTTCGTACAACTTAAGTAAAAATTTCGTCATTTTAATTTTTCAAAATCTAGCATTGATATGTGCAATTCGGAACATAAAAATTATTGATCATTAAGATACAAATTTTAGAGAAAAAAATTGATGGTAGGTGGCGACCGAAACATCAATACAACATCGCATGAAAATTTAACTCATTCTCGATTAATGCAACTTCGGAAAGTTTTCATACTTGATTTAAGCATTTTGGTAAGTTTCACGACTTTCTGACTTATAATTTATATTAAATATAAATAACATGATATTTATTTTAATATATTTTTATGATGTGCATATAATTTGTTTAATGAGTTATAATTTTTATACTAAGAGTATTATGATATTTATATATTATAATATAATTTTAAATAATTATAAATTTATTTTTACAATTTTAATCAATATACGAAGAGTATTATGATATTTATATATTATAATATAATTTTAAATAATTATAAATTTATTTTTACAATTTTAATCAATAAAATAACATTTAAAAATGAAATGTATGTGTATCTAGTTGAATTTAGTAAAAATAATGGGACTTGAAAACAATTTCATTTAAGGATAACATTATACTTTTAGTTGGATTTTATATCAATTAAGTTATTTACAATATTCTATGTATCAATTACTGTACACGACAATTTGATTAAGGTGTTTTTTCAAGCGAAGGACCACAAGAATTTGTTCCTCGTTTTCTTCTATTTAATTCCCTCTAAAAAAAAATTTAAATAAATCGTGGAGACATAATGTCTTTTTAAATTTTAAAATTTCCTCTTTTCGATTTTAATCACGTTTCGTATAAATTAACGCTTAAACAAATTAAAATTTCATGAATCAATTTTTTTTCAATACGTTCAAATGTATGAATATATAAGTATACAATCCAACATAATTAGTCATACCAATAAATAACAATCAGCTATTATACATGAACTTCAAATTGTTTCTAAAATAGTTTAAATGTTTTTTTAATGAAAAATACACACACACGCACGTGTACGTGTATGTGTGTGATAATATGCCATCAGTGGTTGCTAAAGTCTAAATATTCAATAACTGTGAAAATGGGTTGATGTATTTGTGAATCAACACACATGCCAATATGCCATGTCCCTCTCAACAAGTTGACTATTTAATATATCTGAAATAATTTCTTTATAATTAATTAAGTTTATAAATAAATAAAACTGATTTGTTATAAAAAAAAAAAAAAGGAAAGAAGGAAATTAAATTAAAGAATGTGTTGCACATGTCTCAACGTTGGTGCTGAGTTGTTCAAAATTCAAAGCGTGTTCCTTTGATTGTTTATCTCTTGCTATTTAATAAATTAAATTAAATAGACTTTCAAAATTAACCCTGCAAATGAAAATAGCATATAGTAGATCGAGAAATTGGACTTCAGTCTCCAATCGTCGTTTTTTTTTGTGTTCAATCCTTGGGTACTTTTTTAGTACCATATTTACACATGAAGTGTACCACAATTTGTATGACACAGTACAACAATTTTGTGGATAGGGAGTGAACCCAAAGAAATGTTTTGATTGGGGATTTTTCACCAACTTCTCCGTAGTAGATCATGTTGTAATTTTCCTTGTTTTAAAAAAATTAATATAACTTGTTAAATAATATATATTTAGAGGCCTATATTTTTCTGAAAGAAAAAAAAAACCTGAATAAAGTTTTCTTTTCTGTTCATTTTCTGAAACATACGTTTTATTGTTTTCTAAATTTTTTCTAGAAATTAATTCTATGAAAATTTACAGAAATTTGATAACATTTCATACAGGGGACATCAATATAATGATAGAATTGGATCATTCATTCACCTAAAAACTTTGGTTATGTATTCATGAGAAACTACACGTATTCATTACGTAATTGTATGAAAATTATAATAAATTCAGTGTATCTATTTAAATTAAAACAGTGAAATTTTTGTTTTTGTTTTTGTGATAAATTAAACAAAATTGTGGTACTATGTCATACAAATTGTGATACACTTCATGTGAAAATGTGGTACTAAAAAGGTACCCAGGGACTGAACACAAAAAAAAAAAAGACGGCTGGAGACTGAAGGCCAATTTCCCGACCGATTATTTTTCACAAATTAAGATAAATTTAAGCTCCAGCAGCCCAAATTTATAGCATCGTACCAACACCTAATGATTTTCTTCGGCGCACAGCCAAATTCGTTGAATCGAGTGCTTCTAGCTACAGATTGCAGGTATATGTATTAATAATTATAATTAAGACTATCGACAGAATATTTATAATCTTATCGGACAAATTTTGGTGGTTGGGATGTTTGGGATAGAGTAGTTGAACTTGATTTTTAAGAGTTATTGAGAGAATAAAACTGAAGGAGCACCCAGAGATTATAGTACAATACAAACTTACATGGTTTAATGTTTAATTTATTTGTAATTATCTTCATATATTTAATTAATTGATTTTAACATGCATCAAGTATAAGTGATTTTCAATTTTAGTTTACTAAATGTGTTTTCGAAATTAATTCAACAAGCTATAGTATAATAGTAGGGATATTAATGTCCTCACTTCATATCAAATGTATCAATTATCCAAACGTGTACTAAACCTAGCTATGGTCTATGAATATACTATGAATTAATAACATTGATTTGCCTTAAACTCGGTAGTCGGGATAAACCACCGGCCATCGAATAACAAGAATATTTTGACTACAATATTCTTACGAAGTACTTATGATCACATGAAAAATTCACCGTAAATGTATCAAATGTGAATGTACCCTAGCTAGGATATAAAATGGAGACGTCTATTAATTGTTCTCTTGTCTTTCCATACTATCTGAACACAATAAAGGCAACTTAATATCCAAAAACATATGCAATAATTCTTGACATGAAATTATCAGCCCAAACACCGTTT
The DNA here is from genome assembly GCF_012295235.1 of Primulina huaijiensis. Classification (NCBI taxonomy): domain Eukaryota; kingdom Viridiplantae; phylum Streptophyta; class Magnoliopsida; order Lamiales; family Gesneriaceae; genus Primulina; species Primulina huaijiensis. The sequence goes on from NC_133319.1 coordinate 539,706, forward strand.
ATTTATCCTAAACATAATATCAATATAGAAGTCAATTATAACAAAAGATTTGGAATACTTGTTTGGATGAAAAGAAAACAAAAGTCAATTATAACATATATAGTTTGGAATATTTGTTTGGATGAAAAGATTTGATCGAAGCTATGGGTTTTCAATGATCAATTTGATTACCAAGATGAATTTAATCAATTTATGTTGGGTGAATTTCAAGTAATCACTTGTTAATCATAGTTCAAATCCATTTCCAAATGCATTTCAAATCAAATCTTTCCACCAAGCACAACATATATAAATGGATTATTTTTTTTTTTTGATAAAAAAAACCCTTATAAACCCTACTATATATTTATTAGAGAACGAGCTAGGCTACAAAATGAAGGTAATCCCTATTCAAAATAAATAGATAATGAATGTAATACTTCAACAAAGCAATAAATAAAAAGCCTGCCACCATTAAAAAAATTAGGTTTCTGGCCCAACGCAGCAGCATCCCAGTGCGACTTTTGCCCACGTCTTTCTTCAATAATAATAATTCTTCTCCTCCTTCTCGACAGAATAGTCATTAAATTCTAACCTTTCTCAAATATTTCCAACAGATAATGTTGCAATTCTTTTTATATCTGGAATTCCAATGAAAACTCGAAACTGAATCAAATCACTCGGATACGATTTCGGTTCCGGATCTAGTTTTTTTATATGGTTGTGGCTTGAACTTTGAATTAAGATTTCTTTATTTAGATTTTAATGGTAGGGAAAAAATAATGGTAGAACGTGTAAGATTACCAAATCAATAAAGTTAATTATTTAACAACTATATTACAAAATCTTATGAATATTTAATCTCTATTAAGAAATATGAGTTTAATTTAATTTATGTAACTGAATTGTCTATAAGTATTACAAAATTTTTATGAAATTATTTTATAGTTAACGATTTTTTTAACGAGATAATCCGTAGATGTGCACCGGATAATTTTAAAATTATTTTATAATTAAACAATTTTATTCATCTTTCATGATGAGTGTCGGTAGGACATACACACATGAGTGTCATCTCAACATTATGTTAATATCGTATTGACGTACGTTAATATCGAGTATGAAAAAATGACCAAAATTGAAAAAAAAAAATAAAAAGATAATGGATTAATAGATAAATTTAACAAGTAAAATTGCGAATTTTCTACTAAAAATAAGTGACAATTGCGTAGTGTGAATTCGAGAGTAACATTGGAATCTAATGAATAAATTTATTAAAAGTTGCATCGAAAACACTTTATTGGAATAAGCGACTAGTGATTCCGATATTGTTTGAAGGATCGTTTGAGCGTTAGTTTACCATTTGATCACCAAAAACAGGGGGTGGGCACAAATTTTGGTCCAACTGCCAAACTAAACTACTCATGCCACTAAATGTCAAATATTAGCACAATCGTGCCGATTTGAATTAGAAAAAAATGGTACTTACAATTCATCCATACGTGCTTTAATCTGACAAAATATTTGATAATTAACCAAACAAATTACAAAAAATGGACCCTAATAAATTAATATCTTCATTCCTTCCACAAAATATAACAGGGGACACAGCCTAGTATTACCAACGAGTGTAGTATCTACAGTTCCAAGCCACCATTCTTCTTCACTGTCTTGCTCAACTGAAACACGGGATGCCGGCGCAGCTTTCGCATACCTCTGCGCAAACTTAGACGATTCAGTATGCCTTCCGCTTCCATGTCGTATTCCTCTTTAAAGCCACCAGCCAATGTACGCCTTTTAGTGGCACTCCACGAGGGGTTATTAATATCGGGAGTTTGTTTGAGAGTATAATCATCAGCAGATTGCTCATTTACCACCAGTTGATGATCCCTTTCGTTTGAAGCGGTGGCTGATCGAGAATGATTCTCTCTTTCGTGGAGGGTTTTCACGATCAACGTCTTAAGAAAGTTCATAACTTGTACGGCATGGATCAAAGCCGTCAGGGGATCAGCCATTTGGGTCATATTAGGAGCAAATACCATTGCAATGTTCCTTGAATTCATCTTGTTCTGATGCTCATGTTGCGCCACGTCCGCCATCAAATTTATCGCCCAGTCGAGTAATGCTGCTTCGGTATGAGGAAGTAGCTTCACAAGTTGGGTGCACTCTTCTTCAGTGTTGCAGTGCATCACCTGTTCGGGCGTCAGAGAGTCGAGAACTCCCGAGGGAAGCTCTCTAAACCATGCCTGTTTCAAGATCACCTCTTCGTCGGTCATGAATATAAGAATGTTTATGTTTATCTAATAATATCTACCTTATTCATACTAACTAGAAATCAAATAACAATTCTGGAACCAAATGTGGTAGAGGTACTACTAAAATCATGTTGCAAAAAAAACGTACCTTTATCAGTCCGGATAGGCAGTGGACATCAATTCCATGTGGCACAACACCTCTATTGAGTTGCTTCCTAACATTTTCTTCTTGACTATTCTCGGCGTTTATTCGAAAAATTCCTTCTGCCTTCAGTAAGTAAGACGCGAAACACATTATTTCATGAAGTCCATCATATAGATTAACAAGAGTAGAGACATATATATACACATACTTGGAGGCCGCCTTCTGAATACAAACGATTCTGCATCCGAAGAAGTATTACGGGCACACTGTTTCCTCTATGATCATAGGAACACTGCATTGACTGCGGGGAGACTCCAAACACACTTGTACTGTAATCATCATTGGTACAAATCAGAATAGGGTAATAAAAAATAAACACTAAGACGAGCTGTTTAAATGTTGATGTGCAGATAGCGATTCCTAATCAGTGTGTTAAAAGAATGTCATCTTTGCATTTATAAAATGACCCGCCAGCCATGGTTTTTAGAACAGCAAAAGTTGGTCAGACAAGTGTATTCTAACAACCTTATCAGGCAAATTAACTTATATTATGTGCACCTGCTGCACAACTTGTTAATGCATACATCGAATCACAGATTTATACATGCTTTACTAAATTGCATTTAATTTTTCGATAATGACTCTTCACTTGTTTTCGTAAAATGATACATTTTTTTATAAAGTAAAATCTATACAATCAAATTGGAATGTAAAAACATATATATAGTTTCAAATAGATCCTCAATAGTAAGAAAAAAATGATGTCAACGGGGAATCAGAAGTTTCTCTTTTTTTCCTATTTAATAATAATAAAAAAATTCCTTACTTCTTTGTAAAACTAAAATTTGAATGAAAATTAGAATCCGAAAATATATATTCAAAAATTATTTTAAAAAACCATATCTAATTAAACATTAATTTGTAGAAAATAATCTTGCGGCAGAATTATCTATTTATTTTGTCTAACTAAAAAAAACTAATTTAAATTACGAAATTATTAACTTTTCGACATTTGTATGGTGTGAGTGCGTAGTGAAACCTGGCGCTGGGGGGTTTACGGGGTACTTCCGGCTGGAGCTCGACGGGGATTCCAAGAAATCCATTGAACCGATCGAACGTGACATGGGACACGTGGCGTACGTCGGTGGGCCATCCAATGTCTACGTCGGACTCGACGTCGTCCTCCTCCAAGCTGCAGGTGACCAGCGACCTGCGAAGCGCCGAAGCAACCACCGCGAGAACTGAAAACTGCTGCTGCTGATTGAGATTACAAGAATTTTTGGAGGGGCTGATAAATGGGGTAGTAGCCGGATTCTCGGAATCGTAGTCGGCTTCATCATCGCTGTTGAAATCCCCGAAATATCCCTCGTCGTCTTCTTCTTCTTCTGGTTCTTCTTCTTCCTGGTGGTACGTATACGCAGAGGGCGGCGTTGGAGAAGAAGAGTTGAATGGCATCGAGAGGGTGCAAGACTTGGATCTGAAAAGCCGCCGCGTCATAACAAACAGCTACAGCAGTAGTAAAATTTAGTCTACTAATATTAATAATTGATAGATACGCGGTGCTGGCGGAAGAAGTAAATGAGAGGTAAAAACAAATGCATTAATGATAATGATAACGAGATTGTTGGTATAATAAAAGGTAAATGAATGAAAGAGTGGTCGTCCTTGAATATCAAGAGATATGGTTATGAAAGTGAGATTAATGGCTACATCATCTCTCTCATTTATTAAATTACAGAAAAAGATAAAAGATCCTTTCTTTTAATTCAACCATTATTTACTGTAAATACACATTTTAACATACAACAACGTCGTCTACTGCAGTTTAGCTGTTATATAAATCCAACTCCGCATCATATCAGCCAAAATCAAATTGCATAATTTAGTGATCCGACAGCATGTTATGGTCATAACTCATAAGGCAAACTCAAATCAACTCCCGAAATACTATATAATAATGAGCTTCAATAAAATATTAAATATATGCCAAAAAAAAGATGCATTCAACGCAGTCAACCATCGTGTAACTAACCCCAACCAAGCCCCAAGTCTGGGAAATCCATCTCTAGGTGGCATGATCCCTACTTTCGTCTAATTTAATTTAATTTAATTTAATTTAGGGGACAGTACTTATATATTATAATAATGAGAAAAAATACTAATTAATATATAAATCTAGCTTGAGTGATCTGGAGTAGTTTATTGATTTAGAAATGGGATCTTCGTATTTTTTTCGTTGGAAGTGATATAATTAAGGAGAAAGCTGTGAGGAGGAGGCAAGCCCCAATTATTGTCTGGAGCTGGAGAGTGACAGACATTGACGACGTATGATCTAGGGGGATAAGGGAGTGTTGAAAAATTGTTAGATAATCTCGATTATTAAACTTATTTAATAATTTCTCCCTGTTTAAGTGATTACTTGTTATATTAATTTGATTATATTGAAAATATTTTGAATGTTATGTATTGTTATATTTTATATTATAATATTAGTCTATATCTTCCATGTATTTAATTTTGAAAGAGTGTACGTTATTAATTCAAAAAATTCGAATGCATTTTATTTTTTTGAGTTGGCAACTAATTAATTTTGAAATCGACTCGGGTCAAAGCATGCATGTCCGGTCCGGTACAACAATTCATTATACGGGAACGCACGCCTTACAACATACCGGTCAAAGTAGTTGAAGATCTCCATTGATGAAGAAGGAAAGGGAGGTGTGAATTAATGTCTACTTTATTATAATTGTTTAGGTTTGGTTACTTTGAGTCCATTGGCCACCATCGAGCTTTCAATGAACTCCGGTGATCTTTCGGGTGAACTCCACAGTACTCCAACAAGCTCCGGTGGACTTACGATTAACATTTTTACTCAACACCCATTTTAAAGATAAAAATATAAAAATCTTTACATCTTATTTAATTTTTCAATCATCCGATACGTACTGATATTTGGTTGGACTGTGTAAGAAAGTCACATGACAGTTAAAATATGGACAACAACAATCTGAGCATCTACGTTGTTTGTGTTGTGCAGTGATCGATGATACACCACCATGGTCACTCGATTCTCTAGGCCAAGTACCAACAAACAAACATGATCTGGCATTGGAATATTATTTTTATTTTAAATATTTATTTATTTTTCCCATTTTGTTTTGTTCGTAATTTGTTGACGTGGCTTATCATCCAAAATTAGATAAATATATATATATTCCCCCAAAATATAATACGACGGAGTTTCCATCCAAAATTAGATACATATATATATATTCCCCCAAAATATAATACGACGGAGTTTCCAATTAAAAAAATACTATGGTCACATGAATGCACATGGCATGTTCCTTTCCTTCTCCATCAGTCCCACTCAGCTTCTAGCATGTCAAATCCATCGCATGAATGTCATATATATATA